>NC_142043.1:67736373-68051685 GCF_982192425.1 Myodes glareolus | reverse complement strand
ACAGGGAGCATTGCATGCTTGCTCATGCGTGGACATGGCATGTGTGTGTACTGGGGACACAGGGAGCGTGTGCACCTTGTTCATGTGTGGGCATGGCATGTGTGTGTACTGGGGACACAGGGAGCATGTGCACCTTGCTCATGTGTGTGTCTATGGAGAAGGGACCATGAGGGGCTCCCTGTACAGCTCCTCCGGGAGTCATGTGGCCTGGGGTAACCATCTTAGGGTGTCTTCTGGGTTTGATCCTGTGTTTGGGGTGTGTGTGCTGATAGTGTAGTAATCTCCCTCACCTTGCACCTCTGTTCAGGAAAACCCCAGCTACAAAGGCGATGCCTCGGATCCCAAAGCAGCAGGACCGGTGAGGAGTGGAGCAGGGCGGCTGCCCGGGGTGCAGCGGGTGTGTGTGTGTGTGTGTGTGTGTGTGTGTGTGTGTGGTGGGACAGGAGGCGAGGCCAAGCAACCTGGAAAATAGATTGGATCTCGCCTGACCCGGGGGTCCTCCTCCCAGGGGGCCCAGGTCCGCACAGGCCGCAGGAACGCAGGCGAGAAGATCAAGTACCGCCTGGTAGCTGTGCCGCATGGCAACGACATTGCCTCTCTGTTTGAGCTGGACCCCACCACGCTGCAGAAAACTGACTCCTTCGTGCCCCGGTAGGTGTGCACCATCTGCCCGAGGCCCTTTGTACCTGGGACCTCTTGGGTCTGCAGTTCTGAGAGCTGTTGGTGGCTGGCTGGTGTGCGGGCACAGCCTCCTTTGCTGCACGGGGGTCTGCCCTGTACTTATTACAGAGCTGCTGCTCAGCCTCTTGGCCCAGTCCAGCCAGGTGCTCGGTGCTGTGGGAGGTCCTTCTGGGCATGTGTTGCTTTTATTGATTAATGAATAAAGCTGCTTTGGCCTATGGCAGGGCAGCATATAGCCAGGTTGCAAGGTGTATATAGAGTAGGTGGAGTCAGGGAGACACCATGTAGCTGCTGAAGGAGACAGACACCCTGGAACCTTATCAGTAGGCCACACAGCCTGTGGTAATACACAGATGAATAGAAATGGGTTAATTTAAGACGTAAGAGTTAGTTAATAAGAAGCCTGAGCTAATAGGCTGAACAGTGTTGTAGTTAATAGTTTTCCATGTGATTATCAGGTCTGGGCAGCTGGGAATGAAAGAGCACCCCCTGACTGTACTCAAGCACAAAGCGTGAACTATCTGTTGCAGCCAGGCACCTGGAGAACCCAGATGCTGTCTGGGGAGGTCAGGCTGCCACGCCTGTAAGGTCCCACCAACCCTGAGATGCAGGGTGTCACGTTCCTGTGACTGAGGCTGGCTTGGCTGGTAGAGGGCTTGCCTGGCAGGCACGGAGGCCTGGGCTCAGTATCTAGCACTGTGTAAACCTGGAGCGGCGGCTCATGCCTGTGATTCTGGCATGCTGGAGATGGGGGCAGGGGGACAGTCTTATTCTCCTCTACACATAATGAGCTTGAACCCAGGGCTGCAGGAGAAATGAGGAAAATATCACAGGCGTGTAGATATGGCTCTGCGAATAAAGCACTTTCTGTCCAAGCGTGAGGACCAGAGTCTGGATGCCCAAAACCCACCTTAAAGCCTGGGAGTGAGGCCAGCCTCCCAGCACGAGGCAGAGACTGGGAATCTCCGTAGTTGGCACGGTTAGCTAGATGCCGCAACATGTCGCGCTCCTGGTTCAACAAGAGACCCTGCCTCCGTATAAAAGATGGCAGGTGGTGGAGGAAATGGCCTTATGCTAACTCCAGTTCTGAGCACACACATGCACTTGAGTCTGTACACACATGTGCATGCCTCAAAGCAAAAAATCCCGAGTCATCCAGGCCTTAGTGTTTTCTGGCCATGAGACCTCAGGTAGATGCGTCTACCATGCTACTTCAGTCTGCCATTTATAAAGGGGAGCAGCAAGGGTCTGTCATAGGATTTCTGGGGAATAATGGAGGAACCGTTAGCCCCTAGTCTCTAACCTGACACTTTGTGGGGGCTTGATTTATTCGGGTGAATGCTGGCCCCTTGCCCATCAGCACACATTGGTTTAGGGGTACACCATGGTCTGTGTGCACGAGAGTGCACAGTAGGGCCAGGGCTCACCCATCCTCAGCACCCACACCGTGGATATGTGGCGTGCACACCGTGGAGAGCAGAGGAAGCAGACGGTGTTGGGGGCTGCTGAGCCAAGAGGGCCTGCCGTCTGTGGCACCCTCCCTCACTGGCTCTGTGTCCTCTCACCAGGAACTCCTATGTGCGGCTGCGGCACCTCTGCACCAACACATGGATCCAGAGCACCAATGCGCCCATCGACGTGGAAGAGGAACGGCCTATCCGGCTCATGGTGCGGGCCCTCGTTTGTGGGGCTGGGTCCTGCTGGAGGGTCCCTGGCACCCTGCTGACCTTTGTCTCTACAGCTGGGCACGTGCCCCACCAAGGAAGACAAGGAGGCCTTTGCCATTGTGTCGGTGCCTGTGTCTGAGATTCGTGACCTGGACTTTGCCAACGATGCCAGCTCCATGCTGGCCAGTGCTGTGGAGAAACTCAATGATGGATTCATTAGCCAGAACGACCGCAGGTGTGTTGTGGGGACCGGAGCAGGATTTCTTGGACCGCAGGTGTGTTGGGGGGACCGGAGCAGGATTTCTTGGACCGCAGGTGTATTGGGGGGACCGGAGCAGGATTTCTTGAACCAGCAGCTCCCAAACCATGACAAGGAAAGTTATTATTTGTTATGAATGCGTGGTCTTATCTTAGGCTTCTCACACTAGCTCTTGTGACTTTAACCTCTTTCTCTTCTGTTTTGTCTTATGTCCGGCTTCTGTGCTTGCTCCGTGCCTGGCTGACTGGCCTCGGCTGTCTTCTCTCTTTCTCCCTAGTTCTCTTTTGAGCCTAGATTCCTCCTCCTTATTCTCTCTGCCCACCAGCCCCACCTATCCCTCTACTACCTAGCTGTTGGCCGTTCAGCCTGATTTAGACCAATCAGGCGCCTTAAGCAGGCAGTACAACACATTTTTACATAATTAGACAAATGCAGCAGAAGCAAATGTAATACATCTTTACATAGTTAAAGAAATACTCTTCAACATAAACAAATGTAACACATCTTTACATAGTTAAGGTAATAGTCCACAACATTTCTCCCTTTTTGACTAAATAAAATGAGAGGATTTTAACTTTAACATAGTAACATTATCTACAGTAAGAACAGTTATCAAGTAAGAATTCACTTACAATATTTAGCCCATTTATACTTGGCAAATTCAGAGAAAATATTCCATTACTTATCCTATCTTGCTGAGTCCAACATTCTGCACCTAATTTACCTTCTTTCATAACTAAGGAAAATTGTAACTATAAATATCTAGTTCTTCAACCCCATCAAAGACCCCAGGAGGACATATTACCTGGTAAACAGGAAGTACAGTGCAAGCCACTTCCAAAACTATAGAAATGACAGACAGCTGCTGCCTGGACCTGGACAGTCACCCAAGGTTCCTTTGCAACACTGGGGCATCCATCTTTGGCCTACAGGCCTAGAATATTTGACTTTTTTATGAAGCAGGAATTTTGAAGGACTGTCAGCCTTGTTTTGGCAAAGTTTGACCTCTTTTTCCTTTGTGTCCTGCCTGTCCAGTTTGTACAACATACTGTCAGCACTCAAGGCAAGGGCAATTTTGTTGCAGATGTTGTGTGGGTGTATGGGTTCACACTAGTCCATGAAATGAAGACTCAGAGACACTTGAGAAGGAACTTTAGCCTTTGTGGTTCCCAGACTCAGTGGACTGAAGCACTTTCCCTTTGCCTAGGGCATTTTTACTTTTTTTTTTTTTCGTATTTATACTTCAGTCAGTTGATTTCCCTATGTTCAAAACAACCTGAATGAAGCTTCCAAACACTCAATGCCTGTTGCGAATACCTGATTCAGGAGGTACTGTGGTTTTCCGGGTTGCCCCTAATCAAGTTTTGCATAGGCTTTGTATCCATGGGAAACTCTCAGACAAGATTCATATAGGGCAACAAAAGGTATCTGTAACACAAGGATGGTTTAGGGCTGGGTGATAACTTCAGAGCTAGGCCAGGTGTGGCCCAGTGGGGATTGGTGCTAGTTGCTAACTCTCTGGTGCCAGGCTAGCAGGAAATGCTTCTACACAGTTTCTTGTCCAAATGGCTTTGACACAATGAAAGCAAACTATGTGGAGATTCTTTGATGCCCGTCATCTTTTTTTTCTTAAGATTTATTTATTTATTATGTGTATGGTGTTCTGTTTGCATGTCTGCCTGCACGCCAGAAGAAGGGCACCAGATCTCATTACAGATGGTTGTGAGTCACCATGTGGTTGTGGGAATTGAACTCAGGACCTCTGGAAGAGCAGCCAGTGCTCTTAACCGCTGAGCCATCTCTCCAGCCCACCCGTCATTGTTCCTTAAGTAAATTGGTACTGTCAGGAGCAGACATGTCTCATTGTCACGAAAAGCCATGTTATTAAACATCTTAAAAGCCACATTCTGTAGCTCTCTGAAGCATTTGAAGATCACCTATCTAAAATATATATGTTTAACTTTGAAAACATACCTAATATAACTACAAGTTTGATTATTATAGGTGACTAACTACTAACCTGAATTTTTAATTATACATTACATTTTTAAGTGAGCTGCATGGACACAGTACCCTAGAGTAGAAACATACAGCGTAACAAAAGTAACTTTAGATTTATATCAATATACCAAAACCCATACCAATGTAAAAACTTGAGGTTAATGGTTATCTTTTTATCCTATATTCCTATACCCCCCCCCCCAAACAACCACAAACATCTATGTCCCCTCAAATGACCTCCTGGGAATGTGGGTGTTGTGTTCTCTAGACTGCGTCCTGTTGTCTGAGGGCACTGACATCTTTAGGGGACCCTGAGAAAACAGATAATGGTCAGGCCCTAGGAGAACCAGCTGTAGCGTTTGCTGTCCAGTTTGAAACTGTCCCCTGCAGAGGGTCAGTATATAGGTCAGCTGTCTTGTAGTGTCTTGGTTTACTTCTTTGTTTGTAGCCAGGATTTTCAGGAGATTTCTTGCGATCAAACCTGGTCTCTATTAATCTTGAAGGAATCCACAGGGTTTTGTTTCCTGTGGAAACAAGAGCATAACCTCTCCTCCAACACAACACATTTTCTGAATTCCATTTTAAAGTTAAGACATCCTTAAAGTATCTAAGCTGGTTTCATTCAGCATTCCTTTTACAATCACAGCATCATACAGGATCCAGACTCCTTGTGTATTTCCCATATTTACGTGGCTTTTTTTCTTTATATTTCTTACTCTTTAAAGACTATTATTTTTAAACATTTTTCCTATGACTGTCTACACCCGTTTTCTCTCCTTTCGTAAACCTACACACATTTTAAAACAAACTGTTATGTGTTTAGGAGTTTTTTTCTGTCTGGACCTTTCTTTAATGTGTGTCTGACCACATAAGCCAAACCTTAAACTGCTTAGTGGCAACTGTGCCCTCTGCCGCGGCTGTGGTGCCTGGCTCTGCCCCTTCTTGGGCCCATGAGAGCCAGCCTGATGCCAGTGTGCCTGGCTGAGAGCTTCATCTAACCTGACCGCCCCAGCTCTAGGAAGCTGGTGCCCACGGTGGCGGGTGTTTTTACTTAGCTTTTGTTTCTACTTAACATGCTGGCCGCCCGAGTGCTTGCTGTACGGCAGAGCCCCTCAAAGGATCCATATCCATTTTTGTTTTTGTTCCTTTTCCCAGCTTCTCAGGAAATTTAGGCCCCATGTTGGACACCATATATAGTAGGCTTTGTCTTTGGGCCACCAATCAGCTCCCATATAAAGACACAGAGACTTCTTACTAGTTATGAATGCTCAACCTTAGCTTAGCTTGTCCCACTAGCTCTTGTAGCTTAATTTAACTTGCTTCTCTTCATCTGCATTTTGCCTTTTGACTTCTTACCTTTCATTCTGTATGTCCCACTTTCCTGCTTCCTCCATGTCTGTCTGTCTGTCCCTGGGCACCTCCCTCTCCCTCATTCTCATCTCTTGAGCCCAGATTCCTACTTCTGCCTGCCATCCCCATGTATCCTTCAGCTGCCTAGCTATTGGCCGTTCAGCTTTCTATTAGGCCAATCAGGTGCCTTAGGCAGGCAAGGTAAAACAAATACAACACATCTTTACATAGTTAGACGAATGCAGCAGAAACAAATGTAACACTCAAATGTAACACCTCTTCACATAGCTAAACACCTCTTTACATAGTAAAGAAACTATTCCACAGCAGGGGATGGAGTTGTGGGGGACAGCAGGAGACCATGGTCAGGGGCAGATGACTGAGTTTCTCTCTGGGGCCACAGAGGAGCGGCAAACCAGAATGAGGGAAGCAGGCTGGCACTGCATCCTGGCGTGGGGAGCCAGTCTCACTGCTTACATCATCCCAGAAGTAGCCTTATGGAGCCACTGGGGCTCGGAGGAGTCACATGGCCTCTGGGTCACATAGCTTTGAGTGATAGAATCAGGACACTGCAGATCCCTTCATAGCAAACACACTGCCCCCAGTCCCCATTGCCCAGCTTTTTCTGCAATGTTCTGAGCTCTGTTGTCTTGGGGCAGTTTGGGGTCCAGAGAAGGTAGGGGGTGAGGCATTTCCTAAGATCAGTTTGGTGGGGGCTGGGCCAATGCTGGGCTTGGCAGCAGTACCGGTGAGTGACTCCGGAGAGAGCTGCTAGCCCGTGTGGGCGCATGTTGGCTGGGCCCTAGGGAGCTGCCAACAGTTCATCATGCTTGCTTCCCGTGTTGCCCTTGGCCAGGTTTGTCATCCAGCTGCTGGAGGACCTGGTGTTTTTTGTCAGCGATGTTCCCAATAATGGGCAGAATGTCCTGGACATCATGGTCACCAAGCCCAACCGAGAGCGGCAGAAGCTGATGCGGGAACAAAACATACTTAAGCAGGTGTGTGCGCTCTCCAGGGACCTCTACTGAAGGGGGGTAGTAGAGGGACGTGGCTCAGCGGGAGAGCACCTGCCTAGTGAAGAACTGAGAGTGTGGATTAGTGGTAGATGTTAGAATTTACCAATGAGGGGCTCAGGGTATGGATTAGGTAGGGATTTGGCTCAGTGGGAGAGTATTTAGCATATTCAAGGCAAGGGCCTAGGTGCCATCCCCAGCACTGGGGGAAAGATGTATCTGAGCCATGGACACGTGCCAGGTGCTTCCCTAAGCACCCAGGAATCGCCTCATTTGACCCCCTCCTGCAGGAGAGCTGTGGCCCTCATTACACTGAAGCCCACCGAGGCTGGAGTCCTGCCGAACAGGGCAACTCTGTGACAGGGCACTCTGGGATGGAGTTAGCCAGGGTTGGGGCTCTGGGAGGAGGCGGGGTGCAGGTGGAATGGGAGAGTCCCTATTGCTCTCTACACCCCTCAGATCTTCGGCATCCTGAAGGCTCCGTTCCGTGACAAGGGGGGTGAAGGCCCGCTGGTGCGGCTGGAGGAACTGTCCGACCAGAAGAATGCCCCCTACCAGTACATGTTCCGCCTCTGCTATCGCGTGCTGCGGCACTCCCAGGAGGACTACCGCAAGAACCAGGTGTGTGCAGGATGGCCCCTGCTGGGCGTGTACCCTGCCTTCGCTCCTCACTGGGCACAGAGGCTGGCAGCCAGACACCGTTAGGCCCTGGGTACAGGAGGGCACCAGATGGTGGGGCTGGCTTCTGGGGTGCTTGTATGACTGGGTGCTTACCCCAGGCTGCCCCGGGCTCTGCCATTGCCATTTGTTTGTTTGTTTGTTTTTGTTTTTTCGAGACAGGGTTTCTGTGTAGCTTCGGAGCCTGTCCTGTCTCGAACTCACAGAGATAGGCCTGCCTCTGGCCTTCCAAGTGCTGGGATTAAAGGCGTGTGCCACCACTGCCCTGCTGCTGTTGCTATCTTAAAATACTACTGCTTCCTCTTCCTCGTCATCTTTTGGTTTATTGAGAAAGGGTCTCATATGTAGATCTGGCTGGCCTGGAACTCGCTATACAGATCACAGAGATCCACCTGCCTCTGCTCCTGAGTGCTGGGATTAAAGGTGTGCCACCATCTACCCTAAAATTCTTCATTTTTGAGCCATGTTTTTACTATTTTGTACCATGTAGCCAGTCTCTCTAGGCAGACAAGGCCCTGAGCACAGCTCGGAAACCGTGTAAAGATAAGACGCCCTTCTGCTCTGACTGTGGCTTCCACGCTCACCCTGAAATGGACTTTTCAGATCCGTTTTCTCTATAGTGTAGAGGCGCTGACTCGGGCCCATGAGATAACTGAACACAGGACGGAAGCCTGGCCTCCCGGTCCTTTCTTTAGAGCACAGACTCCGTCTAATTCACCAAAGTTGTAACTGGAGATTTTTAAAAGAAATGCTTGGCTCTGGCAGCTTCGACAAGCTAGATTCAACCACCTATTCTGTTATTAAAGAGACCAGTGATGGTCAAAAGCAGACAGACAGACAGACATAGTCAGTGTGGCCTCATTAGGAAGAAAGACAGATAATAGGGTTCAGTGACTCCCTCAGTCTGTTGCTGGGTGCCAAGCTGAACTCTAGGTTTAAATGGAGGAGGAACTGGGACAAAGGGTCAGAGTTGGCCTGCCTGGTGACTCAGCCCAGGCCCGACAACAGATTACAAAATAATCTGGTCGAGGGTGTAGCTTTGCCACCTAGATAACTGCTCTTATCTTAGAGGTGACCTGTCCTGCAGGTTCCCTGCTGCCGTCACAAAAATGTGGGTCAGTTCTAGGGTTCCTGGGCTCCATAGGGAAGGCTGAGAGGTTAGGTGGGCAGAGGCAGCAGGAGTCTGAATCCGGCTGGCCAGGGATGAGGCTCAGTTGGTAGAGTGTGTGCCTAGCATGGCTCAACCCCCGGGTTCATTCCCAACACCATGTAAACTGGGCACAGTGGCAAATGCTCGCTACCCCAGCACTCTAAACACGGAGGCAGGAGGATTGGATGTCACCCCAGTTACACAGGAGGCAATGCCAGGCTCTCATCCAGCTCAGTCAGGGTCCCTGCCTGAGTTGGTCCTGATCTGGAAGTTGGGGTCTGGGGGGGGGGGTGCAGGGTGTCAAGGCTGTGCAACAGAGCAGCCTCGTCCCTCATCCACAGCCCTAGTGACACCGCCCCGTCTGCCTCTCTCCAGGAACACATTGCCAAGCAGTTTGGGATGATGCAGTCACAGATCGGCTATGACATCCTGGCTGAGGACACCATCACTGCCCTGCTACACAACAATCGGAAGCTGCTGGAGAAGCATATTACCAAGACGGAGGTGGAGACCTTCGTCAGCCTCGTGCGCAAGAACCGAGAGCCCAGGTGCCCCACCGCGCCCTGCCTCTCCTGTGCCTCCTTCCAGCTCCCGCTGCTGGGCTTTTGATTTCTTTCTTTTTTTTTTTTAAGATTTATTTTTTTATTGTATATACAGTATTCTGCCTACATGCATGCCTGCAGGCCAGAAGAGGGCACCAGATCTCATTACAGATGGTTGTGAGCCACCATGTGGTTGCTGGGAATTGAACTCAGAGCCTTTAGATGAGCAGGTGGTGCTTTTAACGGCTGAGCCATCTCTCCAGCCCTTGGTTTCTTTTTTAAGATGTATTTTATATATGAGTGCTCTATCTGCATGTACATCTTTATGCCAGAAGAGGGCATCAGATCCCACTATAGATGGCTGTGAGCCACCATGTGGTTGTGGGAATTGAACTCAGGACCTCTGGTTGAGCAGCCAGTGACATCTCTCCAGCCCTCTTTTTGTCTTTTTGTGAGGCAGGGTCTTACTATGTAGCCCTGGCTGTCCTGGAACTCACTATGTAGACCAGGCTTGGCCTCTGCTTCCCGAGTGCTGAGGTTAAAGGCATGCACCACCATGATGGCTTCTGGTGCTGGTTGTTAGCTGCCGAACACCTACACTGTGTGCGCTGCCTCCATTGCCAGAGGGGGCAGGGCACGGAACACGGGACGTGAGCAAATGGACGGCACTCTCAGATTTGGCTCAATGTAGCCATGACAGACACAAGTTCCTGTACAGATCAAGACCCCAGGCCCATCCTGGCTACTGAGTCAGTCAGTACCTGCCTGAACTGGGTGTTAAATATTTTGAATGTCAACCTTAGCCTGCGCCTGCCCCAACCCTGGACTTCATCTCTTTGCTGTGTCCCAGGGAGGTCCCAGGTTGCTGCCCCTGGACAGTTGGGAAGGAGGGCGATTAGGCTTCTGACCTCCAGGGCAGCTTCTGAGTCTGCTGCCGGCCCTGTTGCCCTCCCAGGTTCTTGGACTACCTCTCAGATCTGTGTGTGTCGAACCATATCGCCATCCCTGTCACCCAGGAACTCATCTGCAAGTGTGTGCTGGACCCCAAGAACAGCGACATTCTCATCCAGACGGAGTGAGTGGCACCCCTCCCCAGGGCTCAGTGGGGTTCAGGCTGGTGCCTGTAGTGCCTGGCACAGGGTGTGTTGGGGTGGTGTGGGGGCTAGGGACTGAGGGGAATGAGCCATAGCCCCGTCCTGAAAAGCTCCAGCTTGTCCTCCACACGAGGTGGCATGGGCACCTGGGGCTCAGCCTGCCTGGGTTAGGTATGTTGAGAACCTGTGCCAAAACTAAATAAGGGCGTCAGGGCTCTGGGTGGCCAGAGGCGCTCCCCTGACCGTGGTGTTGGCTGCAGGCTGCGGCCCGTGAAGGAGATGGCCCAGTCTCACGAGTACCTCAGCATCGAGTACTCGGAAGAGGAAGTATGGCTCACGTGGACCGACAGGAACAACGAACACCACGAGAAGAGCGTGAGGCAGCTGGCCCAGGAGGCGCGGGCAGGCAACGCGCATGACGAGAATGTGCTCAGTTACTACAGGTGCCGGGGACCCCCAGCCCCTCCCCTCGAGTCCCAGTGCTGTGGGGCCTCTGCCTGTGCAGAGCCTGGCCCTCACCAAAGCCTTTCTCCACACAAGAACAGGGCTGAGTGGCCTGAGGCTCAACACAGCGACCCGACGTTTAGAAAGCATGACATTGTCCTGCCTCTGGATAGGTCTCCTGTGTTTCCACTTATCTACTTATTTTGTTGTTTATTTTCATTTTCTATCTCATGTTTGTGTGTGTGTACATGCACGCGTGTGTGTGCATACATGTGTCGCAGCTCTCAGGGTTGATTCCTTCCACAGTGTGGTTCCTGGGTTTGAACTCAGGTCCTCAGACTTGGCAGCAAGCACCCATTGCCCACTGAGCCTCTGACTGACTCTTTATTTTTTATTTTATGGTTTTCCATGTGATGTTTTGTTTGCGTGTATTGTACACACCTTGTGCCTGTGGAGGCCATAAGAAGGCATTGAATCCCCTGGGACTGGAGTCACAGACAGTTGTGAGCTGTCACATGGGTGCTGGGAATCGAACCTGAGTCCTCTGGAAGAGCAGCCGCTGCTATTAACCACTGAGCCATATCTCCAGCCCCTTATTTTTTTTAAATATTTACTTATTATGTATACAATATTCTGTCTGCATGTGTGCCTGCAGGCCAGAAGGGGGCACCAGACCTCATTACAGATGGTTGTGAGCCACCATGTGGTTGCTGGGAATTGAACTCAGGACTTTTGGAAGAACAGCCAGTGCTCTTAACCGCTGAGCCATCTCTCAGCCCCAGCCCCTTATTTTTTTGAGACACTGTCTTACTGTGTAGACCAGGCTACCCTCTAACTCATGGTAGTCCTCCTGCCTCTGCATGAGTTATCATACCTGGCCTGTATTTTAGTTTGTTTGGGTTTTTGCTTGTTTTTCAAGACAGGGGTTCTCTGTGTAGCCCTAGTTGTCCTAGAACTAGCTCTGTAGACCAGGCTGGCCTAGAACTCACAGAAATCCTCCTGCCTTTGTCTCCTGAGTGCTGCGATTAAAGGTGTGCACCACCACGGCCTGGCTTTTTTGTTTTTGACACAGCGTCTCACTCTTTAGCCCAGGCTGGTCTTGAGCACAAGGTGATTTTCCTGCCTCATCCTTCCTCAGGTTGGGATCATAGGCCTGAGCCACCTCACCCGACCCAGACATGTCTTCCACGGTGGCACAGAAGGCACTTGCTACCCGCAAGCTGTGCTGGGTACTGAGGGGCCGTTCTCAGGGCCCCACTCACACCCGGTACCCTGGGCAGTGGGGGCCCTGGGCAGTGGGGGCACTGTCCCTGTAAAGTTGGGAAATAAGCACAGAGGTCGCAAGGCCTTGCTCAGGGTATGACCTCGGTGCACACCCATGGTGTCCTGACTCTCCTGGTGTATGACCACGGTGCACACCCAGGGTGGCCTGGCTCACCTGATGTATGACGACGGTGCACACCCAGGGTGGCCTTGCTCCAGGACCCCGAGAGGTAATGCAGTGTGTGATGTCACCGAGAGCGAAGCTTCTATTACCATTTTCATCTCTGTCACACACCTTTGGCTTAGCGGGCTCTCCTCACCAGCCACGTGCTTCCTGTCCTAGCTGAGTCAGAAAACATCTGCCTCCTTGACCAGGAGGGGGAGAGATGTTCTCTCTGTCAGGTGTTGGTCCTCTGCCACTCTGGAGTCCTCACCAGGGCCAACAGCTGCCTGCTGCCCTTGGCCCAGCCGCTGTTGTCTGACCCACTGCGTCCTGCAGGTACCAGCTGAAGCTCTTTGCCCGCATGTGCCTGGACCGCCAGTATCTGGCCATCGATGAGATCTCCAAGCAGCTGGGCGTGGACCTGCTTTTCCTGTGCATGGCGGATGAGATGCTACCCTTCGACCTGCGGGCCTCTTTCTGCCACCTAATGCTGCACGTGCATGTGGACCGTGACCCCCAGGAGCTGGTGACGCCTGTCAAGTTTGCCCGCCTCTGGACAGAGATCCCCACGGCCATTACAATCAAGGAGTGAGCGTCTGGAGGGTGGGTGGCTGGTTGGGAGGAGAGGCACGGGGTGGTGGAGCGGGGCACGGGGACCTTCATGCCGCCTCCTTCCATCTCTAGCTATGACTCCAATCTCAACGCCTCCCGAGATGACAAGAAAAACAAATTTGCCAGCACCATGGAATTTGTGGAAGATTACCTTAACAATGTGGTCAGCGAGGCCGTGCCCTTTGCCAATGAGGAGAAGAATACACTCACCTTTGAGGTGGGCTGTGGGTGTGGGGCTGGTGGGTAGTGGGCTGTGGTTTGCACCTCCCTGGGCCTTGGTCTACATCCAGGGATGGGTTGTAGGACCCATGACCCTGTTTTCCTGGTTCCCTCACCTACCAGGGAATTTTGTAGATAGCTGACGCCCCCCAGTGGACAGATCAGTTCAGTGCCCAGAAGAGAGCGGCTAGGCTGAGTCCACTCAACCCATCAGCCAGGGCTGCCTTTCCCAGGCGCTGCCTCCTGGGAATTCCATCCTCCGGACATCCCTGCATAATGGTTTTCTCTATCCTGTCTGGACCCCAACAGCCACACTCTTCCCCTGAACAATCACCAGCTTGAAAACCATGGCCCCCAGTACACTGTTCTAACCCACAAAGCAATACCTCTGGATGTTGATCCTGTCCCCACAAAACCACACACACCCCACCTCCACCATATGCACCAGCTCCACTTACCCCCCCAACAGCCACACCTTTGTATGCCTTGGTCTGTTCCCTCCACAAAGCCATGCCTTTGCTCACCCTCACCTGGCCCCACCCCTCCACAGGTGGTCAGCCTGGCGCACAATCTCATCTACTTCGGCTTCTACAGCTTCAGTGAGCTGCTGCGGCTCACACGCACTCTGCTGGGCATCATTGACTGTGTTCAGGCACCCCCGGCCATGCTGCAGGCCTACGAGGAGCCCGGTGGTGAGGCGTGGCCCCCTTCAGTTCTGTCTTGGTACCCCTATCGCTACCTGCTTCCTGGCCCTGCCACCAGCCCCCTCCATCCTGCTGGCCCAGGTGCCCTGACACTCTGAGGTCTTGCTTAGCCTTGGATGGAGTAGGATGCAGCCCAATCACCATGTGGGAAGGGTGCGGAGAGGACACGAGCTGTCCGTCTGCAGCCTCCCTGACACCCCAGGACACAGAGTCACCTAAATCATGCTGGGGTCTGGTCCCTGGTTTCGGCCTTGCTGACACAGTGTCCCCGCAGTCCCTCACACTTTCTTTGTAGTGGCTCTCAGCTTCACAGAGAATCCACTCATCTCCACGCCACCCACTTGCTTTTGCCTTGGTCCATCATTTTCCCAGACTTGGTGTAAAGCCTCCCTCCCCCCCACCCTGCCCCTAGCCTGCCTGGATTGACCCTGTCCCTTCTTAGCTGTTGTCCCACAGCAGACACCACGGTGACCCCTCCCGTGACCCGCAGGCAAGAACGTGCGGCGGTCCATCCAGGGCGTGGGGCACATGATGTCTACGATGGTGCTGAGCCGCAAGCAGTCTGTCTTTGGTGCCTCCAGCCTGCCTTCTGGAGCGGGTGTCCCTGAGCCGCTGGACAGAAGCAAATTTGAGGATAATGAAGACATTGTGGTGATGGAGACCAAGCTGAAGATCCTGGAGATCCTGCAGGTGCTGGGCAGGTGGGTGGGAGGTCCCAGGGCAGGGCCTTGGTGTTCAGGATCACAGGGTTTTGCCGTGTTATCTAGCTCAGCCCACTGGTCCTCAAGGTTCTTCTTGGACCAGCAGCACTGACATTACTTGGGGACTTGAGCCCCACACAGACATGTTGCTCCCTGTAGAGGGATTAACGATATCCTGAAGAGGAATGAGGTCCTTGTGACCAGAGGGCATGAGGGTGGGGTTTCTGTCCTGTGAAGACAGGTTAATCACGGGTCCCCAGACCCTGTCTTTGTACCCCAGTTCTCCCTCCTGGAGAGGGCCGTTGGCAGAGTAGCTGGAAGGACACTGGAAGGACAGTTTGGCCAGCTGACCTGGGGAATCTCTGTGCGTGTCCAGTCATTGTCTGGCCTGGGGTGTGTGTGAGGTCTGAGCAGCAGATGAGGGACTCGCTGCCCTATGCTGAGAGGAGGCGCCGACCATCACTGGGCCAGGAGCCAGGGAGAGGACTCAGTGCCTTGGAGCATCCTGAGTGGCGGGGTGCTAGAGCCCATTCTGGGGCCCCCTCACCCCTCTTGGAGCAGCAGGGCTCCCAGGGTCTTCATATCGTCTGTCTGTCTGTCCAGTTCATCCTCAATGTGCGTCTGGACTACCGTATCTCTTACCTGCTCTCAGTCTTCAAGAAGGAGTTCGTGGAGGTGTTTCCCATGCAGGACAGCGGGGCGGACGGCACGGCACCCGCCTTCGACTCCACCAGTGAGCCTTGCTTCCTACTGCCTCCTGCTGTCTCCCGCCACCACCGCTGTCTGCAGCTCCCCAAGCCCATCCTTTCCCCTCCCCAAATGCATTCACTGTCCCTCTGATGGCCTCAGTGAGGAGCAGGGAGGGACCCTTCCTGAGTGGGGAAGCCAGGACTTGACTAGGGTCCTGGTCATATCCCACCAGGAGCTGGTCAGGGCCTGGACTTCCTTGGGCTGCTAAGCTTCCTGCCCTATGCTCTCAGTCTGGGAGCTCTCTGCCCTCACAAAAGGGGGGGGGGCACAAGCGGAAGGGACTGCGGGAGCATCTGGGCTGGTTTGGACTCCCCCCCCATGCCTGAGTTTCTCTCTAACCCATGTTTGTCCCTCTTCCCACAGCTGCCAACATGAATCTGGACCGCATCGGGGAGCAGGCAGAGGCCATGTTTGGAGTAGGGTGAGGCTGGGGTTGAGGTGGGCTCAGGTTCAGGGTTGGGGACAGGTTGTCTATGTAAGACTTGATGTTACCCCCTATTTGGACAACCTGGGTTTCCTGAGGCTGAGGGCTGGTCATTCCCTCCACTGTGTCCCCGAGAAGACCCTCACCTGCTACGGGCTCTGACCCTCTCTGACTTGCCCATCCCTTATGGTATAGATGGCATAGGGTAAATCCAGGTCCTAGTCATTCTGGTAGCTTCCCCACCTTTGTGCAGGGCAGCCGTGCCTCTGTGTTCAGCCGAGCTTATGTCCTGTCTCACAGCAGGGTGAGATGGGGGGGGGTTGCAGCATGGTCCTCCCCACCCCTCAATGCTGCAGTGGATGAGTCATTCAGAACCTCCGCCCCTGGGCGCCAGCCTTCCTCAGCATCCCCCTCACTCAGTGGATCTCTTCTCCAAACTCCACTGTCTTCATAAGATAGGCGCTGGGAAGTGAGTTCAGTGGGTAGAGTGCTTATCCAGCATTCCTACGCCCTGGGTTCAATCCCCCGAACCGCCAGGTGTGGCGTTGCATACCTATAACCCCAGCATTCAGGAGGTGGAGGCAGACAGATCAGAAGCCCAAAGGGACCTTTCCCTGCAGAATGAGTTTGAGGCCAGCCTGGGCTACATGAGAGCCTGTGTCAAAAAATAAACTCGAACACAATAGTAATAGTACAGAATAGATTTGTAAAATAAATCTCACAAATTTACAAGGAAAAAATGCCTTGAAACAGTTATCGAAATGCTGAAGGAAATGAATCGGAAGTAACAGCTACGCATGCGGCTCTTTATTAGCACGTTAAGTAGCAGCTGCACGGGTGGGTGTAATTAGCAGCGTGACTCTAGCTCGTGGCGAACATAAATGGTAATTCACAATTGTCATTAACAACTCTGAGGTGATGCAGAACTATCTGTGGTTTTTACTGGTAGCCATCCCCCAGGCTCAGCTGGTGTCCTCTGTGTGTGGTGAGGGGAGGAGGCTAGCCTGAGGATGCCTGGGAGACACGCGGATCCCTTGGTGGGGGGCAGTGATTCTCTGCGCACAGGCGGGAAGAGGTAGCTGCGGTGAACGTGTGGTACCTGGGATATGTGGGTCTGCTACAGTGGCAGAGCACACCCATGCCCTCAGTCACTGGCTCCCACTCCTGCCCACCCGTGCTGGCAGGAAGACAAGCAGCATGCTAGAAGTGGACGATGAAGGTGGCCGCATGTTCCTGCGTGTGCTGCTGCACCTGACCATGCACGACTACGCGCCTCTCGTCTCCGGCGCCCTGCAACTGCTCTTCAAGCATTTCAGCCAGCGCCAGGAGGCCATGCACACCTTCAAGCAGGTGAGGGGCCCCAGGGGTCTAGTTGCTCATGGCTTGACAGGGACAGTGGGCTCACCTAAGGACTTTTAGCCTTGTTCAAATCCTTCAGGGGGAGGATCCAGCCTCAGCCACCTTTGGCACCTCTCGGCCCGACTCATTTCTAGGAACACCATGCCCTACCAAGTCTGGCTTGCAGGCGTCCCTCACTGAGCTGCCTGGTCTCTGTCACTGTGGCATCATGTCCCCTTGACAGCCTCCTGTGAGATGCCTGCTGATCAGGGCAGGCATTTAGCAAGTGCTGGTTCTTGGCACCAGCTCGCATTGAATTCTCCAGAATTCTAGAATTCCCCCAACTCCCTCAGTAATGTGATACCCCCTCAGCCCTGCATGAGAAAAGAACATGGCCCAGTGCACCCTCCCAGTCCCATGTGAGAAGAGGCCATGAGGCTCGGGCCCAGCGAGAGGGAGGAGGAACCATGTGCAGGCCCCTGGTCCTTAGAGTTTGGGTCTCTCCACTCAGGGTTCAGTGACCCAACAGCACTTCCCCCTGCCTGTTCAGCATCTGAGTGGCCCAGTGACAGGTCTCAGTGGTGTGTGACCCGAATCACAGTAACCGCTTCCAGTCCACGCGCTAGCACAGGGCGGGGAGTACGGGCTTCCTGGAGGAGGGGCTGTAATAGGTGGAGGTGGACGTGATGCTTGGGTGGGGTCCTGGTTTAGGGCGGCACTGTAGCTCCCTGCATGACAGCAGACGTGGGGACATACGCCCCACGAGCCTGGTTACACCCTCCCTGAACCAGGTCCAGCTGCTGATCTCAGCCCAGGATGTGGAGAACTATAAGGTGATCAAGTCAGAGCTGGACCGGCTGCGGACGATGGTGGAGAAGTCGGAGCTGTGGGTGGACAAGAAGGGCAGCGGCAAAGGCGAGGAGGGGGAGGCGGGTGCCACCAAGGACAAGAAGGAGGTGAGCTGGCTTCTGGGAGCCAAACAGGGTGCCCGGCAGTGAGGGGACCTGGATGACTCTGTCCTCTGTGTCCTCAGCGGCCCTCGGATGAGGAGGGGTTTCTGCAGCCACCCGGGGAGAAGAGCAGTGAGAACTACCAGATTGTCAAGGGCGTGAGTGGCCAGGGTGCGGGTGGGCGGGCGAGGGGCGGGAAGTGTCCTGCAGCTGGCTCCGACCTGACTCAGAAGGGGCTCCTCCCTCTGGGCCCTGCAGCCAGACATCTCCCAGCTTTCTGGCATGTTCTAAACAGCCCCGCCAAGGCCCTGAGAGTTATTTTAAAGCCGAAGGAATTTAATGAGATTCCGCTTTACGGCCGTGTAGCTCTGCACTTTAGGGGCGGGATGGGATTTTAGTGATTCGCTGGTTTGCCAAGATGACCTGATTTAGCAGCGGCAGCCCAGAGGCCTTCCCCTCTCCTGTCCCTGCGGCAGACCAGGTGGAGGGGGCACCCTGAGGAGGAGGCAGCAGGCTCCCATCTCCCTGCCTCCCCTGCAGATCCTGGAGAGGCTGAACAAGATGTGCGGGGTCGGGGAGCAGATGAGGAAGAAGCAGCAGAGGCTGCTGAAGAACATGGATGCCCACAAGGTCATGCTGGACCTGCTGCAGATCCCTTATGACAAGGTGACCGCAGCCCTCGGGCCAGCCTCAGCCAAGCCAGTCACCTGCCTGCTCTTTTGAGTTGCTCCTCGGTTGCTTCAACCTTTGATACTGCCCCCCCTTGCTCTGATTTGCTGTGATTCTTCCCCCTTCCCCCCTCTCTCAGTGGTGCTGGGCATCGAACCCAGAGCCTTGCTCACGTACGACTCACATCCTTCCACTGAGCTACACAGCCCTTGAGTTTGATTAACCACAACCTCAGCCTCCTTCCCCTCCCCTGCGCTAACCTTGCCTATCAGCTCCATCTGATTGGTTGAGTGGTCCTCAACCAATGGGTCTTGACCCCTCTCTGTGTCAGGGGGATCAAGGGTCATCTAAGACCATCAGAAAACACATCTACATTATGATTCATAACAGTAGCAAAATTATAGTTATGAGGTAGAAACAAAATAATTTTATGGTGGGGGGTCACCACAACATGAGGAACTGTGTTAAAGGCCCTGATTCTGGCCCTTTGCCCCTGAGCTCCTTATCCCAATGGGTCCACGATACCTTGTCCATCTCTTTCCCTCACTTAGCTTCTGTCTATCTTTGACCCTCAGCCCCTCACCCTGGCTGACTTTTTTTTTTTTAATATTTGTGTTTGTGTGCACATGCTCAGTGTTCAGAAGAGGGTGTCGGGTCCCCTGGAGATGGAATTTATAGGTGGTTGTGAGCCATCTGGTCTGAGTGCTGGGAGTTGAACCTGGGTCCTCTGCAAGAGCAGCATGTGCCCTTAATGGCTGGGAGTCACTCCAGGCCCCTGAGCTGATCTTACAAGTCTCAGGCTGTACCCTGACTTTTTAATTAATATGTGTGTGCACGCGCTCGCACGCACGCGCAGCAGACAAGTCTGTTCTCTCTTCCCACCTGTCCCTGGGTTCTAGGGGTCAAACCCAGATCACCCCAGGCTAGAGAAGCATCCTAGTTAGCTTTCTACTGCTGTAACAGAGACCAGGACCCAAAGCATCCTGGGGAGAAAGGGGTTTATTGAATCCCAGCACATATAGGAGATGCATGTGATCTCCCATCACACAGGGAAGTGCGCAGGATCTGAAACAGAGGCTAGAGGTGCTGCTTGCTTCCATGACTCACTCAGCCTGCTTTTTATACAACCCAGGACCACCTGCTCAGGCTGGCACCACCCAGTGGGCCGGGCCCTCCCACGGCCCTCCCATGGCCCTCCCATAACAACCATTCTAGGTTTGGAACCAGTCCCGGAACTCACTCTGTAGACCAGGCTGGCCTCGAACTCAGACACTGACTGGCCTGCCTCCCGAGTGCTGAGATGAAAGATGTGTGCCACACCTGCCATTCCCTGTGCTTTTTAACCCTAGTCTAGCGACTTACGGGGTCCTGAGCACTGCCAGCCACCCAGGCCTGTGTGTGTCCCCGGTGTCCCAGCAGCCTCTCTTTGCACACAGAGTGACAACAAGATGCAGGAGATCCTGCGCTACACACACCAGTTCCTGCAGAAGTTCTGCGCTGGGAACCCTGGCAACCAGGCCCTGCTGCACAAGCACCTGCAGCTTTTCCTCACGCCCGGGGTGAGGCATGCGTGGACAAGGCGGGCGCCTGCGCAGGGTCCTGGATGGGCCCCACCCTTCTCTGACGGCCCTCCGCTGCCCCCCACAGCTCCTGGAGGCCGAGACCATGCAGCACATTTTCCTCAACAACTACCAGCTGTGCTCCGAGATCAGCGAGCCTGTCCTGCAGCACTTTGTGCACCTGCTGGCCACGCACGGGCGCCACGTGCAGTACCTGGACTTCCTGCACACGGTCATCAAGGCCGAGGGCAAGTACGTGAAGAAGTGCCAGGACATGATCATGACTGAGGTGAGGGCGGCCTGGGCCACAGGGGGCTGGGCGGCCTGGGCCACAGGGGGCTGGGCGGCGGGTCCCGGGGGCCGGGAGAACGGAAGCTAGTAGACCTCAGGACGCGCATCTCGGAATTGATCAGGGTTGGGAGAAGCTGGGCTTCTGGGCCTGGCGCGTGGTGGGAATGCACAAACATCCGCTCCCCCGAAACAGGGAGAGCGGGGGCTTAGCCCTGATCCCAGTCTGGGAGGTCCGTTCCCTGGGAGTATCTCACGGCGGTCTGGGGAGAGCAGGGACAGACGGTGATGTCACATGAGACACTACAGCTGAGGCAGTCTACTTTGGCCGTGGTAACACTGACTGAGGGAGAGGAGAGAGGCGGAACATGCCTCAGTCCAGTGCACGTTCTGGAGGCTGAGGGGATTTGGACACTTTCTGGATCCACGGCCAAGGTCTCTGAAGGAAGAGGGCTGGACACATCAGTCAAAGAACTCCGAAACTTAGGCAGGAAGCCAGGCAAGATGGCTCCCACCTGTGACCTCAGCCCTTGGAGGCTGATGTGGACCAAGAATTCAGAGTCAGGCTGGAGAGAGGGCTCCATAGTTAAGAGCACTGTCTGCTCTTCCAGAGGACCTGGGTTCAAGTCCCAGCCCTGGCTCATGACCATGTAACTCTAGGTTTGAGGGACCCAATGCCCCCTTCTGGCCTTTGGGTACTGTACACATGCAGGCAAAACACAAGTGAAAACCAACAATTAAAAAAGAAGTTCAGGGGGAGCTGGAGAGATGGCTCAGAGACTAAGAGCATTGCCTGCTCTACCAAAGGTCCTGAGTTCAATTCCCAGCAACCACACGGTGGCTCACAGTCATCTATAATGGGGTCTAGTGCCCTCTTCTGGCCTGCAGGCATACACACAGACAGAATATTGTATACGTAATAAATATTAAAAAAAAAAAAAGAGTTCAGGGTTATCCTCAGCTACATAGTGATTTCGAAGCTAGCCTGGGTTAAATAAACTGTTTCTGAAACCAAAACTTTCAAACAAAATGGGTATCAGGTCGTCTCTGGGGTCCTGGTCTCCACCTGCCCTAACACGCACAGGACACAGAGGGTGCCTGGGGCTGCTGGGCGAGAGCTCTGACTCGTACCCGCCTCCCATCGCAGCTGACCAATGCGGGAGACGACGTGGTCGTGTTCTACAACGACAAGGCCTCCCTGGCCCATCTGCTGGACATGATGAAGGCAGCTCGAGACGGCGTGGAGGACCACAGCCCCCTCATGTACCACATCTCCCTGGTGGACCTGCTGGCCGCCTGTGCCGAGGGCAAGAACGTCTATACGGAGATCAAGTGCACCTCCCTGCTGCCTCTGGAGGATGTGGTGTCTGTGGTGACCCATGAAGACTGCATCACGGAGGTGCGCACTTGGGCCGAGGAGGGCAGAGCTGGGAAAAGGCTGTGGTGTAGCCACACTGGGGACTGGCAGAGGACAGGGATGGTGGGGAAGTTGGCGGGTTAAGAGGGGAGAGCTTGGGCAGGCACTGCTGACACACCTTGCCCGCTGTCCAGGTTAAAATGGCATATGTGAACTTTGTGAATCACTGCTATGTGGACACGGAGGTGGAGATGAAGGAGATCTACACCAGCAACCACATCTGGACGCTCTTCGAGAACTTCACCCTGGACATGGCTCTGGTCTGTTCCGGGGGCCAGGGCTGGGCTTCTGGGTGGAGGGATGACCTGTATGTAGCTCTATCTCCCCGTTTGATTGTCCTCCGTAGGTCTGCAACAAACGGGAGAAGCGTCTGGCAGACCCCACCCTAGAGAAGTATGTGCTCACTGTGGTCCTGGACACCATCAGCGCCTTCTTCAGCTCCCCATTTTCAGAGAACAGCACGTCGCTGCAGGTGAGCAGCCCGCGGTCAAGCATGGCCACTCTCATGACTCTCCCGTGGGGCACAGCCTGTTTACATGAGTATCAGTCATCTTCCATGTAACAAATGCCCTGGATATGGGTCAGGGTAGACAGTGAGAATGGTACAAAGTAACCAACTAGGAACAGTTTTAGGAATGGGGGCAGTGCTGGCTGTTTGAGGGGTACAGTCCATCCTGGCAGCAGGAGCAGGGGTGGCTGGTCACACTTCATCCACAGTCACACAGGAAGCAAAGAGCCTGCACTTGGCTCACCCTCTCCTTTTTATTCATGCTGGGGTTCCACGCCATGGGTGGGTGCAGCGTATGTGTGGGATAGGTCTTCTATCTTTCTGGAAACCCCATGGACACGCTCCACACTGACTTAGGAGGTCCCATGGGATTGACAAGATTAACAGAGGAATCCCTCAGTCAGGCTACCGGGAGTGCAGGGCTTGGGGTGATGAGATGCATGTGACCACTGCCCAGGACAGCAGAGCCTTGCACTGTCTGTGGGTGCTGGGCAGGCAGGCAGCCCTGTGTCTCACCAGCATCACCATGCAGGGGCTGACCTGGATCACAGAGAACCACGGCAGAGATGGTTTTCAGCCTTCGCCATCAGAGTCCCAGGTTCCCTTGAGGAAGGCTCCGAGGCACTGCTTAAATTATAAACACAGAGGCTAGGGAAGAACCCAGTGGAAGTGGCAACCATGGGTTCAAGGCCAGCAATGGCACCAGGCTAGCTCTGAGAGGAGTAAATAGAAGGTTAGGAACACCAGGCAGTGGTGGCGCAAGCCTTTAATCCCAGCACTGGGGAGGGAGAGGCAGGTGGGTCTCTGAGTTCAAGCCCAGCCTGTCTCAAAAAGAAAAAAAAAATGAAGTATGTGTTCCCCATAGCCTCAGACTAGCTGTAGAATGGGATAAAGTAGAATTTAAAATAGACCTTTAGACTGTATCATTACTATTGTGTGTGTGCTGGATAAGGGCTGAGCATATTACAGTCAGGTCCTTTTTTTATCCTTACCTATGTTCTAGAAGTCAAACTGAGGTTACCAGGCTTGCATGCCACACTCCTTTACCTATTAAGCTATGTCACTCACCCAGAGTCTTTTATTTCATTTTTTTTGTTGTTGTTGTTGTTTGCTTTTTAATTGTACTTTGTCTTTTGGGACTGGGTCAACCAGCTCACAGATAGATCTGCCTGCCTCTGTCTCCTGTGAGCAGGGTCTAAAGGTGTGTGCCGCCATGTTCAGTCTTTGTGTCTGTGTGCGCGCGCACACACACACACACGGCTGTGGGGGAGTTCTCACGCGGCAGCCCTGTACGGTCAGGGGAGGTTGTTCAACACTAAACCAACTGGTAACTTTCTGTCTAGACCAAAGGCATACGGTGGCAGTGAGGGTCCTGGGCCCGTGCCCCCACCTTGCGTGGCTGAGCTGCCTCCGGTTCTGTTCTCCTGCAGACACACCAGACAATTGTGGTACAGCTGCTGCAATCCACCACGCGGCTGCTCGAGTGTCCGTGGCTGCAGCAGCAGCACAAAGGCTCCGTGGAGGCCTGTGTCCGCACCCTCGCCATGGTGGGTGAGTACCCATGCCGGACCTTTTCCAGTGCGACCACCTTATCCTGAGCGTGAACGTCACCCAGGGCAGTCGCGGCCAGCTGGAGTTGCTCTTACTTTCTTTTGCTGATGTGTTTACAAGGGATCCAGGCAAGAGGTGGTGCTGGGTCCCCTGTGTGTTGGGGGGCACAGGCGACACTCATGCCTGCCCCACTCTGGCCTGCCTCTTCCCTGTCCCATGTGGCAGCCTGAGCCTGGCCCGGCCGTCCATACCATCCTGTCCTCCATCTCTGCCCTCTCTTGTAGCCAAGAGCCGGGCCATCTTATTGCCCATGGATCTGGATGCCCACATGAGTGCCCTGCTCAGCAGTGGGGGCAGCTGTGCAGCCGCAGCCCAACGCAGTGCTGCCAACTACAAGACGGCCACGAGGACCTTCCCTCGCGTTATCCCCACCGCCAACCAGTGGGACTACAAGAACATCATCGAGAAGCTGCAGGTGGGTGTGGCTGCCTGGGCCCCTAGGCTGGGCCTGCTCTGTGGAGGAGGGGGTTGCTGCCCCTGCCCCTCAGGTGGTGACCTTGCCCTCCCTCCCAGGACATCATCACAGCCCTAGAAGAACGTCTGAAACCGCTGGTGCAGGCTGAGCTTTCGGTGCTGGTGGACGTGCTTCACTGGCCCGAGCTGCTCTTTCTGGAAGGCAGTGAGGCCTACCAGCGCTGCGAGAGTGGGGGCTTCCTGTCTAAGTGAGCAGGGAAGGAGGGGTGTGGTGACCTGGGTCTGGGGCTACCCTGGGGCGGGTGGCCCCTTAAGCCTCTGCCTCTGCTCTAGGCTCATCCGTCACACCAAGGGCCTCATGGAGTCAGAGGAGAAGCTGTGTGTGAAGGTGCTGCGCACGCTGCAGCAGATGCTGCAGAAGAAGAGCAAGTATGGGGACCGGGTGAGTGTCGACAGCACCAGGCCAGGGGGCGGACTCGGGACGCAGAACGCTGCTCACCAAGCACCTCGTCTTGACCTTCCAGGGCAACCAGCTGCGGAAGATGCTGTTGCAGAATTACCTCCAGAACCGGAAGTCCAGCTCCCGGGGAGAGCTCCCTGACCCCACAGGCTCTGGTCAGTGTCATGGACCAGCCCCGCTCTGCCCCGTGTGGCTGGCTCCTGCCTCCAACCACTGTCTCTCATACGAGCGTCTCCCCAAGGCCCAGACCAGGACTGGTCAGCCATCGCAGCCACCCAGTGCCGCCTGGACAAGGAGGGGGCTACCAAGTTGGTCTGTGACCTCATCACCAGCACCAAGAATGAGAAGATTTTCCAGGAGAGCATCGGCCTGGCCATTCGTCTGCTGGACGGAGGCAACACTGAGATCCAGGTG
This sequence comes from Myodes glareolus, assembly GCF_982192425.1. Classification (NCBI taxonomy): domain Eukaryota; kingdom Metazoa; phylum Chordata; class Mammalia; order Rodentia; family Cricetidae; genus Myodes; species Myodes glareolus. The sequence continues at coordinate 68,026,342 of NC_142043.1, read as the reverse complement.
CGGGGCTGAAGCGATGCTGAGGCTGCAGGCCTGGGTGCTGGGGACAAACAGTGGTGGGCTCCACCTTTTGAATCTACCCAGGCCTGCCTCCTACCGACTCTGTCCTGTCCCACAGGGCCACCCTTCTGGCCTCTCAGTGTTCACTCGGGCTCGTCCTTGCCTCCTCTCCTCTCCTCCAGCCTCCTCAGTTTTGGAGCCCAGGCCTGATTATTCCAAAGCTCCAACCCCTCTGACCCCATTCATTCATTCACTCATTCACTCATTCGCTTACTCATCCCTTCATTCACACTTGCCTACTCCTCTGACCCCATTCATTCACTCAGTTCCCTCTTCAGCACTGTGGTCATGGCAGGTTGGCCTCCCCTATTAACTGCTGGGGTTCCAAGCCCATCCCTAGCTTCTACGCAGGGTACACGTGCCTCCCAGACTTCCTCTGTGTTGAGTGATGGTTGCTCCCAAATTCAGTAAGTAGCCAAGGAGGACCTTGAATTCCTGATCCTCCTGCTGCCACCGCCTAGGTTAGGATTACACTCAGCCACCACTCGATTTCAGGTTAGGGTGTGTGAGGCTCACATGGCCACCCAGAGCCGGGCACAGTGCTGAGGCTGTTTGCCACCTCCCCTCCACCTCCAGAAATCTTTCTACAACCTGATGACGAGTGACAAGAAGTCGGAGCGTTTCTTCAAGGTGCTGCATGACCGCATGAAGCGAGCCCAGCAGGAGACCAAGTCCACAGTTGCTGTCAACATGAGTGACCTGGGCAGCCAGCCTCGCGAGGACCGTGAGCCAGCAGACCCCACCACCAAAGGTGAGCTCCAGGCAGACCTGCTGTGGGGACCAGGACGAGACCTTAGGGCCCAGGGGTCTCACTGATGGGGAGAGGCTTCCAGTAGCCACAGCCTTATCAAGCCTTGCCCCCCAGGCCGCGTGGCATCCTTCTCCATGCCTAGCTCCTCCCGCTATTCACTGGGCCCCAGCTTGCACCGGGGGCATGAGATGAGTGAGCGCGTGCAGAGCAACGAGATGGGCACCGCCGTGCTCATTATGCGGCCCATCCTGCGCTTCCTGCAGCTGCTGTGTGAGAACCACAACCGTGACCTCCAGGTGAGTGCCCCGCCCGCACCTGCCTGTCCCCCCCCCCCCCAAGTCAGCCGGCATCTCTGGCAAAGCCGCTGGGACCGATGTCCTCCTGGTGGTATGACACTGCCGTGCCACGCCCACCCTGCCTGTGCTCCACAGAACTTCCTGCGCTGTCAGAACAACAAGACCAACTACAACCTGGTGTGTGAGACCCTACAGTTCCTGGACATCATGTGTGGCAGCACCACGGGAGGGCTGGGGCTGCTGGGGCTCTACATTAACGAGGACAACGTGGGCCTGGTCATCCAGACCTTGGAGACCCTCACAGAGTACTGCCAGGGCCCATGCCACGAGAACCAGGTGAGCAGCCTCATGGTGGCAGTGGTGCCTGTGAGGGGGCAGGGGCGCAGGACCACCCCGACTCTGATGCGTCTCCCACCGCCTCCTGTCAGACCTGCATTGTGACTCACGAATCCAATGGCATTGACATCATCACAGCTCTGATTCTCAATGACATCAGCCCACTTTGCAAGTACCGCATGGATCTGGTACTGCAGCTCAAGGTGGGGCCCGGTGGTGTGTTCCTGTGAGTGACAAGGGTGCTTAGCAGATGTGGCGCTAGACTGTGCTGTATGGGGGGGCTCTTCTGTGCGTGTGCAGGTTGCACTGGCTACACAGGAGTACATGTGTGAACAGACATTATAGTCATCTTGGATTCCCTTGAGCACTTCCTGTGTGTGGGGGAGGGGGTGTCTGGGAGCTCAAACATGTTTGCCCAGGGCGGGTAAGGCTGGCTGGGGTTGATACACTGGAGACTTCTCAGCATACGAGGTCCTTAGGCTCGGCTTCTTTCCTGTACCTGCCCAGGATAATGCCTCCAAGCTGCTCCTGGCTCTGATGGAGAGTCGGCATGACAGTGAGAATGCAGAACGCATCCTCATCAGCCTGCGGCCCCAGGAGCTGGTGAGGACAGGCTGGCAGCAGGAGAGGGTTACGTGAGTGGTACAGGGAATGGGGGTCAGCACCCCAGGAGTGGGCATGACAAACAGCAAGTGTTGTGTTGTTCCTGCCCCCGCAGGTGGACGTGATCAAGAAGGCCTACCTGCAGGAGGAGGAGCGGGAGAACTCAGAGGTGAGCCCGCGTGAAGTGGGCCACAACATCTACATCCTAGCACTTCAGGTACCAGGCCCCTCCCCTCCGCGGCCCTGCCCTCTGCAGCCCTGCCCTCTGCAGCAATGCTCACAGCTGTCCTGTCCTGTCCCCTGCAGCAGTGCTCACAGCTGTCCTGTCCTGTCCCCTGCAGCAGTGCTCACAGCTGTCCTGTCCCCTATAGCAGTGCTCACAGCTGTCCCCTGTAGCAGTGCTCACAGCTGTCCTGTCCCCTGCAGCAGTGCTCACAGCTGTCCTGTCCCCTGCAGCAGTGCTCACAGCTGTCCTGTCCCCTGCAGCAGTGCTCACAGCTGTCCTGTCCCCTGCAGCAGTGCTCACAGCTGTCCTGTCCCCTGCAGCAGTGCTCACAGCTGTCCTGTCCTGTCCCCTGCAGCAGTGCTCACAGCTGTCCTGTCCTGTCCCCTGCAGCAGTGCTCACAGCTGTCCTGTCCTGTCCCCTGCAGCAGTGCTCACAGCTGTCCTGTCCTGTCCCCTGCAGCAGTGCTCACAGCTGTCCTGTCCTGTCCCCTGCAGCAGTGCTCACAGCTGTCCTGTCCTGTCCCCTGCAGCAGTGCTCACAGCTGTCCTGTCCCCTGCAGCAGTGCTCACAGCTGTCCTGTCCCCTGCAGCAGTGCTCACAGCTGTCCTGTCCCCTGCAGCAGTGCTCACAGCTGTCCTGTCCTGTCCCCTGCAGCAGTGCTCACAGCTGTCCCCTGCAGCAGTGCTCACAGCTGTCCTGTCCCCTGCAGCAGTGCTCACAGCTGTCCCCTGCAGCAGTGCTCACAGCTGTCCTGTCCCCTGCAGCTTTCCAGGCACAACAAACAGCTGCAGCACCTGCTGAAGCCGGTGAGGCGCATCCAGGAGGAGGAGGCTGAGGGCATCTCTTCCATGGTACGGCAGGCAGGCGGCAGGCTGAGAGTCGGGGGAGGGGGGTGTGGAGCCTGCCTTGGTGGGGTTGGATGGACTGGTGTCAGCGAAGGAACAGCTGTGACCTGAGGGCAGGAATGTGGGATAAGTTAGGAGCAGGCTAGAGACAGCAAGCTGTGTTCCTCTGAAGCCAGCCTGGAGGCCGTGAGTGGGGCTTGCAGCTAGACTGGGGTGTGGTGCTGAAACCTTGATATAGGCGTGAAAGCAAGACCTTGCATCTGGGGCATGTCTGGAATATTCTAACAGGGCCTCAGGCAGGGATGAAGAGGGCACTAACTCCCCTGTCACAGTTGAGTGGGCTCTGTCTGGGCTGGCTGAATGGTCACCCCTGCGAGCAGCGCTCTGGATGGCTGCGGGGCTGACCAGTGTCCCCACCTCTGCCCCCAGCTCAGTCTCAACAACAAGCAGCTGTCCCAGATGCTCAAGTCCTCGGTGCCTGCCCAGGAGGAGGAAGAAGACCCTCTGGCCTACTATGAGAACCATACCTCGCAGATTGAGGTGAGGCGGAGGACACCGGGCGTGATCTGGGGCTGGTGAGGGCCTCTGCCCGGCGTGACCAGGTGTCGCCTGACCCATCAGATTGTGCGGCAAGACCGAAGCATGGAGCAGATTGTGTTCCCCGTGCCCGGCATCTGCCAGTTTCTGACAGAGGAGACGAAGCACCGGCTCTTCACCACCACTGAGCAGGACGAGCAGGGCAGCAAAGTGAGCGACTTCTTCGACCAGTCCTCTTTCCTGCATAACGAGATGGAGTGGCAGCGCCGGCTTCGCAGTGAGGACCGGGGGGCGCCCCTCCCCTTCCTGGGGCTCCCCCAGCGCAGAGGGGCTGTCTGGGCCCTGACGCCACACGGTCTCCACAGGCATGCCGCTCATCTACTGGTTCTCCCGCCGCATGACACTGTGGGGCAGCATCTCCTTCAACCTGGCCGTGTTCATCAACATCATCATCGCCTTCTTCTACCCCTACGTCGAGGGGGCGTCCACGGGTGAGGCTGCACTGCCTGTGGGCCCTCTGCCTGTCACAGGGCAAGTGTGGCTCACGGGACAGACGGGTTGTCCTCCTGGGAGATGGTGTGTGGGTATGTGAGGCACAGGCGGGGTGCAGCAGGTCTACCCGGCTCACACTGGGGCCAGCTCATGCCTGCCCACTGCTCCCAGGCGTGCTGGACTCCCCACTCATCTCCCTGCTCTTCTGGATCCTCATCTGCTTCTCCATCGCGGCGCTGTTCACCAAGCGCTACAGTGTCCGCCCCCTCATCGTGGCGCTCATCCTGCGGTCCATCTACTACTTGGGCATTGGGCCCACACTCAACATCCTGGGTGCCCTCAATGTGAGTGCTGTGGGGTTCTCTGGCCACTCTGCTCACCCCTACCATTCTCGGGCCTGTTCTGTGCTTCTCTTACAACTCAGGCAGCCAGGGATTAGCCACTTACCGGCAGCCTTGGGCATTAAATGCAGCATGTTGGCCATGCATTGCCCGCCATTGCACAGGCGGACATCAAACTTACGTTTTATTGTTCCCCAAGAGATGGGAAGGACTTTTCCTAACCCAGCACTGTACAACTGGGGTCTTCTATGCTCCAGCCTGCTTCACTTGAGCCTCAATTTCCCCTGAGTGCCACCTCTTTGATACCACACCTCTCACAAGTGGGACCAGCACTTCTCATTCTACAGGACTAGCCTCTGGGCGGGGCTCTGTGGCAGGGTCAGGATGGGGTGCTGACCGCAGGACTAGCCTCTGGGTGGGGCTCGGTGGCAGGGCTGAGGATGAGGATGGGGTACTGACTGCCACATCCTGCCCCTGCCCTTTCCATCCAGCTGACCAACAAGATTGTGTTTGTGGTGAGCTTCGTGGGCAATCGTGGCACCTTCATCCGTGGCTACAAGGCCATGGTCATGGACATGGAGTTCTTGTACCACGTAGGCTACATCCTAACCAGCGTCCTGGGCCTCTTTGCCCATGAGCTCTTCTACAGCATCCTGGTGAGCCTGCAGCTGGGCTGGGACAGGGGCTCCCAACTCTGGTCTCTTGCAAGCCTCCACCTGTGCCCTGGGCTTGGCCAGACCAGCCATTTGTTCCCCAACCCCTGACCTGAACAGTGTGTAATGCCAAGCAGATTTCTTCTCTGCCCTGTGCCTCACGACAGCTCCGCCTCCTAGAATTACAGGGGGGGGAATGAGCAGCTCCGTGAGAAACACAGGGTGCTTTCCTGGGGGTGCAGTGAGAGCTGCCGTCCTTGTCCTTCCAGAGTGGCTGCTGGCCACTCGCCTGTGACACCACTCACTCTCCCCTGCTCTTAGAACCAGATTCTTCTAGAAACCTCCCAGTTTGCTCCACTCCAGCCTGAGCACTGACCCTACTGACAGGGCCTGACTTACTGAGGACTGTTCCTGCAGCTCTTTGACCTCATCTACCGTGAGGAGACGCTGTTTAATGTCATCAAGAGTGTGACTCGCAATGGCCGCTCCATCCTGCTAACTGCCCTCCTGGCCCTCATCCTAGTCTACCTCTTCTCCATCGTGGGGTTCCTCTTCCTCAAGGATGACTTCATTCTGGAGGTGGACCGGCTGCCTGGGAACCACTCCAGAGGTCTTGGGGATTTCCTTTATGGGGTGGGTGTGTGTGGGTGACAATGGGCATGCGCAGGTAGCTGTCGGCACTAGACAGGGCATGCCTATTCCTTCAGGCTTCCTGTCTTCTTCCTGTTGGGTTTTGGAGTCATCTAGCCTACACCAACCTGCATCCCTATGCATGCTCTAGTTCACTGCAGTCTGAGGGGTAGGCGGAGCCTTTAAAGCCCTGGTAGACTGGCCATTCATGCAGAACCTGGTGTCTTCAGGGGCCTGGGGTCAGGCCCAGAGTCACAGAGACCCTCCCTGGCCTTAGTGTGAGCCAGCAGGTGGGGGTACTTCCCAGTGTCATGTCTTAGGACAAACTACAGATATGCTAACATCAGACAGACACTTGTATCTCCTTGTGATCTTGTTCCTATTACCTCCAGCCAGCACCCTGGGAATGCCACATGGAGCTGCCACATTTGTGGGCACATGTAGTGGGGACAAGATAGACTGTGTCTCGGAGGTCTCGGTGCCTGAGATCCTAGAAGGTAAGGCTGGGACACCTGCAGGATGGGATGGGACAGAATGGGCAGCTCAGGTCTGAGCATACTGACCACCCACAGAGGACGAGGAGCCGGACAGCACTGAGCGGGCCTGTGACACTCTGCTCATGTGCATCGTCACCGTCATGAACCATGGACTGCGCAATGGTGGTGGCGTGGGTGATATCCTCCGCAAGCCCTCCAAAGATGTGAGTAACCCTGCCCTGCCCTTGGGCCCCAGCCAGGCAGCAGCTGGGCTCCCTCTATGCGGACCATCCCACCCACTTGTGTGAATGCTCCCTCCTTCCCATACTCAGCCAGTTTCTGTGACACTGTCCAGAGTTATCGGCTCCCACCCCAGCCCACTTGGGTTCACTGTGGATGCTACAAGGGACACCTTGGCATCCGGTCTTGGCTCTGGGGCTTGGGAAGGTGTGAACCAGGCATTAGTCTCTGGCTTCCTCAGACCAGAGGGCGGGCAGGGTGGAGCAGGACACTGAGTCAGCCGTGAGGAGTCTCAGGACTTGGACACAGGGCTGCTGGCTGCCTAGGCCATCAACTCTCAGTTGTTTGGGAGAAGTCTCTGGCTCAACAAAGGTTCTGGAACGTGTGAGGCTCGACATCTTGAATGCTGCCCTAGGAGCTCACAGTTGCCCTTCCCTTTAACCAACTTAAAGGCAGGAACAAACTCCGTTTGTAGGACAAACCGCCACACTCAACAGCCCTTCCCAAATGTCCGCACGGGGCCTCCTCCTATTGACAAATGATGTCACTGCCATCCTTAAGGCTCCCACATACTTTTCTCTTGGGGCTTGTGAGCAGAGCCACCTTCCCTGCTGAAATCCGTCCTCACGGTGCCCCTCGCTGTGCAGGAGTCCCTCTTCCCTGCCCGGGTGGTATACGACCTCCTGTTCTTCTTCATCGTCATCATCATTGTGCTGAACCTCATCTTTGGGGTGATCATCGACACCTTCGCCGACCTCCGCAGCGAGAAGCAGAAGAAAGAGGAGATCCTCAAGACCACATGCTTCATCTGTGGTGAGGCCCCTTCCTCTCCTGGCTGCTTTCTGCTGCACTGCTGGAGGCTTCGATGCCCTGGCACCCCAGTTCCACCCTTGCCGAGGCTCCCGCATGGGTGGATGGCTGCTGGCCCATCCCAGGATGGAGGGAGCTGAGCCAGCTGTGCTGGGACATCAGGATCTGGGAAACCACTGCTTCAACTCCTTGGGCCTCCACAAGAGGAACCTGAGGCCACTGTGGTCTTAGGCTTCTGGTTTCAGTCCACTGCTCCTTCCAAACCCAGCGACCAGTGCCCAAAGAGTAGGGGTCACCTGCAGGGCAGACTCCTGTTGCCACTGGGCTCAAGCAGCTGCTCCGCAGGAGGGATGGCATCTCCGTGGCCAAGCAGTGGGAGCTTTAATAGGGTGAATGGTGGCTTCATTTCCTCCCTGTGCCCCAGGTCTGGAGAGGGACAAGTTTGACAACAAGACCGTGTCCTTCGAGGAGCACATCAAGCTGGAACACAACATGTGGAACTACCTGTACTTCATTGTGCTGGTCCGTGTCAAGAACAAGACTGACTACACGGGCCCTGAGAGCTACGTGGCCCAGATGATCAAGGTGAGTGTCCGAGCCACCCCAGGCCTGGCCTTGCTGCTTCACAACCTGGGAGGAGATGCGACATCTGCTGGCCTCAGTGAGTGAGGGCTGACAGCTGCTGATGCTTGCTGGGCCAAAAAGGGAGTGAGACGCAGCTGGGGCCAGCCCTTGGCTGTGCACAACCTTGCTCACAGCCAGCCGCCATGGGATTCACTCTGCTGGTGGGAGGAGAAACAGAACATGCAGGGCACCCGTCAGCCCTGGAGGAGCCTGCTCTACAGCAGTGCCGTGCTGTGTGGAGCGGGGAGACCCCACTGAGGGATGCTGAGCCACACAGGGCCTCTTAGAAGGCACAGCGAGGGAGAATGGCTTCTGAAAGCCAGCATTGTCCCAATCTGAGAGAGAGCCTAGAGAAGCTTAAAGATACCAGGCTTAGAGGAATTAAATATAATCCTTCCAATCTCCATAGTCATGGTGGCAGTGAAGTTTTGTCTCAAGGGGTTTTTTGTTGGTCTGAGAATTCACGGCTTGTGATAGGGAACCAGAAAACTGCCTGGCTAGTGCCTCCTTCCTGGGAAACATGGCTTTCCTTCCTCGGCACGTGTGCTAACCCTCCCTAGCTGGGCCTGGCTCCCAGTCTGCTGTCCGTGTAGCGCTATCTTCCTTGCATGGTGCATGCACAGTTGCTGCCGTTCATGTAGCTCTATCTTCCTTGCATGAGGAAGTGATCTGGGTCTTGGCCTTCCTGTGCCCTGGCTGTGGCAGGGAGTGGGCAGATGGCAGAGAAACCAGCACACGGCACTAGTGGACAGGGCCACGTCACGAAGGGCAGCCGGCTGTGGCGGTGGAAGCCCACCTCTGGCTTCCTCCTGACCCAGGCCAGTTGCAATTTACCCATGACACACTCCTTGCTAGGCACCTGGTTAAGGGTGTGGCTTTCCCTGTGCAGCGCCTCACTGGTCCTGACCCCAGCACTTTGTTCCAGAACAAGAACCTGGACTGGTTCCCACGGATGCGTGCAATGTCCCTGGTAAGCAGCGAGGGCGAGGGTGAACAGAACGAGATCCGAATCCTGCAGGAGAAACTTGGCTCCACCATGAAGCTGGTGTCCCACCTCACCGCCCAGCTCAATGAGCTCAAGGAGCAGGTGAGTTCCCGACCTCGGGGTCCTCAGTGTCTCCACCTGAAGCCCTTTGTGCAGCGGCCAGGCCGGGCCTGCCAGGGCTCAGTGTGGCAGGAATTGTCTTCCTCTGCATGGAGACACAGCTGCCCTATAGCTCTTCTAGTAATTTACCAGTTGTGCCCAGCCAAGGGCTAGACCTGCGGAGGGTACCCTGGGGGTTAGGGGTGTCTATCTGAAGGGCAGCTGGGCCCTTGGAGGAAGATGCACTCTTTCATGGTGCCGTGGAAAAGGGAGCTAGGTCACCTGACGAGACTTGTTTACCTCAGATGACAGAGCAGCGGAAACGGAGGCAACGCCTGGGCTTTGTGGATGTGCAGAACTGCATGAGCCGCTGAGAAGAGCCACTGAAGCCCCACAGGAGATCCACTGCCAACAGCACTGCCCTTCCTTCAGGTCAGGGAGCCAGGCCCTGGCCAGCAGGGGTGCTGCAGAGCCGACAGTCCTACTCAGAGCCCTTGAAGAGACTGTTTACCTTAGTGCCTTAGAGGAAGGACACTAGGTCCTCCAGACCGTTGCGCCTGGAAGCAGTGACTGACACTCTCAGCGGTCCTCGCAGGGGTTACAGGCCTCTCATCTCCAAGCACTACACTGTGTGCCTTCCTCCTGCCTCAGGAAGGTGCTAGCCTGCTGTTATTAGCTACTTAGGGCTTTGATACTTAACTTATTCCAGGGCCCATCCCACCCTGTTGTGCCTGATTTAGGATGGATGGCTTTATAGGCGAGAGTCACAAGCCCAGACTGGCTGTGTGAAAGTGGTGGGTTTTTTCCCCCTTTTTGGTGTCTTGTTTTATAAGTCCTATGTCCTGAGAACTAATGTGTTAATTGCCTTAAATAAATTAATAGAATCCAAGTCCACCAATGGGACTCTGCTTCCTACACAGCTGGTGCCACAGACGCCAATGTGCCCTGGCAGCCTGGCCTCCCCTCAGGCTCAGGATCCTAACTGCCACGTGTTGTACCCCAATGCCTACCAGATCTCTGGTTACTTGACTGGTTTCACTGGGCTCCAGCCCCTAGGCTTGATCCACTCAGCTGCTGTAGGATGTAAGACCTAACAGAAGCATGGAGTTCAAGCAGTTAAGGTGGCCTGTGTGGCTTGTAGCCCTCCACCGAACCTACCTGGTGCCAACACGCTGCACCTAGTTCAAGCGTGGCTACAGCTTTGCTGTCCTACCTGGGCATGCGTACCTCTGAAGGGCCGGAGTGAGAGACCTAAGATATCTTCTGTGGCAGAGGGCCAGGCAGGATGCCCAGTCTCGGCCTCTTCCCTGGTGCCGTTACAGTGCCCGTTTTCACACTTAACTGCAGATCCTGGCGTCTCCCCAGCTTTACTACACAACAGGAAGCCTGTGAATCCTTACTGGGCTTGCAGACCTCAGGCTGCAAGGGCCTACATTCCCTCTGCTCAGGCAGACAGGGCAGGCCTCCCTGATGGAGCCGATGAGTCAATTCCAAACTGGAAGAGTGGAGAAACTGGACAGCTTTATTGATGAAGGTCAGGTACGTGGGCGGGACAAGACCCGTGCCCAGGCTTTATGTTTCTCCTCTGGCCTTGTGGGTGCAAACTTCTCCTGGAGTTTCTTCCACACGCTCTTATCCATCTCCTGAAACTCTTCCAGGGTGTCTGCACAGGGAGAGACACGACGCTGACATCACAGGGCTATCCCCAGAAGAGCACGCTTTGCTTTCCATGTGCCCCAGACACTGGGTCCATATGGTGAAAAGCCGTGCTCAATGGTTACAACGAAACACACTGGTGATGGGGCAGACCCACGAGGGCTCCCTGACCTCCCCTCAGCACCACAGATGTGTACTTCCTCACCCCCTCCACATAACCTGCAAAGAAATGGCCCCAACTCTCTCCTCAAGTTGGGCCCACTCTAATGTCTACACCAGCTATAGGCACCGAGGTAGAGGGAGACAAACCCCTGGTTTCTGGATGCTGCCAGACTCAGCAGCTGGAGGGGGAAGATGGATGCCTCCCTCCCACCCCCAATTCCTGAACCCTTGCAACCTTGAGTTCAACTGCAAAACTAGGACAAGACCACAGACCTCCCAAGCTGGGTTTGTGCAGTCACGGCGGTGACACTGGGGAAAGCCGTCCCTTCACAGTGGCAGCAGTGTGTGCACATACGTGCACATTTGCATGCAGAGAGCCATATTTAAGAATCACACACATGAGCCAGGTAGTTGTAATCCTAGCACTCAGAGGCAGAAGCAGGAGGATCTCTGGAAGTTTGAGGCTAGCCTTGTCTACACAGTGAGTTCCAGGACAGTTAGGGCTACATAGAGAAACCCTGTTTGGACCCTGCCCCTCACCACTACCCCAACGCACACATGATCTAAGCAGTTCTTCCCTGAGCTAACAGGCTGGGCTTGGTGGTATTTCTCAGGGTGGTCCCGTACACTACAGGGCAGCCGACAGCACTCTGGCCTCTACCACCAAGGCAGCATGGCTCTCACCCCACCAACTGTGACAACCACAAGTATCTCCAGACATGGCTTGTATTTGTGGGGCACAGAACGGCTCCTAGTAGAGAGCTAGTAGCCCAAGAACTCTCCTGAGCTGAGAGCCCATGACATCTCATTTTATAATTCACAGATATTAAACTCAGACACTATCATGGTACTGCTTAGCTTTCAGAGATTTAATTTTAACAAAGGTACTGGCTTGAATTACTGCTTATGGGCAGTGGCTCCACACTAGCTTGGGGCACTGTATGGCAGCCACCAGCACAACCTCCTATTCTGTGACTTTTACAAAGTATAACGCTGGGGTCCCTGTCCTCTTACACACTGCAGGCCTGGCTGGTCCTGTGTGTGTGTGGAGGCGGTACTGTTCAGGTGGCACTGGCTCCATAGCAGCAACAAAAACACGAGGCCTGCTGTGTGCACACTGTTGGAGTTTCCTGGGCTGACCTAACGAGAAGCCAGGTCTGCAGTCACCACGCTGCCCACCACCCACACAATGGCTTCCTGAGGTCTGGCAGAAGGGACAAGCGCAAGATAGCGGGCGAGTCCACAGTCAGCTCATTCTCAGGATCCCTCACTGCTGGCGATGGCATGCGAGTACAGAGATGCCGGCCACACAGCAAAGCTGCTCTCCTGAGACACAGCAGACGATATGGGGTCCCATCTGCTCAGAAGGATAAGAATTCTAGAAGGTCAAACCTCCACTGCCAAAAGGAAGGAGAAATTTCTAGAGTACCAGCCAGCCAATGTTTCAGGGCCATGCCCTCCCAGAAAAGGTTAGCCTATTTTTATAGACAATATCCTTGGCAGTAAAAATAGCAATTTTCCAGTACCTACCTGCTCCAACTCTGCCCCCACCCCCGCTACCCCATTCAGTGACAATGGAAATGGGGAAGTAGGGAGGGGCTGACTGGCAGGGACTTCCTTCCTACCAACTGGGTTCTAGTCATGACTCCTAAACAGACCTCGTTAGACGCATATCGAACCTGCAGACCACATCTCCTGGGACAGATAACTCACAGGCGGATATCCCCACACTCATTTACTGAATGGTTTTTTGTTTTAATTAAAAGCCTCATTGTTTATAAAGCCCTCTTAGGACCATAAAAATAAAATTATTTTCCTTCCATTCTGATTCCAATGACTTCCATTTGGCAAATATGTAGTCCCTTGTTCCCAGGCACCAGCCTTGAATTAAAAGCACTAAAGATGATTTTCTCTTCTGAGTAATGCCTTTGACCTTTTCCGTATCCTGTGGCTTAAACACAGCTTCAGGGTTTTCTCTGAGCTGCTCCTCAGGGTGCTCATCATGCACAGCTGTCTTATTAGGCAGTCCTCCTAAGTCTTCCCGCCACAGCAAGCCGACCAGGGAGGGTGCTCATGCCTCCTACCTGTGGACAGGATCAGCTTGTATTCTTCCACGGACAGGCCACTGAAGCTGGTTTCTCTGGGGCGAGGGTACTGGCACAGGGGCAAGAGAGAGGGACATATTAGTTCTGCAGGACACTGGCCTTGCTCTGACTGGCACCAGAGGCCAGAGACCTGATGATGCGAGGGGCAGCACCACCTGGAGGCCAGGAGTCTGCATTTCTAGCTGCTAGCTCCCAGGTGACACCCACAGTGGGTGGTAGGTGGCATCTGGAAGGGCTCCCTTCTGCACAGGCTCTTCCATTTGGCCATGTCTATTTGTGGAGCTGCTGAACATAATTTTTCCAGTCTGGAAAACTATGCTACATGCATTCTGACAGTCATCATGTCAAGGCTGAGGAGGAGGAGCAGAGCCTGGTGTGACAGGACTGTTCCAGTACTCCATCTTTATCAGCGTGTGACATCAGTTCAACCACCGAGTGGGAAATACAAACAGGAGCACACAGAAGTTGTGGCTTTTATTCAGCAAACCTTTAAAGGCCTCTGCCGGGCACCACTGTTGGCGTAGCTGAAAGTACTGGTTACACTTGAACCACAAGCTACAAAAACACTGTATAATCAGCTCTCCCATCGGAGGCTGAGAGCAAGGCCCGTGCCCACTCACCTTGTGTTTATAGTAGTTTGAATGCAGTCGTGCTAAGCTTTCGTACATCTGATCACAGGCCTCAGGTTCTGCCACCTGAAAGACAGCGTACCCTGAGAGAAGTGAGCGGAGGAGGTGCCCCCCACATTGCACCACACCTCGAGGGAGGGTTGTGTGTAATAATGCATTCAGAGGAGGGCACAGGAGCCCCAGCTCTGTGGGAAGCAAACCTCCCTCCAGCTTCTGCTATGAGAAGCCACCTTAGTGGCTGAAAAGCCCCCACCTCACTCGCCCCCACCCTGCAGGATCCCTGACCCTCAACAAGCAAACAACAAGCGTTCAGCAGCTCTGCACCCTGGGAACCACCATGCCAGCTGCAGGCTGCAAAGGGCATGCTGGGGGCAGTATGGGCTCCAGGGATCCCAGAAGTTCAAGATATGGCAGGGAAGAACAGTCCTCCGGCTGGAAGGGACCATGTAAATGAGGAGAAGACACAGGGTGTTGTCATGGAGGCTGCAGACAGGAGCGCCGGGGTCTACCTGAGGCTCAGGACCATGAGAGAAAGACAGCTTTGTGAAATGAGATCAGCATGAAGTGGATTAAATGTTCTGATGAACAAACGAGACCCCTAGCACTTTTCTTCTCTAAGCAAGGAGCTGTTAAGACCGCAAGGGGGAAAGGCAGATGCAGGGCACAGCTGCAGCCCCAGCACTGGAGCAAGGGAGGGTGTGAGGTCGGCCTGGGCTACGTAGAGAGCTCCAGCCGACCCTGGCCTGTAGAGGAGACACTGTCTCCAGAGGAAAAGGAGGCCATGTTGCGAAACAGGTGAACCAAGCAGGACCAAGGCAGACGCCAGCTGTGTGCAGCCAGAGCTGGCCCAGAGCAGAGAGGGGAACAGCCCATGCCCGTTCTGCACGGTCAATGAGGGAGGCAGGCCTCTGCTAGAAGATGGGTCTTCTGCCTTTCAGACCTCCCATCTTTAACCCTTCCTTTTCTCCACCCTTGCCATTTGTCTGTGCACCTCGTTACACTTCTCTGCCAGGAATTCTAAACGCTCCAGAACAAAACTCCTTTATAGTTCCCCAGAATTCAAATGATGGCTTTTTTTTTCTGACTTAAATCCTTTCTTGCAGAGCAAGCATATAAATAAATAAATCAGGAGTTAAGCACTTCAGCGAGGCAGCCCTCTTCTGCCTGTGTCAGATGAGGCCCAGCTTGCAGCCGATGCAGCACCAGACCTGTTTCCCTTGCTACCAGAAGTAGTCCCTGCCAAGGTCGGCAAGGATGGCCACCCGAGAGAGGGCTGAAAGCTGATAGAGACAGGGGTCAGCTATGTGACAAAGACATTAATCACAGGACACAAAACAGGAAGAAATGTGGGGTTGGCATCTCCCTGGGCAGTTCTCCCGACAAGGGCTAACAGGAGATCAGCAGCCATGCTCTCCGGGAGGGGGCACTCATGCCCTGATGCTTCTTAGGGTGTGGAGTGCAGACAGGGTCTCTAGTTCTGGGTGTCCTGGAACTCATTATGGAGAATCAGGTTGACAGTGAGGTCACAGAGCTGCTCCTGCCTCTGCCTTCTGAATGCCAGGATCAGCGCTGTGAGGCCTCACGACCGCTGGCACGCTGCTGCTTGAGTAGGTGTGGGTAACAGACAGAGTAACTCAGAGGACAGAAGAACACAGCACACAAACCACAAGCTCTGGGCCGCGGATACAGAATGAAACCCTGTCTCCCGTGTCAGGGTTAGGGAGACGGCTCTGTTGGTGAACTGCTCACCAACAAACACGAGCATGCAGGTCCCATCCCCAGAACTGTGTAAACGTGGGCACGGAAGCACACACTCATAATTAACCACAGCGCTCGGCCGATGGGGACATGTGCATCCTTGGGGCTCACTGGCTGGCCTACTTAGCCTACTCAGAGAGTTCCAGGGCAGAGAGAATTTCCCTCAAAATAAGTAAGCAGAGATGTTGCACAAATAATAAAAACCCAGGCACAGATATTGGGGTTCAAGCTGAAGATCAGAAAAGCAAAGCAGCCAACCACTAGAGAGACCTTGCACCTCTACCAAATCTTCAGACCGAAAGGGAGAGGTCCTGTCTGCAGAGTCCTCAGACTCCACGCTCCAGTGAGTTCCCATCTCTTCCCCTTTATATTCCTCTCTCCTCCCAGACATATTGCTCCTGTCTCCACCTCCCTGGTGGTGCCCAACATGGGAGAAAAGGGAGAAAGAAAAAGGTAGACAGTATTGGAGGAAAGACACCAGAAGCTGTCTTCTGACCTCCTCATGTCCATGTGCAATGTGCACACGTGTGCACACGTGCACACACACACGCAGCCGCACACTCACAGACAACACTCACACAATATCTAAATTCCAATAGAAAAGGTCATTCCCTCTGCCTGTGCTCTCCACACCTGTGCTGCCTGCCTGCGTACAAACCCCACCCCTACACAGGCATCTGCATGCATGGCCTTAGAGTTAGCAGGGGCCTCTGTGGCTGCAGAACACTGAGGGTAGCTGCCCTGGCGAGATCCTGGCACCACTGTTAACTAGCTGTAAGATGCTGGGCAAGCCACCTACCTCTGCCCATTCACTTGAAGAAAACTGCCACATTCCTTTCCCACTCCCTGCTACACCCATTCTTGCGAACATCTGGTCGTTCACAAGGCCCTCTCATCACACTTGGCATGTGCTTCTTGGGATCCAGATGTTCTCGTGACATCTTGCAGGACAACTGACACTGGTGCAATACTATTTTCTAATAATCCGTGCAAGCACCCCAGTCCTGGCCACTGTCTGGGGAAACTCACAGGGCAGAGGACCACCTCTGCGGTCCACTGTCCTGTGCCAATCACCTTTCACCCTGAGCCTCACCCTGTCTCTATCTTCCGTGTATTGCCACCTTTTTAAAATTTTTTTGGTTTCTTTGAGACAGGGACTTTCTCTGTGTAACAGCCTCACTGTCCTGGAACTAGCTCTGTAGACCAGGCTGGCCTTGAACACAAAGATCTACTCCCCTTTGGCTCTCAGGTGCTGGGATTAAGGGTGTGCACCACCACCGCCCACCGCCCAGCTATACTGCCACTTTTTAGGTATACTGGTGAACTTGACTTTAAAGGATATGATAATAGCCCCTCCCACCAAGGGTCATATGAGGGGTGACATGGCAGCTCCTGGCCTGGAACTTCAGGGAATGGGGCCAGTGTGCTTTAGGATTATTAGCACAGAACTGGAAGGACCAAGGAGTGCGTCCAAGTGGCCAGCACATCCGGCAGGAGTTTGACTGGGGATGGGGGTAAGAGGGTAAGAACCACAGAGGCTTTACCCGGTCAGAGTGGACACGGCTGGTACTAAGCATCCGTGGACAGGGAAGGGGGATCGGCCAAAGGCTGTTCTCACGGCTGCTCATCTGCATGCGCCCCTCCCACCACCAGGTTGCCTTCCCAGTGCCCAACAGGGACAGCCTGCACTTGGCCTCCTTCCCAGGCCTCTCCTGGGCAAACACAGACTCCAACCAGACCTGAGCTCCTGTTAGTCTCCCCACAGAGGCTGCCCTGCTCCTCCATGACCTCCTGCAACCAGGGAGTCTCATCCTGTCTTCAGCTCACTCGCTCTGACAGCAGCAGCATGGGCAGCTGGAGCGCAGAGGACAGGGCCTCGAGCAGAGATGAAGTGACCCTGGGAACCTTTGTCGCCTCAGTGCCCTTTGTCACTCAGTGTTCACGTTTTGGAGCCAGGGATGGTGGCACAAGTCTGTAATCTCAGAACTCGGGAGGTAGGAGGATGGGGAGTTCAAGGCCATCCTGGGGCTCTAGTAAACACACTACAAAATTGCCTGTCATCTAATTTCCCACTAGGTCAGGTGCGCACAATTACAGAAGACTGTACAACCCTAATGGGGGTGGTGGGAGTCTGCAATATGCTAATATGTCTAACAAAGCCTTATTGACTAAGGAGAGACAGCAAGAACACGGCCCATTCCAGGATCCATATTACAGCCAACTCTGGCCCAGCAATTAAAATCTAGTTCTGATTGCTACTTATCAGCTATCAACAGGATCCCCGCCTCAATCCCGAAGCCTCGTCGCACACCCACCTGTACCTTAGGCTCCAGTCTCAGATTCCAGCACAAACACCCCGGAACCCCAGTATTTCTCATGAGATGTCCTTGGGGTTTTAGGAAAGACTCCTACACACAAAGCTTTAAATTACCTGGATTTTGCATTTGCACCTAATGAGATTATGGACATTTTGGGACAAAGAGCTGCACACGGGCGTTATGAAAAATTCAAGGCTGTTCCCTGAACACGAATGAAATGAAGGCTCCGAAGCAAGCGCCCTTTACCGCCCCATCGCTCCCTCTGCATCTCCCTGCTCAGCCGTCAGTAAATTTCTCTTTACCATATTAAACTTTTATACATACAAATCTACACCAGTGCCGTAGGCACTGATTTCAATTTTCAAAATTGAATTTTGGGTGGTGACAGCAATTTGTACAGCGGCCCCTATTCCAGCCCCACACGGGAGCACAAGCACATTGGGGAGGGTGCGCAGGCTGCTCTGCTAATTAAGGTCGGGCTGGCTCTGCTCCAGGAGGCTCTGTGAAAGGTTTCCTGACTCTGAAATGAACTTCTGACATGAAAGATGTGTCGCGGAGCACATTCCTGTCAATGCAATTAGACGGCCACTTCCTGAGCACCTACTACGGAGAGCACGCTGCTAGGGCTGCTAGGGACTAGACTGTGAGGGGTGGAAAGCGGCAGGAGGCTGGTGGCAGAGGCAGGAAGAGCAGCACTGCGGACTGAAGAGGACAGGTGTGGCGGTGAGGATGGAGTGCCACACAGGCCCAGAGCAGACAGACACAGTCCTTAGTCCAAGCCTGAGTAGCACGCCATCGATGGGAGGAGAGCTGAGAGAGGGTGGGGACAAGCTGTTTCAGGACAGAGGGCTCCAGTGGCCAGGGGCCACCAGACCACTGGCAAGCTGGGTTCAGGTTTTTGATGTGGACTACAGCAGTTCAAAGTCACCAAGGTCTCAAAGATTAATAAAGATGTAAGCTTTGAAGGCAAAGTAAGGGTCTGTGAGGGTAGGGTGCTGAGCCTGCAACCGTGCTTGGTGTTGAGGCTGGGAAGCCAGGCTGGACCTGGGTACCAATGGCTGGCAGGCACTGAAGGCTCCGAGTTCCCACCAATGCCCAGGAGGCAGCAGGCAGGTTTTGGAAGCAGCCTTTCACCTCTGAGAGGGAACAGCCACACCTCTGATTATGTGTGTGAATGCACATGCACAAGCATGCATGTGCACACACACGTGCGCACCAGTGCAACTCTCTGCCCCAAACACTCTGATCTGACTCTCAATGAGGGGAGTAAAGACAATGAATGACTTCACCGTCCTTCCTTCCGTCCTGGAGCTCGCTCTGCTCACAACTCATCTCTGTAGCGCCTCCGAGTCACAAAGAGCACAATCTGTCCTTAGGCCACATTGCTAAAGCCTGATACACACCAACACCACCAAGATGCCCTCTCTGTGGTCGCCATGTGTCAGGCAGCTGGGTAACAGGCTGCCTGCCCCAATGAGGTGTTGAGGATCAGGCCTCGGATTCCCCTCAAGAAGGAGCCGGGGCTGTTTTCTCTGCTAGAAACCCAGCAAAGCCTGACATCTTTCCCTGGGCCCCACCTAACCCTTCACACAACACACTGTCACAGCCTGTGCCAGAAAGACGACAGCATCTCCAGTCTTCCCAGAGCTGGCCTGAGCCACCCGCACCCAAAGAGACCTGCTCTGTGCCTGCAGTTAAGTCAATCAGCACAGCTGTTTGCTCCGCCCCCACACTGAGACTCTTCTGTGAGGCTCTGGGTGCTGCAGGGAATGAGAACTCCTTTAAGGAAACTACTCAAAGCACACAAGACCCACAACCATGAGCTTCAAAAGGGAACAGGAGGCAGGGTGGTAGAGGTGTTCCTTGTGTTCCGGCTCCCCACTGCCATCTCCCCTCCTGGTGGGTTTAGGGTGGGCTGAGAGAAGCCCTGAAGGGCAATCTCAGAGGCTTACACAGAGGCAGAGGGTTTGTGCTCAGGTTTGAAGTCAGAAGTATTAATTGGCCTTTCTGCGCTGGCGTCCCACCGAGTACCACCTTTCTTCTTGTTTCACTGGAGAGGTAGATCAGGCAAAGGAGACAAGTGGGCCTGAGGCGTTTAATTCTTTGCTCCAACAAAGAATGGGAGGGAAGGAGGGACTGGATGCTCATAGAAAAACTTAACAAGGGGTCTCTCCAAAGGACTAACAACGGGGGACCTGCCGACACCTGGGAGCCACACAGTCCAGGGCACATGGCTGGCCTGTTTTTTACTTATCTCTTACTGTCAAGGAACCTGGGTCAGTGGTTTTACTTTTCAGATTTGATTTCAATATCTGTAAGAATCAGGACAGTAATGGCTACTTCACTTGGTGGCACAAGGGATAAAATCAGATGAGCTGTGCCAAGTGCTCTATGCACCTTTTATAGCCCTTGTTAGACCACAGGAAGCCAGAAGGTCAAGAAGATGCCAGCTGCTCGACACAGCAGCCTCCACCTCCTCCAGTTCCACTTTCTGGACAAGTGACAGAAAGGTGGGGGACACAGCAATCAGCCACCCCCGGGGTCTCATCCCACCTTCTGCTGTCGGTTTAATGAAGCGTCTCTGAGAACCACCTTTCTTTCTCAAGGTCTTTTAAAAGTGATCCGGGGGAGGTGTTGGGAGTGACTCACTCACTGTTTGCTGTCCCAGCCAAGGGCTGCTCCCTCCAAAGATTATCACCAAGATTTACTAAGCCCAGGCAGGCTCAATTTCAGGTGACATCAGGATGAGCTACGACAAAGGTCCTGAGTAATGTGTCCACTGCCACCATGACTCCTACTTTGCTCTACCAAGAACACATCCATCAGCGTTGCAGAACCGTTGGCGAAGCCCTGACTTAGATCTGCAGTTATGACTTAAGTCTGTGTGGGCCTCAGCTCATCAGAACCTGTCCCTAGGAGAGGACAAAGGACGACAGCTCTCCCCTCCCTGCTGGCTGAATTATGCTAACAATCAAGCAGGCGAGTGTCAGCCTCTCCCCCTGGACATTCAACCTCTGGCTGTCCAACTCTAAGCTGCCTGCAGTTGAGCAGGTCTTACCTGGGGCAGCAATGCCTGGGACTCCACACACAGAAAGTCAAACCACGGAGTCTGTCACGAGAGTCAGCCCTCTCACCCTGGCGCTTCTTCTAGCGACTTCTACACGTGCCACCGGACTGCAGATGACCAGCCTCACAAACCACAGCCAATCACTTGTTCATTCAGATGCTCACCGGACGCTTTTGTGAGCCAAGAAGCACGGTGGAGGAGTGGGGGTGGGGCTGCACCTCTGGTCTCAGGCTCACACTATAAGTTAGGAGCACAGCCCTGGAAAGCCCCTGGGGCCTGCCTCGAGAGCTGCATGACACGGGGCAGTGCAGACCACTAGGCTCTGTGTGGATCCTGAGGACAGCAACCTCTCCTGACTCCCACAAGTCCTGGGCCAGACGTTCCAAACAGCAATCTTGTCATGCGGTTGCCAGTGGCACATCTCACTCTGAGGTGGGCTGGTTCAGCCAGACTGGAATGAGCTGCAGTGTCCCCCGGGTTCCTGCTTTGGCAGGTCACGGTCTGGTTTCACAGGTCATCTGTGTGTCCAGTATGTGTGCTGGGCACCTCACTTGACACCTCTGACCTCTTGCCTAAGCCCCACGCTCACATAACCTCCTGCCTGCTTGACATTTCCACTTGGAAGCCAGTCTACTTGGCATCGCAAGCTTACAGCATCTACCATCAAACGTGCGATGTTCTTCCCACACCCCACCTGTTCCTCATCTCGTCTTTCCCATTTGAGTAAATGGCACCCAGCTGCTCACGCCAAAAAAAGAAAAGGGAGAGAATCTAGGTGCTGTCCTTGGTTCCTCTTCCCTTTTACCCCACATCCAGCACGTCCATGCTGTTAGTGACTTGCTCGCTACAAACTATTTCCAGTTACTTCCACCTCCTGCGCAGCCACCCTTATCCAAACCACCAGCATCTCTTCCTGGGTACACAGCAGGCTTCTCTGCAGCTCCTTCTTTCTCTTGCCCTCTATAACCCATTAGAGGGGTTATAAAATGAGGCCATGTCAGACCCCTGACTAAATGCCTCCAGTGGTTTCTCACTGGCCTTACGGTAAGATCCGACTCCTCATCAGAGCCTTTAAGACTGAATGGGAGGACGGGAAAGGTGCCTGGGCAGCTAAAAAAGAACCCAGGTTCAATTCCTAATATCCACGTGGTGGCTCACAACCAACAGAAACCAGTTCCAGGGAATCCACCGCCCTCTTCTGGTCTCTGTTGGCACTGCACCAACGTGGTGCACAGGCACACGTGTAGGTAAAACACCTGAACACATTTAAAACAAAAACACTGTATGGTGCCCAGCTCCTGTCCTTCTTCAGTGAGTGGTCGTGGACACGCCTCCACTGGCTTGCTTTCTTTTCTCTATGGTGCCAGTCTGATTTCCTAGGCAGTACCTAGACGCCCTTCCCAAAGTGGGGTGTTGGCAGTCTTCATGCCTTGAGCCTCACCTACGTCCCAGGAACACTACAATGTGACATTTACTGCGATCAGGACTGTCTTATGTTTCTACTTGTTCCTTGTGTCTTGTCCACTTAAAGTCACGGGGGGCGGGGCTGGAGAGAGGGCTCAACGGTTAAGAGCAGAGGTTGCTCTTCCAGAGGTCCTGAGTTCAATTCCCAGTAACCAAATGGTGGCTCACAGTCATTTGTAATGAGATCTGGTGCCCTCTTCTGGCGGGAAGGCATACATGCAGGCAGAAAGCTGTACATGTAATAAATCCAAAAAAATCTTACAAAAGCCACATGGGGCAAGACCTCGTCTAATTCACTGCGGTCTCCCTGGAACCTTACTACGTTTGTGGCACATGACTGTACTTGATAAGGGAACCTATGCAGGGGAGGCCTACTACTCCCACGAGGGACTTGAGTGGAAGGCCCAAACCTGCTGCAGTTTTACGGGGGCAAGTGGCAGAACTGTTTGGCCGGAGTCCTGCTGGGGTTTTTTGGGGGCAGGCTCGGCTCGCAAACACATTAACAGGGTTACAGAAGAACCAACCCCGCCTTAGAATTTGATTCTTTAGTGGCATCTGGACCTCAGGGGAGCTTCGCCGGCCACTGTACGGTGCAGACAAAGGAGAAAACGGAACCGCAGGCGTCGCACTCCGCAACTAGCTGGAACGTGGGCACATCGCACGTGCAGCCGGTCACGGCGCCGACGCATGCGCAGATCCCCCCGCCCCCCCTCCCGCTAAAACACCTCCAACCTCCCTCCCGCCGGTCACCTGGGTGTTCTCTCCCTCCCGAAAGGCCTGTGCTACCCGCTGCCGCAGGTAAGCGCCCAAGTCCCGGCCCCGTTTGGTCTCGTCCACTGGCCATTCCTCACAGAGCTTAAGGAAACGACGGTAGCGGAGAGCGGCCATCTTGGGCCCCGCTTGCCCCGCCCTTGGGGGGGAGGAGTCGGGGGCGCGTGCGGCGCGTGCGCAGTAAGGCGCGCTGGCTCCCCCCCCCCCCCCCTCCGGCGGACTTGCGCGGTTTCACCGTCGGCTCGCTGCCCTCCAGGCAGGGGCGCTGCTCACCTGTGAGTGCGAGCCTTGAGATCTTCAGTCCTGGAACTCGCCCAGCTCCCAGGGGCAAAGCAGACTCAGTGTACCCTGGGGACAGCTTTGCTTTTCAATGACTTTACAAGCTCGCGACTAAAAACGCTTCCCTCGAGACCTCTGCTGTTTTGCATAAGAGAAACATTTGCATGTAAATACTGGTTGTTACTGAAAGAAGATATGTTTGAACTTCACCTTTGGCAGGCACTTGTCGTCCACACACGCCTGCCCCACTCTCACACTTTGCTCCGTACTTGATTCTGCCACTTAGATCTCTGTTACAGTTTTTCAGCTACCATTGCTCTCTCTTCAGCCTCTCCAAAATAATCCTCGAGTCATGCATAGATCTCCTATGTAGTACCAGAAAGCTTGCTTCAGTCTGGAAAACATAAAAAAAAAAAAAAGATTTTTTTAAGTGTATTTTCTTTATTTTATTTTTATACGTGTGAGTGTGTATGTATCTGTGCATCCCATCTATGTGTGGGTTCTGGGAACCGAACCTGATTCTCTGCAAGATTCTCTGCAAGAGCAGCAAGTGCTCTTATAGCTGAGCCATCTCTCCAGCTCCAAGGATGATGATGAGGATTATTATTATTATTTTGGTTTGTCGAGACAGGGTTTCTCTGTCTAACAGCCCTGGCTGTCCTGGAGCTAGTAGCTCTGTAGACCAGGCTGGCCTCAAACTCACAGAGATCCACCTGCCTCTGCCTCCCAAGTGCTGGGATTAAAGGTGTGCGCCACTACTGCCCAACAAGGATGATTATTTTTATTGTGGCAAAAGATAACATAAAAATTACTATCTTTTAAATTTTTTATTGTATGTATATGAATGCCTGCCTATGTGTGTATGTACACCAAGAGCATGCCTGGCCAGAAAATAATATCAGATCCCTGGAACTGGAATCGTAGTACCGAGCACACGGGTTCTGGAAACTGAGCCAGGGTCCTCTGCAAGAACAGCAAATGCCCTTAACCACTGAGTCATGATGTGGGATTTTCGCCTGTATGCTGTGATTACCATTAATGAATAAAGGGAGGGGCAGAGCAGAGCTAGGTGGGGAGGATTGGACTAAATGCTGGGAGAAAGAAGGGTAGAGTCAAGAGAAGCTGTGGAGCCACTGCCAGAGACAGATACTGGAAACTTTACTTGGTAAGCCACAGCCTCGTGGAATACACAGATTAATGAAGATGACTTAAATTAATATGTAAGAGTTAGCCAATAAGAAGCTAGAGCTAATAGGCCAAGCAGTGATTTA
Source organism: Myodes glareolus (assembly GCF_982192425.1). Lineage (NCBI taxonomy): Eukaryota > Metazoa > Chordata > Mammalia > Rodentia > Cricetidae > Myodes > Myodes glareolus. The sequence continues at coordinate 68,001,860 of NC_142043.1, read as the reverse complement.
ATTAATATGGTTTCTGTGTGGTTATTTCGGTTCTGGGCAGCTGGGAACAAACTAGCAGCTTCCTCCAACAGAGTCATCTCTTCAATCCCAATTATACCATCTAAGCAACAGGGTGCTGGCTACGTGATCCAGGTTGGCCTTGACTTTGAGATCCTCTGGCCTCAGCCTCCCAGGATTATAGGCATGTATACCGCCACTGAAGTGCCTTTACCTGGTGAGCCATCTTGTTGGCCGACTCCCTCCCTCTTGTGTGTGTGTATGTGTGTGTATGGTTTTCCTTTTGAGACAGGGTTTCTCTGTGTACCCCTGGCTGTCCTAGAACTCACTCAGTAGATCAGGCTGGCCTCGAACTCACAGAGGTCTGTCTGTCTCTGCCTCACGAGTGCTGGGATTAAAGACATGTTCCACCACCATCTGTCTCCTCCTGATACTTTTAACAAGGAATTTCACATATTTTGTTTTGCACTTGGCTCCTAGACATTAGTGTTTACGGACTGACTGACTGACTGAATGAATGAATGAATGAATGAAACCACATCCCAACCTAGGTCTGTCAGACCCTGAGACCTCTCAGCGTTCACAACATAGGGAACAACATAGGAGGGCTGGAGGGAGGAACCCCTTGCTGTGTATGAGCAGGTAGAGGAAGGGAACCCACAGAAGGAGGCAGAGCAGCTCTAACTCCCCTGGCTCCCTGGCCTTTCTCAACCTGTACCTCAAGTGAAGCGAGAGACCATCCACTGCCGTCAAGTTACTCTTCCTACTGCCTGAGACAGGGCCTCCCTACCCCTGCCTCCCAGGTCAGCTGAGCCAGCCAAGTGCTCTTCAAAGTCCTACCTGGGGTGGGCCTTGCAGTTTCTAGCCCCGCCCTCAGTGCCTGGAACTGAGGAGTCAATGAACCAACTTTGCCCTTTGACCTCAATAAAGCCATCCAACTTTGTGGTTAGCCGGAGTGCTAAAATGACAGGGCTTGGAGCCTGATGGGGTGATAAGGGAACTTTTCTGGGGACCGTGACCAATGAGCACCTCAGCTTGGCATAGCGCCCCAGCTAAGGTGAGTTCTCTTTCAATAACTCCTCGCTCTGAACCTCACCCCTGGAGCTGTGGAAAAGTGTTCTCTGTTTAAACCACCCATCAACCCGTTCAGATTAAACCCCTCCCTCTGCCGCCTTCCCACTTCCGCCCAAGGCTTGCCTCCTATCACTGCCAAGCTGCCCGTGATCTTCCTCCCCCATTTCCCTTACAGCTGGTAATATTTCTTTCTGTGTGTTCCACAGCGCCGCCTAATACAGCCAAGCTCTGCTTAACGATGGGGAAAATGGGAAGAGCATTATCAGGAGATTTTGTCGTGAGAACATCAGAAATTGCACACTAAGACAGTGCAAACCTTCCTCCTATGTGGAACCATTCCTTTCTTTTCTTCCATGTTTTCATTTTGACTTTACCAGGGTATTCTCATCATGTCAGTATGGGTGTTCTGACTGCTTGAATATCTGTGCACCACATGTGTACCTGGTGGCGTCAGAAAGTTATAGATGGTTGTGAGCTACCCTGTGAGTGCTGGGGAATCAAATCCAATTCTCTGTGGGGTTTTTTGGTTTTGTTTTTGTCGAGGGGCAGGAGTTGAGAAAGGGTCTCTCTGGTTGTAGCCTTGGCTGTCCTGGAAATTGCTATATAGACTCAGCTGACTTTGAACTAACAGAGATTGTCTGCCTCTGCCTCCAGAGTGCTAGGATTAAAGGTGTGTACCACCAACGGGACTCCATCTCCCCAGTCCCTGTGTTTTTGCTAAATACCCCAGTCTGGCCTCAGATTTGAGAGCCCTCTGCTCTGCCTCTGCCTCCAAAGTGCAGCAAGTAGGCAGATGTTTGAGTTCAAGATCAGCCTGGTCTACAGAGTGAGTTCAGTTACACAGAGAAACCCTGTCTAGGAAAACTAAGATAAAAAGAACAGTCACGACAGACTATTAAGCAAACGCGGAAGTGTGGTGTTGGTGACAGCACAGGCCACACTGCCACGGACCGCAGGGGAAGCTGAAGGCCCCTCCCTTGCATTTCATGCAGTGTGAGGAGACGGGCAGCCGGGCAGTCGTCAAGCAAACCAGGACAACAGTAACAGCAGCGCTCTCTTCGTACTAACTTAGCGAGATGGGTGCGGTGGTTTGAATAAGAATGGGCCCCACAATAAAAATGGCTCATATTTTTGAATTTTAGTCACCAGGGCATGGAACTGTTTGAAAGGATTGTAAGTGTTAGGAGGCGTGGCCTTGTTGGAGTGGGTGTGGCCTTGTTGGAGGTTTTGAAAGCCCAAGCCAGGCCTAGGATCAGGTTGTAGACTCTCAGCTGCTCCTCCAGCACCATGTCTCCCTGTGTGCCACCATGCTCCCTGCCATGTGGGTACGGAATGGGCATTGTTGGGAGGGGCAGTTGTTGTTTGCATAGACCCCAGTCACGCCAGGGAACACCATCTGTGGATGGGTAAGGCAGGCTGCCAGGCAGAGGCACAGCAGAGACCTTGGGCAGCAACCAGTCCTGTGTGTTTTGTGGTTTTCATTGCTTGGAGCCTCAGCTTCCCTTTTTCCTTGGTTGCTTTGTAGGGGGCACGTATGGAAGTCACAGCCCTTCTAGCGGGGGGTCAGTTTTCTCTTCCCACCTGGGTGCTGGAGATCAAATGCAGTTCCTCGGGCTTGGCTGCAAGTGTCTTTGCCCACCATTCGAGAGGCCCCTCTTTCTTTATTTCTTGTTCTGAGGCAGGATCTCACGCAGCCCAGGTTGGCCTGGAAGTCATGACACTGTGATTCTCTTGGCTCCCCTCCTCGGTGCCGGGATCACAGCAGTGCCACCAGGTTTGATTTATTAGATTCTGCGCATCGAACCAGCACCTCCTGTATGCCAGCCACGCGCTCTGCTACCTGAGCTACGTCCTCAGCCCTTAAGCTCAAGTCTCTTTATTTTAAAAGCAAGAATTATTGGTTGATTCCCAGACTGGGAAGAGTGAGCGGGGAGAAGGGGGGCTCAAAGCCATTCTTAGCTACACAGTATGTTTGAGATCAGCATGGGCCAATAAATAAACAAATAAAGAGTGCCGGCGGTGCAGCTAAGTGGATGGAGCGCTCACCTATCATGTATGAGTCCCTGGTTCCATCTTCAACACCATATAAACTGAGCCTGGTGGCTTACAGCTGTAATTCCAGCATTTGGGAGGCAGAGGCAGGCTCATGATCTCTGTGAGTTCAAGGCCAGGCTGGTCCACATAGTACGTTCCAGGCCAGCCACAACTAGCTACATAGTGCTATCCTGTCTCAAAATAAGTAAATTAATAGACAAATAAACTCAACATAAATAGAGAAAATGGGAATACATGATAAATTAATGTAGCACCTGCCCACTCCAGTCTATGCATCAAACACTGCCACAGATTAAATGTCTAGTCTCCATGATGGTTCAAGTGCCACTATTACCTCATTTTTCCAGGGGTGGAAACTGAGGCACGGAGAGGCTAAGACTGGCCAGGGTCACCATCTGGGAAGTGGCAGAGTCCAGATTTGAACCCCTCCATCTTTGCAGAGGTGTAACTGTAAGCCACAGGCTTAGGCGATGCACCTGGCAGCATAGGCGGGTAGTGGGCTCTTATAGATCCTGTTCCAAGGGCCCCCAGGGTCCCCTTGACCTTGTCTTAGCTAAAACCCTTTCCCTTCCTCTCTGTGGGTGGTTTGAGCTAGATTCTGGGCTCAGTAGCTTGTCAATCACCCAGAGCCATTCTGGGCACATTAATGGGCACTGCCTGGAATGTAGCTCAGTGGTGCTGGCCTCGTGGGGAGTTGATGACCATTTTAACACCCACCTGCTGGCTGTCACTCTTTTCACAGCCAATGCAGCCTCAGGGCTCAGTGGAAAGCCCCACTGGGGCCACTCCTCCCCAGCCTTCTGGAATGGGTATTTGGGGAACCCTAATCGCTCTTTATAGAAACCAGGCATTAGCAAGGGAGGAAAGCTGTGAGCGGGAACGCAGCTTCCGATTCCAAGTTGTAATGATCCCAGTAATCTAGACATCGAATTGCACGTTTAAATCGTGTGAAAGTAAAAATATCGTTTTGTAATGCCGGTGTTAATAATGTAAACATTAAAAGGGAATTAAATGCTTAGCTGCAATTTCCTCTTTCAGCCTAACCCACTGAGGGGAGGATTGGCTCCAATACACAGACATGTTACCAGAGAAGGGGAGGGACCCTGCATAGGTATCGGAATAGTCACCTCATGTCCCCAAGGAAGATCTAGCTGACAGTGGGTGGCATCTTTAAACACGCTTGGGCGGTCCAGATAGGTTGGAGAGGCTGGGCATCTAGAGGTGCTACACTCTGCTGCTGAGATTGTTGTCACGTGTCCCAGGGATCTGCTGTCCCTGCTCCTCCACAGCAGCAGCCCCAACACATGTCACCATTTGCCTCATAGAACAGGTCACTCACTGTCTGGAAGCCCAGCACACAGTAGGTAGTCACTCACTGTCTGATAGCCTGGCACACAGTAGGTATGCACTCACTATCTGAAAGCCCGGCACACAGTAGGTAGGCGCTCACTGTCTGGAAGCCCAGCACACAGTAGGTAGGCGCTCACTGTCTGGAAGCCCAGCACACAGTAGATATGCACTCACTGGAGCTGTACCTGCCCTGACTTGAAAGAGTACAGGTACCAGAGGTAGCAGAGTTCCTGGCTGGAGTTGCAGGCAGTTGTGAGCCATCAATATGGGTACTAGTAACCGAACCCAGGTCCTCTACAACACACACACACACACACACACACACACACACACACACACAGAGAGAGAGAGAGAGAGAGAGAGAGAGAGAGAGACAAACAGACACCTACAGACACACACACGCACATACGCACAGTTTCTATTCTAGAGTGACACTCCACTTTTCCCTTTGGCAGTCACAGTTCAAACCATTTACCCCACGATGGGAATTTCCCGGAGACTGAAGCCCAGCACAAGTTGGAGGGGGAGCACGTCTCCCCAGAAAGACTTCACAGAATCCTGACAGCTTGTCAGATCACCTCGTAGGAGAGACTGAAGCTGAGACCATTACGGGTCAGTGATGGGCAGGACCACCACAGTGACCACGGTGACCGAGATTGCTGGGTTCGCATTCTCCCAGGCCTCTGTTTACAGCTAAACCTCCAGTCAGGACCCCAAAAGATAAACGTGGGGTGGGGAGCCCATTGGGCCTCTTTATTTGCTCCTCTTCCCAATGTGGGCATTTCTTGCTTTTCGGTGCACGTGTCTGTTTAACCGACCTGTTGAGGACTGGTGACAGAATGCGGGACCTAAGCTCCGCAGGGCCCAGGTTCTGCTCCCAGCAACTGTGATAATGAAGCATGTGGAGCAAATGGGACGGAAGAGAAAACCAGACTGTGGCCGGCCCCCTACGACGCTGTTCTGAGGGAGGCTCCTTGGGAATCGGGAGGAGGAGGACTATTGAGTTTGTTCTTAGGTAGGCTCTCGAACTTTCTCCTCATTTCCGGACAGCTTAGCCATGGAGGAAGGGGTGAGAGGTGCAGAGCAGCCAGGAGGAGGCTGGGGTCTGGTGGGAGCTCACTCAGCAATCCCAGTGCAGCCCTCCTGCCCCTCCCTCCCTTCTAGTTCTTGGCACCTAAGTGCTCTTTTCGGCTCTCTTTCTCTCATCTTCTGCTTTATGTATCTGGCCACCGAGGGCGCAGATTTAAATTCAAAGGAAGATGTTTAGATCATTGTGAGGAGCGGTTGATGAGCTAGCTGTCTTGCCGGGACATTCCTTTCACTAGCCTGCAGCCTGCCCTTCCCTGAGTAGCCTAGGAGCCTCGGCAGCCAGGAAGAGAGATGAGGCTGCCAGAGCCGTGCCCAGAGGCCCAGGGCTCTCTGACAACACCGCATTATGAAAAAGCTGTAATGGCACTCCGCTCCTCCACCTCCTCTTTAATCACCCGGGGGACAGCAGAGGGACAGAGCTGGAGATGTATCTCTGAGAATACCCTGCTCCTTGTCGGCAGAGGGGTGGGGAGGGGGGGAGAAGCAGGTTGCTGTGTGAGTTGGGGTGACCTAGGTTTGCCCTTTGGGGCAAAGTTTGATCCTCTGTGCAGAAACAGCCCTGCCTGCTTTAAAGGGATCCTCTGGGTTAGAGAAGCAGGGGTGGGGCCACTGAGCCCTCCCCGGGGGTGCCAAGACTCCCTCCTGTTTCTACCAGGCAGTTGTAAACACTGCTGTCCTCAATTCTGCAATTCTGCAAATCCTTAGGGTCTCAGGGGATACTAGAGTGTGTAGGCTAGAGGAAGTTAACTAGAGGAACCCCACCAGCCATGCTGGATTAACACCTCCTTTCCCCCCCCCCCACCCCTGAGACAGGGTTTCTCTGTGTAGCTTTGGAGCCTCTCCTGAAAGCCACTCTGTAGACCAGGCTGGGGTTGACACTTTCTAGTTAGCATGGCTGCTTGGGGGTCACCCACACTCTCCATAGTGAGCCCAATAAACTCTTGGGTTCCCAGGGTGAACTCTGGTGGCATCCTGCCTTGGTTTGCAGCCGGGACCCTACAGGTTTGGGCCTCCCAGGAGAGGTATTCCTGCAATGCTGTTCATGTCACCTATCTTTGGGACCTCGTTAGGATCTCATAGATGACTGAGGTCGGCAGCCTACTGTGTGTGAGGATTTAGCTAGAGGAAGCCTAGTCAGAAGCTGCCCGGAGGGAGCGCAGGCCCCGCCTCCCCTCATGCCCTGCTTACCCTCCTTCTTCATCTCCTCATGTCAGGTATTATATCGACATGACGGTAATGGAGAGGGAGGCCATTGTAAAGACAGGCTGGGCTCTCATCAAAACCATTTCTTCTTTGGATAAGTTTCCTCATAAATAGAAATTTATTGCTCATAATTCTAGAAGCTGGATCAAAGTGCTATCAGATTCTGTCTGGCGAAATCGGTTCTTCATAAATGATGCTGTGTGTGCTCCCAGGGAGGAGGGCAAGTAAGCCCCTCTAGGCTGGTTTTCAGTGCATGGTGTAGCCAAGGATGACCGAAAACTTCTCATCCAAATGCTGAGGTTATAGGCACACCGCCAGCCTTTTCGTGCCAGTGTGTGTGCATGATGGGGAGCGTGCCACGAGGCACGGGGAGGTCAAAGGCAAACTCTCTCCTTCCAATTTAACTCACCAGGCTTGCATGGTGAGCACCTTTACCCATGGAGCCGTCCCACCAGGGCCTCCCCCACAGTCCTGCTCCTGCCCTTTAAAGGGGCACTGATCATTTACTAAAGGCCCCACCTTTGAGAATCGTGGCACTGGGGAGTGCATCCCAGCCAGTGAGTATGGAGAGAAGACTTGCAGACCAAAGCATCCTTCAGAAGAATATGAATAAGAAATGAAAAAGAAGAAATCACAGACCAGGAAAGAGAGGAGGAAGAGGTGTGGTGTGGGGGGAGAACAGAGGAAAAATACAAGTTGGAAAACCTTGATGGAGAAGTCAGGGCAGACTTCTGACTCTGAAGTGAATCACTCTCCTCCCTCCCGGCCTGTGTCAGCTCCTTGGCATCCAGGCAGGGTCTCATGACTCTTGTCCGTGGGGTGTGGGCGTGTCCTTCCTCTGGCTGCCTCCCTTGCACCTGTCAACAGCAACAGTCTGGACAGTCCGGGCGGCGGGGGGGGGGGGGGGGGGGGGGGGGGGGGGAGGGGGAGATCATGGTGCCCCAGGCAAGGAGCAGCCTGGGTCCCGGACGACCACGCAGAGACTCTCTGCTGACCGGCCCCAGCTGATTAGAATTACAATCCACTCTGACTTGAACCACCAGTATGTGTGGGAAGGGAGCTAGCTTTGGGCTCATCCTCTTACAGGTTCTAGGTCTTTCCTTCCTGCTCCTCAGCACTCTTGGTATCCCTGGGTTTTGCTTCCCCATCTCAAATTTGCCAGTCACCCAGGATGGAGCCACCTGCCCTGTTCAGCACCTCTGAGACCTGACTGTCCAGGCTCATCCTAGCTGCTGCCTCCAGGAGCATACCCTGAGGTGAGGCCTTGCTGCCTCTGCAACTCCCGGTGACATCACAACATATGGCCCTGTCCCCTCTCAGGGCATCAGTGGTGTTTCTATGTGGGGTTCTAACTGACCTGTGAACTATCAAGATGTTCACACTCTGTTTTGCAGGCAGCACGGGCTGCAGGGACTAGGGATTTGTAAGCATTTGGCAGTAGGAGAGAAAGGAAGGACTAGTTAATGAAATCACCTGCAATGAATGAGGCCCTGGGCCAGGTTTTGAAGTGTCCCTATCACCTGGGTCTCTACCTTATTTCTGACACTCGCCACCTCAGAGTCACATCTAAACTTTGTCCATAAGCATAGGTGCCTCCCCACCGCCTTCATTCCTCAGCCCACCATCCCCAGTCAGGCCCCAGATGAAGGTCAGCCTTCCCCCAGACTCTGGGATGCCTGGCTAGCGTTATGTTAGCTTGACACAGAGTCATTCAGGAAGAGGGAACCTCAGCTGAGAAAACGCCAGATTGGCTGAGGACATTTTCTTGGTTGATGATTGATGTGGGAAGGCCCAACTCCCTGTGACTGGTACTATGGGCATGCTATGAGAAAGCGGACTGGAGAAGCCAGGAGGAACAAGCCAGTAAAAAGCGCTCCGGGCTTCTGTTTGCGTTCCCCTCAGGTTCCTGCTCTGCCTTCCTACAGTGACAGACTGCAACCTGGACGGGTAAACGAAACAAACCCTGGTGTTCCTGGTGCTTCATCACAGCAACAGAACCCCCCCCCCCCCCCCCCGATCAAGGCTAATCCTCTCAATAAACCCCCTAGTCCTCGGCACCTTGCCAATTAAGCCTCAGCATCACTGGGCGCTGTCTCGTGTGGCTTAGGACACTGGTCACAATGCTCCTTAAAGTGCTTCGGTTCCTGGGTCAGCTCTGAGTAAATTCAGATGCTAAGGACAGACACATCTAACCTTCTCTCCTCTTTTTTTTCTCTCTTCCTTCCCTGACTGGCCCGGGCAGGCTCGGTTCACTGAGTTTTGAAGTCTGCAGAGCCAGGACGAGTTTCCAGACCACAGCCACCACTCTCGGTCCAGGAGCGCTGCCTAAAACTAAGCCTGGCTTTGTTCCTTTCTTATCATAAACTGGTTTCACTGGTGCTGACTTTGAGAAGAACTGGGTCTGGGCCTTGAACAGATGCAGAGGAGGAGGAAGGGCACGCTGTAAAACCATCTTTGGTAGGAGGAGGGCACTGTGTGGTGGTGGCCCAGGCCAGTCCCTCAGCTGAGAGAGGATGAAGGTGACAGCTGCTTGGGGAACCGTGGACTTGGCTGATGTGGTACCAGAGAAAGCAACCTTCAGGGATCTGGTTTGTCATTGGCCTTCAGGGATCTGGTTTGTCATTGGCAAATATTTTGTTTCAGGATGGCTTCCATTTTCTTGCCAAGGGCATAGAGTTTGCAAATTAATGACATCATTACCTTGGCCAAAGTGTAATTTGGAAAGCTGACTTGCTTTGAAATCCCCATCCCTTCCTTTCCTTTCCTTTTTGAGGTAGACTCACTGCGTAGCCTTGGCTGGCCTGGAACTCATGCTGTAGACCAGGCTGGCTTTGACTTCAGAGAGATCCTCTGCCTTCAGAGCGCTGGGACTGAGGGTGTGCACCACCTTCAGAGCGCTGGGACTGAGCGTGTGCACCACCTTCAGAGCGCTGGGACTGAGGGTGTGCACCACCTTCAGAGCGCTGGGACTGAGGGTGTGCACCACCTTCAGAGCGCTGGGACTGAGCGTGTGCACCACCTTCAGAGCGCTGGGACTGAGGGTGTGCACCACTGTGCTGCACAACTAAACAAGAATTTTCTCGTCCACACTACCCTTCATCAGAGTGGATTCTGGAAAGATCACGTTTATCATTAGAGCCTGCCGGTGCCTTAATTCTGCCCTCGAGGGTTTTGGGATTCAATGTCCCTTCCTTTCAGACACTTGCAGCTTTGTTTTTTTGTTTTTTTTGTTTTTTTTTTTCTGAACCAGGGTCTCACGTAGTGGAAACTGGCCTGAAGCTCACTCTGTAGCCAAAGATGACCTTGGACGCCTGACCCTTCTGCCTCCTCTCCCCTGGGATTACAAGCACTCACCATCTGCCAGGCAGTGCAGTCTTGCGGACGGAACTCAGGGTCTCTCGAAATCTAGGCAAGCAGGCTACCAACTTCAGCCCTTCTCCTCCCTGCCCAATATGAATATTTTATTAGTCCCATTGCTACCACATTTCCTGAGGGACGGGGAACTGGTAAACTGTTCCTACCGCACACTCCAGTGTCTCATAAATTGGAGGTACCGGACAGCGCGCTGACCAGAATGAACAAACAGAAAGGGCATTAGGCACACCAATAATCACTGGTGACCTCAGCAATTTTATTAACAAATTTATTTCCTTAATTGGGGAGCATAGCATAGCGGCGGGCTCCAGGGCATTGTAATAAGTTTCAATGCTGCAGAAGAAGACCGTCCTCGTTGGACCTGTTTGCTCTGGTTTCCTCGCTTTCACTGCTCTTGTAAACACTGCCCTGGGTTCCCCCTACCCACACCCAAAATAAATAAATAGAAAGGGGGGGGGATGCAGGCTATTGGCTCATCGGTTGGTGTACTCCGCCTCCACTGGAAGCTGCGTTTCCAGGTCAGGCTCATCCTGTGGTCACGGGGGTGGCAGACTCGCTAATTCCACGCCCCCCCAGAAGTCTGTGGGGACACCTCCCCTCACATGCGTGGGGGGGGTGTATCAAGGTCTGCCTGGGCCTGTGCTTGTTCACCCATTCATTCATTTTCATTGTTATTCTTGCTTTTTGACTCTGGGCCCCATGGAGCCCAGGAGCTCCTGCGTGCGAAGCTTCAGCCTCCTACTGAGCTACCCCGCCACACCCTGGCCTGTGTTTTTGTCCCTTTAGAACCTGAGTACAAGGCGGGTTCACTTACTCCTGCCCCACCTGTATCTCTTCGTAGGAGGTGGGAGGCGTCAGCTGTGCTGCCTGTGGCCTGGCCGAGCCCCACAAGCAGAATACTCCTCCAGACTTCTTCCAGGAGATTGTTTTGTTTCTCTCCCTCGTGGCTGATGGGCATCACTGCAGTGCTGGCCTCTGACCCAGGCTACACCCTCCTGTGCCCTGATAATGGTGGCACTTCTCCTGTCTGCTCCAAGAGAAGCTGCACTGCAGAAGATGCCCGGTGAGGGGCGGATGCCTGCAGAGCAGATTCCTGTGGCAACTGTCAGTGCTGTTTGCCACACATAGAGACGGCTGCTGAAGGTAGATATGGTTATTACAAAGACACCTACAGGGGATGGAGCTAGGCTACTCTAGCTTGGGTCCCTTTGCAAAATCTGTAGCCCAGAAGATTCCAGAAAGTTCCAAGAACCTTCATTCTCCCTCTTGGAGATCCTGCAGAATCCCGATGAGGTTTTCCAGGCCAAAAATATAGCCAGGATCTGGTCCCTCGTGGGTGGTGTGCTCATTCCAGGAACCCTTGTACGTCGCGTGAGCGAAGTCGATCATTCGGACATCGACTTTGGCAGGGGCACCGGAAGGGCTGCCTTGAGTGGTCTCCTGCCCATCATAGATTATGAGCAGGGAGCTGGAGTAGAAGCGGTAGGAACTCTGGCTCCGAATGACCGTGAGCAGAGCCTGCAGCCTGCGAAGAATGGGCTCCAGGAGCTCCGTGCGTAGGCGGATTCCATTATGGAGGAACTGGGAAAGGGCTTGCCTGAACCCCTCCTCCGAGAGTTTCCTTCCGTAGTATTTGTCTTTGCAGAGAAAACTCTTCTTAGCAGTTTGATAAACCTTGTATTGGAAAAGAGAGAGAGAGAGAGTATGAAGAACTGTAAACGTTGATTTTTAAAAAAAAAAAAAAAAAGCTTGCCTTGGGGCTGGGGATGTGGCTCAGCTGGTAGAGAGCTTGCCTAGTAGGATTGAATCCCCAGTACTGTAAAACCAGGCATGGTGGTGCAAGTCTGTAAAACCACAATGTAAAAGAAGGAGGCAGGAGAATCAGGAGTTCAAGGTCACCCTCAACCACATAGTGAGTTCAAAGTCAACCTGTGCTAAAACAAATCAAAATTGACCGTGGTCCAGTGGTGGTATCACCACACATTCCCATAGTATGTGAAGTGATTTCCGGGTGATTTGGGGAAGAGTGGTTGAGATGCATAAGAGATGGTCTCCTAGCATGCTCCAGTGTGGCATTTTAAAGTATTCTCTTTGTAGGTCTGGTCTCTCAATCCAATGTCCAAAGATCCTTCATCTGCAGAGGTGACCCTCAGCGCACCACTCCGAGGTTTGGATCGTCTCTCCTGTGAATTTCCAATGTCAACTTCCAAGTCGTGATTTAAATCTTGGCTTCCGGCCGTCTTCAATTCAGATATTAGCAAACCCAAGCTGGAAACCTTCACTAGGAACCTGAAATCGGGCCAATGGACTTGAAGAGCCAGTTCGATTAAGTTCTCTCTAACAAAGTTTGGGTCTTTTCTCACAGATTTTAAGCATTCAGGATGGCTCTTCCAAACCATCCAGGTGAATTGCTCAGAGGTAAAGAAATGGGCTAGACCAGGTGTGGGAGGGGCCTGCAGGCAGCCAGAACAGCTGATGGGGGCCTGGGAGGTGGAAAGAGGTCCATAGCCCGCTTCTGCAAAGAAGAGCTCTTTTCCACAGTCTGTTTCCTGCCTTTGGCATGTCTTGGCCATCAGAAGGGAGCAGATAGAAAAGAGAAGCTGATGGGGACACCATGGTGGCCACACCCAGTCCTCAGACAGCTCAGGGGGCAGTAGAGATGGAGACAAAGCCTAAACAGCCAGCGGCCGCCTGTGCCTGGCTAACTGTCTGAGGCCTGTCTGGTCTTCATGTTACATAATGTGGTTTTTTGTTTGTTTTTAATCAGGAGGCTATAATAGGCTTTTGGGGAACTGGAGATTGGCTGCTAAGTCAGCCTTAGTAAACACGTGGCAGGTGTCACTCTCCAGATAAATCAGGTCACTTGCAGAAGGTTGGAGGTCCGCAGAGAGACTTCATTTACTTCACAAATCATCCTCCTCTGTCCTTTGAGGACCGCATTCCCAGCCTTCCCAGGGACATCTGTGCAATGAATTTATGGACTCAACTTCCAGCTTCAAGGGGTGGCAGCTTCAATTAAGGAAAGCGATAACATTTGCCGTCAAAGCAGAGCCTGGTTTTGTATTGGATAGACATGCTGTCCAGGGTGGATTCCTGCCTCTCTCCCTGTAGTCCTGCTGCAGCTTCTGCAGCAGTACATAGGTGTGGGACCCAGGCAGTAAGGGGACAAGCCACCCCTGGGTTCAGTGGCCTCTGACCTTCCTTGGTTAACCTAACCGTGCAGCAGAAAGAAGCAGAAAGGCTGGAGCAAGTTGCTACACCCCACCCAAAGGGGACAGGACTCGGCTCCATTGCACATGTGGGTTCAGTAAGCCACCAGATGCATTTTCTCAGCTCCTCTCCAACCCCTGCCCCCATACTGTCATTGAAAGCCCCTCCCAGTATGGGTAGGAGCCACAGGACCACCGCACAAAGTTTTAGCTGCCCCAAATGGTGAGACTGAGCTTTGGACAATCTTCCATGGTGCTCTTTAAAAAACCAGCGTGTGGGCTGGGAATGCAAGGCAGTGGTAGGGTGCTTGCCTCCCCTGCCAAAGCTCTGGGTTCCATCCCAGCACTATAAAACAAAACAAAAATAACTTAACGCTTGTGTAATCTCAACACTCCAGAGGAGGCAGGAGGACCAGGGGTTCAAGGTCAGCCCACAGACCAGGGGTTCAAGGTCAGCCTTGGCTACTTAAGGAGCATGAAGCAACCTGGGCTGAGATCCTATCTTAAAACAAAACACCACCAACACTCAGCATTTTAGCCTAAAAGGCTTCCCTGCTTGGAAAGTGCCCTAGAGACTGGGCTCTGCAGGAAAGCAGAGGTGTGGGTGGCAGGCATCCGGGCCTACCAGGATGCCAGCCTCTGACCCCTGCAAGCCAGCCCTCTGTATTGACCTACCTGCATGCCACAGATGCGCACGCCCAGGCAGGCTGAAGTACTCTGCGCACACTTCTTCATGTGACGGGCCTTCTTCTCCTCCGACGCATCATCCCCATGCTGCCGGGTCCCCATCTTTAGATCCAGGATGCACGGCTGCTTGTATTGTGATACCACGTTTTCCAGGAGCAAAAAACCTGGATGCACTAAGTCAAGGAGCGCCCCGGCAGGCCTGGGGTCAGGTCAGAGCACCTGAGGTTCCCATTCGCCCTGCCCTCCTGTTTGCAGCTTTCCCCACGAGCCTGGCTATTAAGAGTGCAAGATATTCAGTGGCAGTCTGCTCTAATAAGTCCATTTATTTAGGGGGAGTTTATGAGAACCTTTTCCCATTTTGCTCTGGGGTTGAAATTTAGATGCAGGCATGCAATTCCTGGCAGGCCATGCCCAATTTACATTTTAGGACAGAAAATCACAGGGCTGAGACCTCCGGTCCGCTGAACGTCCGGCACCTTCTGGGACAAGGGGGTTGATGTTCGCCTCGGAGAGAAGTTGCAGGAATATTAATTTCAGTGGAGTCATTATCCTTCAAAAGCTTCTTAGGGATTAGGGCAGCAGATGTGTCGTAGTAAATACTGCAAGAGCAGCCGCTGTTTGCAGCAAGCACTGGTATGTGTGTGTGTGTGTGCGTGCATGTCTGTGGCTAAACTGTGTGTGTGCGTGCATCTGTGCATGCGTGTGTGGCTAAACTATGTGTGTGTGCGCGTGCATGTATGTGTGTGCACGTGCATGTATGTGGCTAAACTGTGCGTGCGTCTGTGTGGCTAAACTGTGTGTGTATGCACGTGTGTATGTGTGTGTGTGCACGTGCTTGGGGGAGAATAGGAAAGGTCTGCCTCCCCTCAGGTCCCTCCATGGCTCTTGGGCTGCAGGTAGAAACAGAAGCGGCAGAATAGATGTTGGAGTGGGGTCAGAACATAGAGACGGCTTCCTGTCCCTACCAAGCTAGCATCACGTTCTCTGCCACCCCAGTAACCCTGCCCCATCTCTCCTGCTGAAGTGCCAGAGACACGCATGCCAGGACCCAGCTTAGCCACTAGTTGGGTGTCCCCACTCTCTCTGAGTCTTCTTTTGAAGGGATCTGATTTCTTCTAGACCTTGGGCTTGTGGGTTCAGACCCTCAAATCACCCCACATCTGTTCCTCCCTCCCCACTTCTCTTCTTCCGTGTATGTTTGTCTGTGTCTAATGTCTGTCCATCTGTTTCTGCCTCTCTGTCCTCCTCTGCTCATGCCTGTCCCCAAGTATTGTGTGCAGTTGCAAGGGTGGTAAGGATACGGTGCCGTTTGTCCTCTGGGTACTCAGAACACAGGCGGGTCAGGTGGGCTTGGTGACAGTGCAGTCCCCAAGGGTTAAAGCCCCTTCTTTCCACCTGGCTCCCATCCGCACTTTGCTCCTGTGGGGAGGCCTGCATGCTGAGGTGGCAGTCAGAGCTCAGAAGCACCTTGGCTGTGCTGTGGAGAGAAGTGTCTGAAGACAGCCGGGGCAGCAGTAGCCAGAGGCAGGAGAAATGCCTGTGGCTCACTGCTTGGCCTCTCTGGTATGGCCTCTGGCAAAGACCACCCAGAGTGCTGCATAGGACTCTCTTACCAAGCCACCAGAGATACCACAGGGTTCCGAGGACATCCCTGCACAAACTGGGTGGGTACTGACACCAGATCACACCAGGCCCAGGTCCTCTTGGGGGCTTTTCTTAAGTGTACGACCTTCAGAGAGCTAGAGCCATTTAGGTCCTCTCAGGGGGACGAAGAATAGGGATGGTGATGTCACCTGGAATCTCAAGGCTGGGGGGTCTGGATTCATGCCCTGGTGCGCGATTACATCCTTGAGACCTTAGCATGCCGTACATAGCACAGAGCCCCCTCTGCCTTTTGGCCCCAGCTGTGACGCTGAGCTCAGAGCTTAATTAGATCTGCAGCTCCTTGGAGAAGAGGCCGTTGTCACTGTATCCGCTCCCTTTGCTTCCCATAAATGTCTAAAGCCCCCAGGGACCCTGGGAAAGGTTAACTGACATTAGCAGAGGCACCCAAGATCTCTCTGGAGTCCCTAGGTCCCCGGGGGCCTCTTTTGTCCCCTGGGACCCACTCTTCTTGGCTCTTTCCCACAGTTGGCTAAAAAAGCCGACTTTCAAGAGAAATTAGGCATACTTCCTCTCCATAAACTATTCCAAGGTTTCCGGCTGCATACTCTCCCCCAGAGACCTGTGCGGTCTCAGCAAAGCAGGTATTTAATTAAACAAGCTCTGGACACAGGCCCTGCCTGTGTGTTGGTCCATGAGCTAGAACACGTGTCTACCCAACCCTCAAGAAACGATGGAAGACACACCCCTTCTTTGCAACACTGGCTGTTCACATGGTTGGCTTGTCTGTCCCCTGCTCAGTGGCCCTCACCTTTCCTTGAGTGAGTGTGCCAGCTGAGCCAGGGGACGGGGGCTGCTCCCACTGCTGGCTGTCTGCTGAAGTGTCTGCCAGATGGCTACGGCTCTGGAATCTGGGGAGACCTGGAGAGGCTCCAAG
The DNA here is from genome assembly GCF_982192425.1 of Myodes glareolus. Taxonomy (NCBI): domain Eukaryota; kingdom Metazoa; phylum Chordata; class Mammalia; order Rodentia; family Cricetidae; genus Myodes; species Myodes glareolus. The sequence continues at coordinate 67,985,282 of NC_142043.1, read as the reverse complement.
TTCTCCTTCAGTGGGTTGGCGACCAGGCCGAGATGGCCTCTGCTGTCTCTCCGGAGGTGCACTGTGATGGTTCCTACAGGACACAGGGAGGAGGAAAGAACACACAGTCAATGCTGTTGAGATTGGTGGCCCTGGGCCACATCCTTCCCTCCCTAGCTCCTCTCTCAAGAGTCAAGACCAGGATGGTTCTGCCTGAACCTGATCCTGGTCCTCAATATGTTCCCGCCCCCCACCTCCTGGAGCTCACAGAATGTAGCCTGGGGGTGACCTAGGATGGTCTTCTTTATCTCTTTCTCATACTTTGCTTCATTGTTCTAGAATTGGACTCCCGCCTGCACTCCTCTCCAGTCCCCCCAGGACCAATCCCCCCCCACACCTGGGGGACCTCAGAGCTGGTCCTCCATGAAGGACCCTCCCTGCTCCCCATCTCCCCACCTGCAGGGGGTGCCAATTAACGGAAGCCTGGCCCATCCTCTGCCCCCTCAGCCATCTCTTTCTTCTCCTTTGACATCATCTAGCCAGCTTCCTCCAGGAAGCCTTCCTGAGGCAGCTGCTGGATTCAGGACTCTCCCCCCTCAGAGAGTCTTTTCCTCTGCCTTTCCCCCTGGTGCACAGCCGTCGTCTTTGACTGTATACATCAGCGTATGGAGAATTGGGGTACGTGTGGTTCTTAGAGAAAACTCTAGAGTCTTTGAGGTTTCCCTAACATGAGGTACCTATCTCTTGCCACGGCAGCTGGCAATCACAGTAGGAAAATCACTGACTGTGTCGGTGAGAACCTCCCCGAAGCTTATCTACCACATGCTCTGTATTGTCCTCAGACGCTGGTGGGACAGAAAGCTGTTTGTGCTGGGCATTAGCACCACACAGTCACAGACAGTGGAGTCCGTGTCGTAGCGGAAGGGCCTGGCCTCCCTCTGTGGGGCTTGGCATCCAGCAGTACCTGGCTGTTCCCAGGTACCACACCACGGACTTAGCCTCCTGTTCTTTGAGCACAGGGCACAGGTGATTCTGTCCTCCGCTGTTTCTTTCCTTACCCACTTCCCAGCTTATTCACCCCTTGGTGCTGAGGAGCCGACTGTGGGCAGTGCCCTGATGGCTTCCTGTGCTCTCCTTCCTAGTAACTCACTGGCAGGGGTGGGAGGGTAAGAGAAGGGAGGTACTTGTTCAGCCATCTGTGCCCCCTCCACGTATCTGTGGGTGAGTCAGGCACTGCTGTGTTCCAATAGGATCTCCTCTTCCTCCCTCCTGCCCTGCATGCCCGAAGGGGCTACATTTTCAGGGTGCCCCCAAGCTTGCTTGACTTTCTGCAACTAGTCCCTTGTGAAAACTCTCTCGACCACCGTTTGTTTCCTGCTGACTGAGATGGAGAGGAGGTGGGCTTGTGTGTTTCTATGTGTTCAATATTTATTTTCTCCCCAGACCCCTTGGTCACCTCCCCAGTAGGAGTGGCTATTTTGCTGAGTAGGCGGGCTGGGCGGGGGGGCTGCTGATCTTCCTGCCTGCATCCATGTAGCCCTTGCAGGTTGTTCCCAGGGTCACTCTGCAAGATCAGCCTGCAACTCTCCAGAGTCCTCTACACTAGCCCAGTGGGCTCCCTGGGCCAGTCCCGTCATCTCAGATTCCTAGTGGCCTAATTCTGCAGCCTAGGAGGGACATTAAGTTCTGTTAGACTCCTGAAAAAAACTGCTTCTCCTCCACCCCTCCCAGGCCCCTGTTTCCTTTGGGCACCTCTGCAGTAGTAATAATGCTGTTGGCGTTTGCGTTTATCTGACGACGGTGTTCATCCTGGATCCTGTCTGTCATACTCATCCGTCCTGTGCCTGAGAGTGGCCAGCTGGGGACATTGCCTCATCTCACTTGTGACTTCTAAATGACAATACATCCATAAGGTGGTGCAGCCGGGCTCAGGGAGTCTGAGCCAAGGTCACACAGCCAGCGTGGAATGGAGTCACTCACCAGGTGGGCGTTGAAGAAGGGATGTGTTAGAACACATTGCCCAGGACTCCACGGAGTGACAGAGATAGTTAGGCTGTGTTTACCTACGCATGCACGAGGGACACTCCTGCTGTGTCCCCAGAAACACAGCTCTGGCCAGTCTGCCTTCAGGGGAGCCCCGTCATCACAGAGGGCATAAGCTTTGCATTTCCAGTTCCTGGGTCCTTGGGCAGGAGGTTGCTGTGTTTGTTCCAGGGAGGAGAACCTTCCAGATCTCAACATGAAGCCTCTATGACTAACTAAAAGCGCTAGCTACCCTGTGCCTGTCCTGGAGGGAGCTTGTGCCCTTCTAGCTGCGTAGTGGGTCCTGGGAGCCCCACTAGCCAAAAGCAATGTCCTCTGGGATCTCTTAAAGTTCATGCTCCCATCTGGCAGCCCCTAGCCTTTTCTACTTGAGGGCCTATGGTGACATGCCTGCCAGAAAACACAGTTCTCCGCGGCTTGTGCCCAAGAGGCCTCCCGGGAGAGACGAGAAATGTGACCTTCCCCTGACTGCTCCAGGCTTCATTCCTGTCTGATCTCTTCGGTTCTGAGCGCCTGCATAAATGCCAGTGAGTGGAGGCGCAAAGAACCCCCAACTAATAAAATGCAAAAGTCATTTCCATTTCTCATATTGTCAGGGCCTCGCGACGGGCACAGCGTTGCTGCCGCTCAGTCTTGGCCGTTGATGAACTCACGGTTTGCTGTCTCCTAGCCCTGTGCCCTCCTCCCGCTCTCCCCTCTCACCCAGCACAGCACTTCCCGGGAGCTGACCCCCTGAGATCTCCCTTGTGAACTGTGCTGGGTTGCCTGCCTCTGACCCAGGGAACTCAGCATCTCTAGGGCTTGGGTTGTGTGCTCTACAGTCAGGGTTTAGACTCTGGAGGCCTGAGATCTGCTTCTGAGGCCCTACCAGAGCCTCAGGGCCTGCCTCAGCTCTTCCCATGCACCTCAGACTGAGGGGCTGCCATCTGGGAGGACATGGTGCTTACTGCCACGATTGGCATGCCCAGAGCATCTCAGCGATTTTGGTTTGACCAAGCAGCTTTCTGAGCCTTGGCAGATAGCGTATCATGTGTTTATTTTTAAGCTTATGAGAACATTCACCGCCACCATCTGTAATATGAATCTGGCCAAGTGCCTGTCCTCATTCACCCAAGGCCCACAAAGCCGACTGAGCGGCGAGAGACACAGCCCCAAGATGGCAATGCCGCAAGCCTAGCTAAGGTCTACAGCGAGCCACTGACACATGACACTTCTCTTTAGAATGACACCCTAGCCAAAATTCTCCCTGGTGCCATGGTGGGGAAGGCATAGGATGGGCTCCGTGGCATGTTGCAGCCACTTCAGAAATGGCCCCTCTTCCCTGAGGAAGATATTCCTAGGTGGGAGCAGAAGGTTATCTATCCTGCTGATATGATGTTCTGAGACAGACTGTCTCCTCCCTCCTGGGGATAGGTGACCCCTGAAATTGACACTCCAGGTAGCTGAGTGGAGGGTGATGGAGCCAAGAACCCACCTTCTAGATCTAAACATCAGGGCTTCAAATCCCGGGCCAGCCTCTCACGGCTGCGGGTGAGCCATCTCTCCCCATCTGTGTCTGCTTCTGAGAGTTTTGAAGTTTGTGTAAACCGGGGTGTGGACACCTCTTGCACGGCCCAGGGTAAGCATGATGGACTGACTGCCACCACTGCTCTTATTGGTTAAAACCAGACACCTCCATTCCTGGTCCCAACTCTACTGCTGATACCCAAGAGTGAACCGAGTACCCTCCGGGATTCTTCACATTGCCAGAGAGTGGGTCAGTATTTCTTCCTCATCAAAGTCTGGCATTGGGGTGCCACCCCAGCCCTCTCTTAGGCCGGTTGGTAGTCATCCATTATCCCAGGGAGTCAGAAGGTCCTCTGCTCTGGCTCACCCCCACTGTGTTTAGAAGCACCCCAAAGGCAAGGCTGACCTAGATCCTGTGGCGTGGATCGTCATTTAGCTACAACCTTTGGCTCGAGGCGCAGGCAGCCCTTAGTGCAGGGTAGTCTGACCTCCAAGTTTCCAGCTTTGCAGGGGCGCGAGTGAAAATGTATCCGGGGAAAAAACAGCCTTTGATTGTTTGGTTTTGATCTTTTCCTGGACTAGTGCTACACGACACAGGCCCCTCAGGACGCCGGGCAGAGACTATCACTCTCAGTCAGTTCCGGGGCGTACCGCAAGCCAAGCTAGGGTGTGAGGTAGATTCTGCCTATTAAATGCATTTTTCATTTACGGTCTTTTAAACTTACAATGATTATTTGGGGTTGTAACCTTTTTCTAACCAGGGAGCATCTTGTAACTAGAGTTAGAGCCCTAAATAGAAGAGTCCCCAGGAGGTGTCCCCAGGAAGCAGAGGTCTAGAATGGGTGTCTAATACCTGAGAGTACCCTGTCATTCCCACCAGAGTCGTGGTGAGATAGGGGCTCCTAAAGACCTGAACAGACTCCCCGTTGCCTGCGGTAGCCCCCATGGTCTTTCTCAGCTCTAGAGCTGTGTCGAGCAAGCGTGAAACGCTCCCGGCAGGAGTCCACCTCACATAGGACCTGCTACCCTTTGCTATGTTGAGTTCAGTTACAGAGGGACAGACATAAATTCCAGTGGATTCTCTGACAAAATAAGCAGTGGCCTTGGGAGACTGTGGAAAAGGCCAGGTCAGGCAAGGCTGGGGGCCCCAGAGGCAGCCCAATGTCCTCTTCTGTCTCCAGGATGAGAGAGTCAGCCATCTCATCACAGAGACCCAGTGTGAAACAGGTTCAGAAGTCACATCCAGGCCCGTGTTCTGGTCATGCCTAGCAGACTTTCCCATTCAGGTCCACGATGGCTATGATGCCTAGTCCTGACTCCTGGCTGGGTCCTGCTCGACAGGCCTGGAAAGGAACCCAGGAGCCCTGATGAAGCCCATGCTTGGAAGGACTGGTGCAGACGCATCTGGTCTTCCCAGTTGTTTTGAGCACTGAAATGCAACGGGTTTCTTTCTGTTCTGAGCCTTGAACTTGTTGTATAGCCAAGGGTAACCTTGAACTTCTGGTTCTCCTGCCTCCACCTCCTGAGAAAGACTACCACAGCTATGTGCCACCACGCTCCAGCTGGTGCACTGCTAGGGATGGAGACCAGGTCTGCGTGCGTATTAGGCAAGCACTTTTTGGAAGACTGAGGAATGTCACTGGTCACTGGTCCCCACAAGCGGGTTTCTGATGGCCTTATTTGTCATAATTGTCACCCTTGCAGGATCTTTGGCAACGGGGCAGCATCTCTCAGTCATGAAAAACTAAGATTCTTTAGAGGGTCATGTCCTAGTGTGTTTGTTTGGGGTCACCTGGCCATCAACTTTGCAGGACCTCATTTACCAACCCCTGAGTGGGGGACCAAACCCCTACCTTTGGATCTGGGCAGGGGTCTCAGACAAGAAAGTCAACAGGCACAGCCCTTCCCACCACCACCTTGTGCTTGGCTCCAAGACATGCACTGCCATGCAGCAGTTTCCCCAGCTGCACACACTGGAAGGAAGCCTGGCCTTTGCCCTGCCTGTATGGAATGGGCATGCTGGGCTCTAACCAAGTCATGTACCAGATTCTCCATGTCCTGTCTAGGCTGGGTATCCAGAGGGAGGCCAAGGAGGCCTAACTTGGTCTTATGTTTAGCACAGTCAAACACGTCACACTCCCAAAGAGCAGAGTAGAATATGCCATCAGGACCCACTAGGACTGGGCATCCCTCGATACCATTCCCAATGCTTGGATGTGGAGTGACTTGACTTATCCCCAAAGTCATTAACACTCACAATCTGGAGGCCTGGAGGAATTCTGAGACACGCTAGCACAGGGACCCTGGCTTCCGGAAAGAGGACTGTCCTCATCATACAGCCCTTACACCCCGTGCCCACTGACAGCAGCTATGAGTGCCAAGCCTGGACCCGACCACTCACCTTTGTACTGCGGGGTAAAACACCTCATGGCCAGGGGCAGGGACTCGTAGAACTTCTGCTCTTGGGAGTTAAGGGGCTTGCAGACTGTGTGTGCATCGTACTGCAGCATGCTCAGGTGGCCGCCAACCTGGTGCAGGAAGGGCTCCAACGGCACACATACCCCATTGCTCCCTGTGTCAGTGCTGTGTAGCACCACCATGGCACCGCCAAATCCGCTCACGGGAGGCAAGAGACAGAAGCTGCTGCCCCCACCAAGTGGGCTGTCCGTGGTCCCCGGCTTTCTGTCTCGTGGTCTTTACTGCTGTCCCGTACAAGTGATTCCTAACAGGTCACTTCTCTGGCAAAAAAAAAAAAAAAAGGAAAACAGAAATTATATGGATATATGGAGAAGGGGGTATGATGGGTGTGTCACCCATGGGCCCTAAAATAAGATGGCACATAGCCGTGTATTGCTCCTGAAATAATCTGTCACGAGAAACTGTGGTCTGATTCCATGGATCGAGACTGAGAGGGAGACTTTAACCACATTGTGCCCTTTGAATTTAGATATTAAAACTATCAGACAACCCACACAGATACGAGTGTCCAGACTCAGGGTCTAGTCCTGACTTGAAGCATCCATCTCTGCACGGACGAGGAGAAGCAGAGCTGCTGGCTGTCCACCCCGACAGGATTGCTTTATGTCTCCAGAGCAGCTCTATGCTCCTGTGATTTGTGTTCTCCTTTATGATTGGCACACACCCCTGACTGCTGTGTGACCTTGGGCAGGTTACTGAAGCCCTCTGGGCCTCAGTTTCTCTGTGCGGCAGGACAGGAGGTAGTGTCAGGGACAGGATTAAGACAAAGACACAGGCAGATCCCTGAGCCCAGCGCCACCATCTCCTTTGTGCTCCCTACGTTGGACTTGCCTCACCTGGAACTCCGGAAAACCAGTTTCTAAAGTCATTCTGACTTTGTCTCGGAAGAGTGCCAAGGAGACAGTGAGGGGTGGCTCTTCTGTGGAGTGTCTGTCCCCTCTGAGAGGACATTCCCACAGCAGGGCCCTCACCACAAGTTATTAATACCTTTCTCCCTCTGCTGGACTCCTGGCTACCACGTGACTGGGCAGTACTGGGCATCATTAACCCTCTAATTGACCTTCACTCCAGGCCCTGGGCATGGCTGGCTGGCTCCGCACATGGCTCTGCCTAGCACTTTGCTCAGGACCTAAGCTGAGAGAGGCTTGCCAGCTGCCCGGACTGCCAGCACGTCACAGGCTGGAAAGCCCAAGTTGGTCCTATCCCCGTCCCCGCACAGGCTCCCCGTACCTGCCATGTCCTCCAGGACACAGTGTATTCCTGTTGGAGGGGAAGGGGATGGAGGCTCTGCCTGGCACCTGTACATTTGCTTAGGATGTCGAGGTGGCAGGTGAGGCGTTGGGGGAGATAAGGGCAAAGGTCTAAAGCAAGGGACTGGTCCAGGAACTTCAGAAGGCCCTTCCAGAATCTTGAGATAGAGAGAGACCTCTGGCGTGTGTCGGGGGACGGGGGAGGTTTTCAGGACCCTAGAGAACCTGGGGATATATGTGGACAGATGAGGAAAGGCCCCACAAACCACACGGGTTAAGGTAATAGAGTTCCCCTAACTTTCACGTCAGCCTGTGGTGATTCACCTGTCCCCAGGCAGTGGCACCCATAGAACTAGAGGCACAGCTGTAGAGTTCATTTATTGCCTCTCCCGGAAGGAGGCTGAGCGCCTATCTCACACTTGTCTCCCTGGGGCCAGGCGTGGCTCTCAGATGCCAATTCAAGCCTGCCAACACACACTGCCTGGTTCCGTGTCCCTCCTCACACTGCCACATACATAGCCCTTGCTGTATGTCACGTAACATTTTGGGTATTTTAATTGGATTGTTTAAACCTCACAACTACCCTATGAGGTAATTGGTGCTACCAGCCCACTTTCCAGCTGAGGAAACTGAGGCACAGAGAGGTCAAGAGGCTTTCCCGTGTGTACCAGCTGGTGTGAGAAAAGCAGGGATTTGAAGCAAGGCCTGGTAGCCCAGCCTGTGCTCACCGGCTCCCAGCTTGCTGTGAGGCCAAAACTGTTACCACCAGATGCCCTCTTCTGCTTTAAAAGTCAGGAAACTGAGGCCCAAAGAGGCTGGGACTTGGCCAGAGTCACCTGTAAGACAGGTGGTTCTGGGACAAGCTTGACTGTCCCCAAACCTAGACAGTTCCTGCACCTCAGTGGGCGAATGTGTCTGTCCTGGTGGGGGGGGTCGAACCTCCCCCCTCTGTAGGGGGTGTCTCTGTCAGTAGAGACTTCCCTGCATCAGCCTGCTGCTCCTTTCTGTCCTCCCAGAGTTGAGACACTCAGGCCTGGTTACGCCTACTCTGGGAGTAGAAAGGTCCCTGTACTCCGGGGCAGAGCCTTGGCCCTGCGTCTGGGGTTTAGGGCAGTGATAGTCTCCTGGGTGGCCAGCCTGTCTTTGAGAACACCGCACCTGACGGCCAGGTAAAGTGAGGGACTTGCTGTTGCAGGCTTTAGATTTTAGGTCAAGTAACTTCTCAAGGTTGCTCTGCTCCTGGGTTGGGCAGTCTGCAGTTCTGAGGCAGCTGGGAGAATGGCCAAAGAGCCAGGGTCAGCTGCAGAGTGGGCTCTGCCCCTCAGAGGCGGGACCTTGTATTCCCAAGGAGTCTGAAGTTTTTCCTTTTGCCCCCTTTGTATGTGGCCTGCAGCCCTGTGGGTCTGTGGCAGAGGTGGCCTCATTCTCCCATGTCTCTCCTGAAGTCCCTGATGACTTGCTCTAACTGCCTGGGCCTTACATCTAGGCCTTCAGGCCTCTTCTTCCTGTGATCCGTCATGACACTGCCATAGCTCTAACAGCCTGGGCCTCACATCTAGGCCTTCAGGCCTCTTCTTCCTGTGATCCGTCATGACACTGCCAGCACGTGTGCGCGCGCGCGCACACACACACACACACACACACACACACACACAAACACAGAGCTCACTGAGGCTGAGGATGAGCTGTCAATAGACACGAGTGTGTTTTACTGCCCACTGCCATGGCCTTGTCACGAGGTTCAGAGGACGGAGCCTGCAAAGACTCTGCGGAATCTCCACGTGGGCATCAGCATGAGTGACTCCCCAGATGACTAAGTAAGCTAGGATGCAAGGAAGGCAAGTAGGGTACTGCCTGAGGGGACACCCCCTTCTGAAACACCTTCAGGAGACCCTTAGCTGTCTGGAAAGAGGCAGTTTCTCTAGTTCACACCTCTTCCTGAAGCCCCGCGGTCCCCATTCCTCGCCTTCTTCTCCTGAGCCCTTGGGGAGGTCAGAAAGGCAAGGTTACAAGAGCAGATAGGAGTTGTGGAGACACCCCCAGCCAGAAGAGGTGCAGCTACGAGCTGCCCCTTGCCCCAGAGGTGGACAGGTGGCCCTGCCCCTGCTGCCTCTGGCCGGGTCATGTCCTGAAGGAAGCAGCACTGGGCCCTGCTCCAGCAGCCTCAGGGCTAACTTGGGCCTCTAGGGTGTGGCTACGAGGCCGGTAGTGAGTAAGGCCATGGCTGGCCACATCAGGACAAGCCCTTCCCTGCAGCCCTATGAGGCTGGATGGCAGCCAGCCTGTCTCTGCTGGGTTGGGGACACTCCCTGTTCTGAGGGTGGCGACCGCAGGGCTCCACCAGCAGTAAGGACCCCAAGACTCCCCAAGGCCCTCCCCACCAGGCCACCCCAGTATGCGTAGGTCTCGGGGAGCCTGGCATTTCCCAAGCATGCATAAGCACTATAATTAGCAGTGAACAAATTCATTTAAAGGCGTTTATCGGATTCCTAGAGGTTTTTGCCTTCATTTGTTTTCTCAATCAACAGCTACTAGCAGCCTAATGAGTGCTATGTGGTTACTGGTGGGGGAAAAATTATGATGAAAAATGACTGCTTTCGGCTGGAGTATAGCTCAGGAATGACAGAGAACATAACATCCACGAGGACCTGGGTTCGAGTTCCAGCACCACAAATAGATATTGTTCTCTCACATGGAAACCTAAAGCAAGAAGGTTGACCTGAAAGTGCATGCGTGGTGGTGGGGGCCAGGAAGGGTGGCGTAGATTAGGGCCGCCACATGCACACTTTGAAATAGAACATGAATCCTATTTATTTGTATAGTTAACATGAGTTACTAATGACGGGAGTCCTTATGGAAGGGCTAAGGGGGCTTCTGCATTGGACTGAGAGAGGCATAAGTTGGGGTGTCCAAGAAGTGACCAGGAGCAGAGGAGAGGTTTGGCTTAGCTTTAAGGAGCTTGACAAGGACCTGCTGATGGAATGCGTGTAAAAGGCAGGAGAGACAGGGCAGGAGAGGGCAAGAGAGGGCCACTGGAGGAGAGGGATGCTAGGCCGGGCTTATGGCTGCCTGAGTGGTCAAGGGAAGGGGCTGAAGAAGGGGAGTCCAGCCTCATCTGCTGGGGGGCGTAATCCCAGCCCCAGGGAAGCAGAGGCAGGAGGGTCCCTGGGATGTTCTGGCCAGCCAGACTAGTCACACTGGAGAGATGCAGGCTTAGCGCGAGAGCCCGTCTCAGAAAATAAAGTGGCTGCCAGGCATGGTGGCCTTTAGTCCCAGCTCTCAGGAGGGCCAGCCTGGTCTACAGAGTGAGGTCCAGGACAGCCAATGCTATAGACACAGCCTGCCTCAAAATGAAGAAATAGGAACTCCAGAGATGGCTCAGTGGTTAAGAGAATTTGTTGCTCTTGTATAGGACCCGGGTTCCCAGCACCTACATGGTGGCAACAGCCATCTATAACTCTGCTTCTGCGATCTGATGACCTAATTAAACTCTGCTGGTGCCAGGCATACACATGTAGCAGGAAAAACCTTCATACTCACAATTTTAAAAAATGAAAAATAGAGAGGTGATTAAGATACCTGACATGGCTCTCTGGCCTTCAGGTGCGCAAATGCACACATACACACACGCACACACACATACCCTATACATACACAAGTGCACACATATACATACACACGTGTGCACGTGTGGTTGCATGCGTGTGCGCACACACACACACACACACACAAGCTTGCTGGGACTTAGTTCAACCTGGGAAGGGGACAGTCCCACTCAGATTATGGAGGTACTGAGGCCTGCATAGAGACTGCCTCCTAAAAAAAAATCTCAGGTGTGGGGGAAGGGCCTCCTGTGAAGGACATTATTAAGAAAGAGACTGCAGTTGGGCCCAGCAGGCCACACATTTCAAAAGCCAAGTGATTTATGGTCTGCTCTCTGTCTCCAAAGCTCTAACATACATTTCACAGGTCTCTCGGAGCAGGCATTTCGGGACAAGTACCATTCAATGCCCTTGTGATGCCTGAGGGAACATCTTTTTAATCTATTAGAGATGAGAGGGCCCGAAACCCATTTAAAACCGCTTAGGTGGTAATGGGCAGGAGAGTTTCAGAGTTCCCCACGTGGCTGAGGGCCGTGCATTATCTGGGCCCATCCAGGCCGGGAAGGCCGAGACTTATGCTTCCAAGAAAGGGAATTAATGGCGTTTGCAAGTCCATTCTAAAACAACTCAGGGCCCTAGGCCTGTGCATCTTCCCCTTCCTGACTCCCTGACTGGGTGGGATCAATTCAGAGAGCACTCTGGGGAGCTGCACGCGTCAGCTTCCAGGCTGTGACTGAAACACGTCTGCAGAGAACAACCGTTTCCCAGGAAGGCAGGATTTCCGGGCTCTCGGGGCCACGCACCCTATCCTTCAGCCCCAGAAACTTATTTCCGCACCAATTTCATTCTTTGAGAGGGGATTTCCCCTCTTTTTCTCTTAGCGTTTAAAATCTCCCAACATTCCTTCAGCTTCAGGACCGAATACAATTTTAATACCGTGATTATTAGTTCAGAAGCCCTTCAGCCGCTGACAAATGTTCTCAGCAGCCCCTGCAATGCTCTGAGCTGGCTGCTGAGACAGAAGAAACATGGGGAAGGCTGACAGCAGGAGGCAGGCGCCTTCGAAGGGTGGCTCTGCAGAGGCCAGGCTGGGGCATCTCTCCCTCACCAGTCCCCTCCCCACAGACTTTGCTGCCCCTAGCATTAAGCTGTACCCAGGACCCTGGACACTGTTAGCTAAAACCTATGGGCATGTCTCCAGCCCCCAGCTCCTTCCCCAGACCTGGCGCCTTTCTCCACATAGCAGGATTGGTTCTGGGCTGGGGCAAGGGGTCTGTATGCGGGAGATATGGGTTTGCCAGCAGCTAGCATGACACTGTGCGGTGGAGACAGCAACAGATTCTGTTCTGCTGTTATTTGGGTTTGGTTCTGTCTTTGAGGCGGGGTCTCTGATGCAGGCTGGCTTTGAATTCATGATCTTCCTGCTTTCATTTCATGTTCATGCTTTTGAGACAAGTATCGTTCAATGCCCTTTTGATGCCGGAGGCAGCATCTTCTCAAGCCATTAGAGATGAGAGGACCCAAAACGTATTTAAAACCCGTTAGGTGGTAATGGGCAGTGGGGTTTCAAAGTGATGGGATTGCAGGGGTGTGCTACCATACCCGATGTATGCCATGCTGGGGACTGGACCCTGGGCTTTGTGAATACCAGACAAGCACACTATCAGTTGGGCCACATTTCCCAGTCTCCAGCAACAGCTGTAAAGGTCAGAGCACAAGAGTCAGGCAGAACATGTGTGTGTGTGTGTGTGTGTGTGCGCGCGCGCGCGCGTGCGTGTGTTTGCATGCATGTGCTGCGTGTGTGGTGTAGTTGTGTTCCTTCCTACCAGAGTCCTGCTCTGTCCATCTCTGGAAGGACTCTTAGGGAGACCTGCGAGCACACCTCACAAGTCCCCAGCAGAGGGCAGCAGCATCTATGCCGATGCCAGGAATGCCCAGAGAGGGATTAATGCTGTCTGAAAACTAAAGCCAGCACCCTCTCTACATCCAACAACCAGCAGGCATAATCTCAGGACATCCTGAGTTTGTCTGAACCTGTCCCCAAGTGCATTGCCTACAGCTGAAGTTCCCCTGCCCCACTGGCCAGGGGCCAACAGAGGCTGAGAAATGGCTACGCACAATGCAGGCGGACACAACACCTAATGCCATCCCAACCCTCACGCCCCCTCCCCCACCAGCCTGCAGGTCCCCTTCCTTAACAACCAGTGTTCATAAAGTTTATTGCTGTTCCCAGCGGCAGCTAGCGAACAAGACAGCAGCCATAAGGGCTTTTCTGCCTGGGAAGGATTTATTTAAGTGCCCTGCTCAGAGCAGGAGGGGCTACTGCTGGCCCCAGAATGCAGCCAAGAAGAGGACGGAGGATACTAGGAGCAGAGAAGGGTTTTTCTCAGGTTCCTGATAGAGTCCGGTGGGGTCTGGGTGCAAGAAACCCCCATAGGAGGGACTCCTACTTCAGACCCCCTATCTGTACCAAGAATGGTCTGCCCCAGCCATGTCCTTTCTGTCCCACGGGCCAACAGTACCTTCAGGTGTGTGTGTGTGTGTGTGTGTGTGTGTGTGTGTGTGTGTGTGTGAATTAGAGGGTGCAGAGCCTCTGCAGATGAAGAGGAACCTTACAGGCGGGATCAGCGCTTGGTCTAACAAAGCTTTAGTCAGGTAAATAGCCTGATCCAAGTGCAGTGTGTCTTACGTTGGCAGGACCATGAAACTGGGGCTCCGTCAAGGCTCCATCAGGGCCGAGTGAGGTGCGCTAGGTAGGGAAGAGGCCTGTGCTGCCCGTAAGTGACTTCAGATTCCTTTAGTGTTAACTGCTGTTTGTGAAGTAAGTGTGGCAAGACTCTGAACAAGCGAGCAGAGTCAGGTGCGGATTGCGCGAGAGTGGCTGGCAGATTCCTCTGTTTTCCCGTAGGATCTTTTGTGAGGAAAAATTACAAAACTGGCGGCTTAAAAAAACATAGCAAAGCTAGGCATGGTAGCGCGTGCACACACCTGTGGTCCCCGAGCTTGGGAAGTGGAGGAGCATCTGGAATTCAGGGCTAGACTTGTTTACATGCTAAGTTCATGGCCAGCCTAGGTGACAGGAGACCCTACTTCAAAGGGGTGGGACTGGATACCCCTCCCATGTATGATCCTGAGATCATAGGGATGGCTCAGGTTCAGGTTTTGGAGTCCCTAAAGAGCCTGCAGGAACTATGGAGATGGGGGTCCCCAAGATTCCACCATTGTCTAAAGTAGCAGACATCTCCAGCCTTGGAAGTGATGTGGCTGTGTCTCCCATGAACATCTCTCAGTGGTGCCACCACCACTACTACCCTTCTGCTGCGTGTCCATGCCCCCAGGCCTCAGGACACTGCTCACAGGCACTGACGTCACCCAATCCCGTGGCCCCACCCAGGAAAAAAGGTGGGGCAGATGGGACAGGACATGCTGAGCCCTGTCTCAAAAGAGAGACTTTCCTGGATGTGTGCCTCTAGGAAGGTTTAACCTAGTGTGGAGGAAATGGCTGGCTCCAGTCCTTCACCTGTAACCCACGGCCACCACTGCAGACATGGCTTGCCCATTTGTGGGCCAGGGGAAGCATAGTAGTGCACCCCAAAATAGGGAGAGAGGATCATGTTAGGGAGACGGGAAGATCGTCTCTTGTCCAATCGTTGCTTGTCCCAACCTCTACCCACCCCAGCACGCACGCACACACACACACACACACACACACACACACACACACACACACACACACACAAGCACATTCCAAGCCACCAGCACTTCCAACAGGCCTATATCCCCTGGTGATCCCAGCCAGCCTGTAGGGAGGCTACCCTATAACAGGAACAGGCCTGTGGCCTTGATACCCTCTGTCCACCACCAAGAGCTCACCCTTCATCAAGCACTTACCGGAGCCTCCTTCCGGGGCTGTCAGGGGTACTCAGGAGGGACACTTTCTTCTCAGTGCTCTCCTCTGTCGACAAGTGTGGGACAAAGGCCTGGCCCAGCTCAGTACTCTGTACTGGAGCCCGGGTGGAGCTTTCTGCCCAAGAGAACTAGGCTGCCAGTGGCCTGGGTAGGGGAGGCCACCTGATCCCCTGGGGCTGGTAAGCCCAGCTGTCAGCTGGGTGTCCGCAGCTCTGGAGCAGGGCCAGGGGTCTGGGAGGGAGGAAAAAAGACTGGTGTGGGGGGGGGGCAGACTGGGAAGAGGGGGAAAGACGAGAAGGGAGGTGGGGAGGAGGGAGATGGGGAGGAGGAAGTAGGGAGAGAATTTAGCTCAGCTACTTTGAAGAATGACTGGCTCTAAGCACAAGGCACTAATCACTACCGGGCCCCTGATTACTTATTAAAAACATTTGAATATAAATGTGTATATATATGCGTATGTATATATACACATATGCGTGCATATGTGAGGACACACACATGACGTGACATGCCTCTGGCGGTTAGAGTACAACTTGGGTTTCAGGGATGGAGGGAACTCCCGTGTCAGGCAAGACAGACAGCAGGTGCCCTTCCCCACGGAGCCATCTCACTTGCCCTTTACTTGTTCTATGCTGAGGTAGAACCCAGGGTCCCAAACACAGTTCGCTTGCAGCCCTATTGCATGCTTGAGCCCTACTGCGAGCTCGCAGCCCTACTGAGCCCAGTCCCAACTTTCTTTGCTTCATTTTTTATATCTGTTCAGAATGACGGACAAGGCTGGGCTAGGCCACATCCTCTCTTCCACCTGGCTCCCCTGCTCCCACCCACTCCCAGCCACCTCGCAGTAGGTGGCCTCTAGCTGTGGCTGCTCAGCCAGCTCAGTCCCACAGTGAAGCCATCCATCCCTCAGCCAATTGGCAAGCAATTGCCTATCAGCACTATTGGAGGCCCCATGGTACCAGGCTCTCTTCTGGGCTGCTCAGGCCCTGGCAGACAAGCCTGGCAGAACAGAGACTGGGGACACAAAGGGACAGCAATTCCAGAAAGAGACACTTGGGTGGGGAGAGAGGGCAGCTCACCCAACCCAGGGGGGACCAAGAATAGACCTAGGAAATGACCATCTGACTGAAGGAGAAAAGAGGCAACGGGAAGAGGAGGGGAGAGGATGTCTGCGGCTGAGGGAGGAGTGAGGGCCTACCCAGGGCAGGGTGGGCAGCAGGGGGATGCCAAGGTAACCAGAGTGATGGCAGCTGGGCAGGAGCAGACCTCAGGCCCAAGCAGAGGAACCAAGGTGCTAGAACACATTACCCCGGAGGTCAGGAGCAGGCTTGCAGTGAAGGTTGGCTCTGCTCTGAAGAGAGGACAGTGGGAGAGTGACCACAGCTGTCCTCCTCCTGGTGGACTCAGAGTGGCCCAAGAGGGGCGAAGGGATAGAAGTGGGCTGAGGAGGCTTGGTGACATCTGTCTACTGATTCTCTGCCCAGGGAGAGACAGTGTGGGCTAGAGGACCCTGGCTCAGCTTTGCTTCTGTCCTTCAGGTTGCTCAGGCCACGCCCCTCCTAAGGCCTGGCTTGCCAGAGGTAAGGGTCCAAGTGTGCAGGGAAGCCTGGGCAGGCTGAGGGGACCCCTTCCTTCTGCCTCTGCCCTCTGACCTTTCCCCATCTCTACAAAGGCCTCCCCACGGTAGACCAGAGTGGGCCCCACCACAGGATGATCCCTGGTTGAAAGTGGGGTGGGGCAGTTAGGGGATCGCTCTGAAAAGTGAAAGGCTTACTTGCTGATCTTGGCCTGACCTTTATCCCACGCACTTAAAAACAATAAACAAACGAACAAAAACACCAATTGGGCAATTGATTCCACATATGCCAGCCTGTCCCCAGCCAGCCTGAGGTGGCATTTTCCAGGGAGGTGAGGCTGCTCAGCTCGGCCCTACCCATTGCACAGCTCTGGTTACCATCCTGGTTTCCTCAGTCTCCTCTGTCCCCTTGGCAGCTCTCTCCTGCCTGTTCTGGGAACCCTGGAGCCACCCAGGACTGAGCATCAGTCCCTTGAGGGCCTAGAACACACGAAGCTTCCCACCCAAGCAAGTGGCTAGTGAGTGGCTGAGTCTGGACTCAAACCCAGGTCTTGAGGAGGCCGCTACGTGCTTCCTGTTGTTCTGAAGAGCCAAGCCCCACCTGCTTTCTTTCTCATCTAATTAACACTGTCGGAATTCACTGTGCAACAGAAAGACACAGTTTTACCAAACACCAGAGCCGGGTGTGGGAGCTTCTATTACGTAATCAAGTAGGACACTTTATTTCTGTCCTTGGCCCGGCCAGGCTCTCTCTGTGCCATTTTTCCAAAGCCCAGCTTCACTTCTGAGATGCCTGCTGTCCCGCCTCTCCCCAGGACCCCCGTCCACCCATCGTCCCCTCCCCTCACCCCCAGCTCTTCTGTCCAGCACTGACGTCAGTCCTGACTTGCACAACACTGTCTCCTGGGGACCACTGTGCTGATGCCACCTTTCGTGGTGCTGGGCTCACATACCCTCCCCGACTGTTGGCAGAACCATTCCTCTGAGGCACAGGGATGGACTGGCCCCCTGGGGCAGGCTGGATGTCCCTTGCAGTCACCTTTCCTAGCCCTCCACCCCATCATTCGACCACAAGCATTTCTCCAATTGCTGCTGCTCCCTCGCCGGGCCCCCCCCCACCTCCTGCTCCTCGGAGTGACTTCACTCTGCGGGGCTCCCACACTTCCAAGCCACGCGCAGCCTCTCCCTGTTCTTAGAATAAGGTCTCAATCCTTCTGCAGTGCCCAGCCCTACCCACCTCAGTGGCATCTCCTCTCTTGCCAAAGCCCTGGTCTGGTCCCTCTGACCCCAGCGCCCTTCCCTCACCTCTCTGCCTAGATGGCTCCTTCTTATTCTGTAGATTCCAGCTGAGAGTCACTCTGGGAGGCCTTCAACCTCCTGACACACCTCTTACAGCCTGTGCGTGGTGGCTCCCTGCTCGTCCCTTCCCCTGGCGGGGGGTGGGGTGGGAAGTAGGGTGGGTGGGGGAGCGGCTCAGCACTGCAGCCCCTGTCCCAGGGCCAGCTTTCCAGAAGGTGTTTTCTGAGTGACTGACTGACTGACTGAATGAATGAATGAATGAATATGTGGATTCGTTCTGGGTTCTGGCTTCTTCATGTCTGGCACGCAGAATGGGAGAGTACTTTTCTCTCCTTGGCTTCTGGTAATTGAGGCCCCAGGCTAGGTCATCACAGTCCCGAGGTGTCCCTCTGTACTGGCTGCCCCTTCTCTAGTCCCATGACCCAGTGTTCCAGCTCTCAGAACAACAACATCCATATCCAGGACATGTCATCGCCCTGTCTCGCCTCGTAAACATGGGTGGTTGCTGACCTGCCCATTACCGAGTTCCGGTAATGCCCCTCCTCCAGCCGTGTGTGGGGCTGCACACCTGGAATCCCAGCACTTGGGAGGTGGAGGCAGGAGAACCGGAATTCAAGCTCATCCTTGGCTACACAATGTAAGGCCAGCCCGGGACACGTGAGACCTGGTATCAAAAGCAAACAAACACTACCAGCCTTGGTTAGGCACACCACACCCAGCAGGGCACACCCCATTCCTTTATCATGCCATCAGGATCTTTTCTTTTTCGAGGGGGGTGGTGGTTTTGGGACAAGGTTTCTCTGTGTAACAGTCCTGGCTGTACTGGAACTCACTTTGTAGACCAGGCTGGCCTCGAACTCCCTAAGATTCACCTGCCCCTGTCTCCCGGGTGCTGGGGTTAATGGTGTGCGCCACCACTGCCTGGCTGCCACCAGGATCTTTACAAAGCTAGCATGAAGTTCACTTGATCCTTCACAGAGAGGAGACCTGGAGGCCAGTGGTCTGCAGTGCTCCCCACCAGCGCTCGAAGACCTGGCCAACCAGGTGCCCGGCCCCAGCTGGAAACATCCAGTCTGGGTATTGAGCTCCGCCCCAGAGCCTGCTGGGCTCCTGCCATGCTCTCAACAGTTGCAGCACCAAGACCTCCTGGGATTTAGATGACTGCAGCTGCTCCCCCACCCCCACCTGCTCCCACAAACCCAGGTGTCCACAAACTGCAGAGCAGGGGACTCTCAGGTTGAGGATCTGCTTGGGAAACACTTGGATCCCGCCATGGGTTATAGCATGGCAGGCCTGGGGTGGTGTGTGTGTGTGTGTGTGTGTGTGTGTGTGTGTGTGTGTGTGTGTGTGAGAGAGAGAGAGAGAGAGAGAGAGAGAGAGAGAGAGAGAGAGAGAGAGAGAGAGAGAGGAGGTGGGGGGAGGCCAGGTTCTGGGAGAGGGCGGGGTTAAAGACATTTGCATTCACACCTGCATCCTTGGGAGCACTGGTGAGTTCCAGCTGGGGAGAGTGGGGGTGGGGAGTGAGGCTGCTGCTTCTGGGCCTCACCGGACTCTCCCACTCCCACAACCCCCTGAGGTGAGGCCTCAGTCTTTTCAGCTGATGAATCAGGCAGAGACCTCCTGGTCCAGTGGGTTGGTGATGGAGCCAGGTTCTAACTGTCATGAGCCCAGAACCACACACAAATACCCTCAGCTGGGCATGGCGTCTCATCCTACAATCCCAGGACTCGGAAGGCTGAAGCCGGGGGATTGCCATGAATTTAAGGCCAACAAGACACAAACAAAAACTATAAAACCCAGCCAATCAGCCGCCACCGCTCCACACCCCAACGTCAGGGGACCATGAGTACGGAGCCAGCAGTTTACTATCCTAACTTCATGCAGCCACCGCTGGCCTGGGAGACGCTCTGGGCACATGGCTGCAGTGGGGCTTGCCAGGAACACTGAGCACACATGTGGGGTAACGGGCCTCCGGCTGAGGCAACACTGAAGACCAAGGTCTGTGATTTCCAAGCCGAGGCAGCTCTCAAGGGAACGGTCCCTGTAGCTCTTTAACCAACAGAGGAGCCAGCAAGTGTCCCCGAGGACCTGATTAAATTACAGCTGGCAACATTGCGATAATGTCCCTTGGCTCTTAAGCAATCCGTGAGGAGTGGTTTGTGAGGTCTCTATGGTGGCCAAAAGCCAAGACCATCTGTCGCTAAAATTCCTTCCAGGGGTTGTTGGAGCTTAAACAATGTTCACCCCTTCTCCTGAAGGTCCCAGGGACAAACTGAGGCAGGAATCTGCTGGTGTATTCTAGTGGGCCAAAGAGTTTTCTGGGCTTCCTTCCAGACCACAGATGAAGGGTTACTTACAGGGGTGTAGGGTGCATGCATGTGGGTGAGTGTAGAGGCCAGAGGACAACCTGGTGGTCCTTCCTCAGGTGCCACCAGCACTGTTTTTTCTTTGTTGTTGTTTTGAGACAGGATTTCTGTCACTAGCCTGGAATTGCTAAGTAGGCTAGGCTGGCTGAACAGTGGCCCCTGGGACCTGCCTATCCACATCTCCAGCCCTGGGAATACACACGTGTGCCACCACACCTGGCTCTTTTCTTTTCTTTTTTTTTTTTAACCTGCGCTCTGGTATTGAACTTGTGAACTTGGGTGTCATATTCAAGCACGTCACCAACTAACGGATCAGTCCAGCTCCTGTCGCACCCAGGGAGCTCAGGCTTGGCTTCCTCAGCTTCAGGCTGGGCCTCCTAAGTGCAGAGACTCACCCCCACATCTGGCTTTTTCCTCTTTCAGAGTCCAGGACTGCACCCGTCAGAGGAGGCTGCCCTTCCCTGGGCTATATAGGAGAGGGGATGGCTGCCCCAGGGCATCTTCCTGTCTTGATTTTTTAACAGCTTCGTTGGCTCACTGCCTGCACAGAGCTCTGCAGAGAGAAAGTCCCAGAATATCAGAGCTGCGGGGCCTTGCAGGCCACCTGCATGGTCCTTTCATTTCCCAGGGGAAGAGAGACAAAGGGCTCTGCAGAGAGATGAAAGGATTCCGCTGGGCTTCTCAGTGGCCAGAGGAAGAATAGAACTTGTCCCAAGTCCCAGCCACTGCCAGTTCCTTTCACTGCCTGGGTTGGACTGTGGATGCAGAGGCTGGGGTGCAAATTCCTGCCTCTCACCCTCACTGACCATGAGACCCACCATGGACAGACAGGCACCTTGACCTCACGAACCCTCAGTTCCCTGATCTGCAAAGCGGGGTGACTTTCTTAGGGATATTGTAAAGAGCGCTCTGAGCAGGCACTGACACAAGGACCCCCACACTTTACCTGTTTCTGCTGTGACTGGAAGTGGTGATCCAGGCAATATGGATGTTGGGAGTGATGACAATATGGTGGTCACACATTCTAACCCTGTATTCAGTTCATGAGTGACAAATTTGGTCACAGAACATGATAACTGAAGCCGGGATTCTCTCTCAAATCCGAGACACATGAGGGGCTGTGTGATCTACTTACCGTAAGGATTCCCGGTACAGGCTTCCCAGGACCTGCAGCATAGAAGCGGTAGGGCCTTGAAGTTTGTGTAGGAGTCTCCAGACAAGAAGAGAGTGAAGTGGGGCTGGAGATGTAACTCAGCTAGCAGAAAGAGTCCTTCTGCCTAACATGCAAAAAACAGAGTTCAACCCTAAGCAGCTCTTAAACTGGCATAGTGAAACTCCTGACCTGACCACATAGCAGTTGAAAGCCAGTCTATGATACATATAACCCCACTCCAAGATGTGGTTAGGGCTGGCAAGATGGCTCAGAAGGTAAAGGCACTTGCCACCAAGCCTGATGACCTCAGTTTGACTCCCAGTCCCACATGGTGGACAGGAAGAGAATTCTGAAGTCTGATCTCCACCTGTGCACTGAAGCATGCACGGTATATACATGGCATATATACATAGTGCATGTGTGTGCATGAGTGTGTGTGTGTGTGCATGTGCACATGTGAGCATACATGTGCATGTGTGCACATGAGTGTGTTCATGTATGCATGTACATATGTGCATAAGTGTGTGCATGTGTGTATGAGTGTGTGTTGTGCAATTTTTTTGCTCTTTTGGCTTTTTGAGAGGCCTGCCTCCTAGCTCCCAAATAAATCACACACAGAGGCTTATTCTTAGTTATGAATGCCTGGCCTTAGTTCGGCTTGTTTCTTGGCAGCTTATCTTACGTTATCTCAACTACCTTTTGCTTCTGGGCTTTTATCTTTCTCTGTTTCTGTATACCTTTCTTTATTTCCTTCTCCGTGGCTTGCTGTGTAGCTTGGTGACTGGCCCCTGATGTCCTCCTCTCCTTGTTCTCTTGTCTGCCAGCCCCGCCTATCCTTGCTCCTGCCTTGCTATTGGCCATTCATCTCTTTATTAGAACCATCAGGTGTTTCAGACAGGCACAGTAACACAGCTTCACAGACTTAAACAAATGTAGCGTAAACAAAAGTCACACACCTGAAAATAATAGTCCCCAACATGCGTGTGCATGTGTGTGCGCGCATGAATGCACAAATGCATGTATGCACGAATGTGTGCGTGTACGTGTGCGCATGTGTGTACACGTGTGTGCATGAGTGTGTTGCATTGTGCATGAATGTGTACATGTACATGTGTGTGAGTGTGTGTATGTAGAGTCAGGCAGAGGAAACAACAAGTGGCACAGATCGTGGCATTTCTGGGAGATTGCATGGTGGATGCTGAGAGTGTAGGGTCCCCTCTTCCTCCTTCCTAGGGTGCCCCTATGTCAAACGCAAGGCCAGGACCACAGCCTCTTGTGACAGGGACACTTATCAGCTCCTGAAGATGGCTCATTAGACAGATGAGGAAGCCCAGGGTGGCCCCCAGAGGTTCCCAGCAGGGTAGCGTTCACCCCTGCTGCCCACCCTCAGACTGTGGCTGGAGCAGGGAGGGCTTCCTGGGGACCGCCACACTGCTGGGAGGATTGTCAGCTGGGGCTGTGGTGGGAGAAGCAGCTGGCTGGCTGGATGACAGCCTGGGGGCAGCTGGCCCGTTATTTATGGCTATTTCTCTGAGAGTCCTTCAGGACCGCTCAGGTAATTGAATAAGTGAACATGAGCACATGTCCACGATCATTTAATTGTGGCAGAAAATGAAGTTGGTTGCAGCTGGGGGCCGCCAGCCCATTATGCCAGCCCTCGTTTCTGCTGAGCTGAGCAAGTGGGGCTGCAGTGGCTATCCATCCTTGGCCCGCCCCCGCCCCGTCCCCACCCATTCCCGCCCCATCCTCAGGCAGCTGTACCCATGCCTGGGCCTGCTAGTGATCAGGGAGTTTGTTCTTTGGGAGCTCCACTCTCAAGCCCGTATCTTTGTTCTGGGGAGGCTCTGTAGACAGTGAAGGGGTCTGGGGGCTCCCAGGAGGGCAGGGGTTGGGTGGGTACTATTAGCCAGAACAGGGCACAAATCATGGTATTTGCAACGGCACTATCAACAGACATGTTAATCTTGTGATATTTATGCACTATCAACAGACATATTAAACTCCGTTTCTGTGCCAAATGCTTGTCTGAGGTACTAAAGCGCCTCCCTCTGGTCCTCTTCTATCCCTGTAGGGGAGTGCTAATCTATCCCAGACTTCACAAGTGGGGAAACTGAGGCACAGACTCCTGACTGCTTGCTCCTGGTAGACTCTGGGATTCTGGGAGCCCTTGAGGGGCTTCAGCAGCAGTTCAACTGAGACTAAGTGAGGTGGGGGCCCAGAGGAGCCTCCTGAGTTCTCGGGATCCCCCTTGTCTGACTCCATTCTAGACACCCACCTGCTGTCTGGTCAGGCCAAGACTGGGATACAAGCCTGGGCCCTACGTGAGGTAGAAGGAGGCTGCCCATGGGCCTGGGCTGTCTTGCTCTCCCAAACGCCAACTCTCATTGCTCTGGTCCTCCTTCCAATCCTTCTGAAGAGGGATAGGGCTAGAATATGCCAAGGACCAGCCACCTCCTGCACCAAAAAGGCCACCAGATCCCCAGTGCAAAGTTGGGAGGGGCAGCCTGGAGCTGATGGGAAGGGGGCTGGGTGTAGTCCCCTAGTCTCATGGGACCTCAGGGGAGTCCCTGTAGCTAAGGTGACAAGATAGCAAATCGAAACACTTTGTCTTTGGGGCAAAGGTGTTGGGTGGAAGGCCCTAAGAATAAATACAGTGGGCAGGGGGAGTGAGGATCTGGAGCTTCAGAAGAGGATAGAATGAGGACGGGACATCTGCGGGGCTGGAGAAATGTCTCAGGGGCTAAGAGCACTTGCTGCTCTCCCAGGACCTCAGCGTCTTGTAGGCTTGGGACCCTGCCAAGAAAAGCACCCACTTTGCAGGATGACCCCAGAGCCATGATGGCAGTCAGATCCCTTGTTGTCTGCAACCAAACAGAGGAGGTGTAAAGTCTGGCCAGAGAGTCTGAGGGTAGACTGATGGCGGCAGAAATGTCAAGGAAAAAGCAACAACAACCCAAAGGCAGACAAGTTAAAGTTCAGGGGACAACAGGTTTACGTGGGAAAAAAATACCAAAACAAAACTTCGTCCTGATACCCAGTGGGACCCCACTAATGTTTTCCCTGCTTTGACAAAGTGGTAAAACACATACGGAGACAGGAGTGGGGAGGGCACAGAGACAGGAGTGGGGAGGGCACAGGGACAGGTGTGGGGAAGGCACAGAGACAGGAGTGGGGAGGGCACAGGACAGGTGTGGGAGGGCACGGGACAGGTGTGGGGAAGGCACAGGACAGGTGTGGGAGGGCACGGGACGGGTGTGGGGAGGGCACGGGACAGGTATGGGAGGGCACGGGGACGGGGTGTGGGGAGGGCACGGGACTAGCTAAGTACTGGAAGGACACAAACACAACCCCCTGCTGTAAGGAAGCAGGATTCCTGCAACTGTACCGTGTGTTACAGACTGGACACATGAACCAGAAACGGTCAGTGAGGTGACAGGGATGGGACAGAATCTCTTTCTTCATAATCCACAGAAGAATGTTCATTTGTTTTTTTGGAATTTATTTACCCGTAGATTACATTTGTAAAAGCCACACTTCCTGGCTGGTAAGATGCTTTGTGAGGAACCGTACTCACCACACCAGCCTGGTGACCCAACTCTAAAGCTTAAGGAAAGGGGCAAAGAGAGAGCTAAGTCCACAAAGTTGTCCTCTGGCCTTTACATACATACCATGGCAAGCACACGGACACATGCCCATACATGATAAACAATAAATTTAAAAGTTACACTTACTGTTTGTGGCGATTTGAATGAGAATGGTCCCCATAGGCTCAACTGTTTGAGCACTTGGTCCCCAGTTGGTGAAGCTGTTTGGGAAGAATTAGGAGGTGTGGGCCTTGTTGGATGAGTCAGTGGGTATAGCCTCTGAGGTTTCAAGCGCCCACACCATTCCCAGGTAGCTCTCTCTGCCTGCTCCTTTTGCATGGAGATGTAAGCTCTCAGCTGTTCCTGTCACTATGATGTCATCACACCATGATGGACTCACTTGCTGAAAAGGTAAGCCCCAAATAAATCCTTCTATAGGTTGCCTTGGTCAGCAACAGAAAAGTAATTGAGACACTATTTACCCATCCATCTCATTTATCATTCATTGATTGGCCTAACTATTTAGAGACAGGGCCTCATGTACCCCAGGTTGCCTAGAACGCTCTCTGTGACTGAGGATGACCTCGAACTCCTGATCTTCTCGCCTGTATGCCACCTCCTAAGAACTGGGATTGCAGGCATGTGCCACCACACCTGATTTTAAACTTATTGTAACAGTGACTAGTCTAGCAAAACATGCCCATTGATGCAATAGTGGCATGAACATTTTGGGAGCGACCAACCACCTCCTGGTTGGATGTATGGTCCACTCCACAAGACAGAACTCACGGATGGCACTGTTAACTGGGCCAGGAACCTGTGGCTGGGGAGGGAGAGGCCCTAGGAGAGAACTTACTGCTATTATTGTGCTAAACGGACATCACATTCAACTGTTCCCTAAATACTTCCCTTCATCACCACAGGACAGGGCGACAACCTTTATCAGCAGAGCCTTCTGCAGAAGATGTCGGCTGACACAGAGACTCAAAGCTGATGATGGTGCAGAGGACATGAGACTGGAGGGCCCAGCCTTAAGTGGGGCATCTGTGCTGTAACCCCCCCCCAAGACTCAAGGATCATCATGGGGGCTCGGCACAGAAGGACTCTGGGAGGCAGAGGCAGTACAGGGCTCCCGTGAGACATTGTTCTCTGAATGTGACAAGGCTGTTACACACACGACCTCACAGTGGGTGTGACTACTTGCACAGGATTTATACCGTATCAAGTGAGTTAAAATTCTAGCATGGACGGGGAGGAGCTCACCCGATTCCACCCCTAGCTGAAGAGCTCCTGCCAATTGCCTGCTGCCGGGGGAGGGAGAACTGATTTTCTTCAGAGGTGGCTCCTGAGAGGTTGCCAGGGCTGGCCCTCTGCCTGAGCACATACCGGCAGCATGAAGTGGACTCAGGGTTTAGACAGCACATGGAGTGAGTAGGAAGGGGTGCAGGAAGAGTTGGAGCCGAGGGAGTTGTGAAGATTGACCAAAACATGTTATGCTTATGTGTAAAACTCTCCAATGACTTTTTTTTTTTTTTTAAGGAGAAGAAAAGACGCCCCAGCACCCTGGCCCCATGCACAGACCCCACTCAGGCCGCACCCTGAGGAGACATGCCTGGGAGCAGGGGGCGAGCTGAGAATGAGGAGCGTAGGAGCTCTGAGGCCTGTTCAAGAGAGAAACCAATTCTGCTAATGGGGCTGATGGGTTAATTGCTCTCCTCTCAACCGCCCGGCAGCCCTTCAGCAGCTTCCCACAGACTGTCCGGGAGCACTGGAAGCTGCCACCAAAGTCAGAAGCCAGTGTGTGGGATGCAGCTCCTGGCAACTTCCTGAAGCACTGGGAGGGGCTAGATCTTCTGTCTGCCAGATCTCACGTCATAGGCTACCTGGAGGTGAGGTTCTTACCTGCAGTGTTTCACACATGTGCACACACTTACACACAGATTCGTGTCAGGGTGCGAACATGGGTAAATGGTATCTTGGCTGGTGGCCTTTGAGGTTGGCTGCTGGGCCTCACTCCAGGCCTCCAGGGTGGTAGTGGAGGCCTCTGAACTTCCTCTTTCATGGGGGATTTTAGAGCTGGCCTTGGCCAGAGCCTCATTGCCTCAAAATGAATCCCAACTGTGGATAACAACTCTCTCCTGCACCTCGACACATCTTTCTTTGCCAGGACGGTCTACACACATGCAAGCACACACGCACGAATGGACGGACGAATGGACGGACGAATGGACGGACAGACAGACGGACACCGCTGAGTCACTCTCCCCATGTGTTGTCAGAGCATTCTTGGGGTGGAGGTAAAAGTCAGGGAGATTGACTCCCCCTACTCCAAGGAGGCCTGCCTCTGGCGGACAGGTACCCACCCTCTGCGTCTCTGCCCCTTCAGCCCCCCTCTTTCCCTTCTGCTTGGCTTGGCACACTCCTGAGGGGACAAGGGTGGCTGACAGGAGTGACCACATCGCGTACTGAGGGAAGAATTGTTTCAGATGTCATTTAGGAATCAGTGTGGCCCTGTCTGGGCTCAGTTCCAAGCTTCTCAATGGGGAGGCCCCGAGGGCCAGTGAGGGGAACAGACTCCTCCATCCACAGCCAGGCCTGGCGTTCCCAGTTCCCCCTCCTCTTCAAGGCTAGACAGTCTTCACTTCAGCCAGCTCTCACCCTGGGCTCTTCGCTCTCAAAATGTGCCAATCTCAGCCCACTGGCTGTCCATCTGGGGCGTGACGCTGCTGCTGTGGAGTGCAGTGGGCCCTACCAGTCCCAAATATAGAGACAGGAGAGGGCCAGGCCTCATCCCTTGAGCTAAGATAACGGGTCAGCGGGCCCCATGTCAGCCACTAGAATGGGATCTAGAAATTTTCTTTCCCAGAAGCCAGCACCCGTGCGCTGCCCACCCCTCCTGGCTAGAGATGCCTCCTAAGCTCCTCGCTGGACACCTCAGAACCCAGCGAGCCCCGTGAGACCAATGCCCACTCCTGCAGAATGCCCGTCAAACCCTTGGCCTGAATCTGCCCGTTCTGAACTCTGCTCTGAAGCAAGGCAGCCAGCTACCAACCGCTTCCCCCAGAGCCAGATGAGAGTATGCAGCATCTCTCCCTCCTGCTGAGATGCTGACCCCTGCTGGCCGCCATCCTGCCCTCTGCCATGGCCTCCCATAGGGCAGCTTGGTGCTTGCAAACCTTCCAGGGTGCAGGGCTCACCGCCTTACAATACAGCCTGCCCTGCTCAGGGACAGCAGCATGATGGCACCTGCCATGCAGACCCAGCCACGTCACCTGAGCAAAGGCGATAAGGACCAACCGAGGTGACCTAGCAGGACTGCTCGTTGTAATCAGTCAGGGTGTCATGTCACTCCACAGCGCAGGATGGCCTGAAACTCACTTCCAGCTCACGTCCCTCTCTGCACAGTCTGCCGAGTGTACCCAGTGCCGGCAGCTGTAGCAGGCGCCGCCGTACCCAGTTCACTCCATCCTTTCCTCCACTGTGAGGCTGTTGCTGGTAATGTTCCTGTTCTACAGGCAGGAAACATGAAATATAGAACTGGGTCATAAGGCCATATAGATGGGAAGTCAGAGAGTCACAGGGCCTGGGGCACAGATCAGATTCCCTGACCCTGCCGCCTGTGCCGGGGACTTCATGCCATAGCATCACATTGCCCGCCTGTCCCTGCAGGCTGGGTCTCCCACCACCAAGGCCTGAATCACTATGGACAAACATTTTTGCCTTACTGCTACAGCCCTTCTGGAAGCTGGAGGAAGACAGACAGGCAGAGACAGCACAGAGCCATGTCTGCAATCCAGGTGAGCCCTCAGCAGTCCTGTATACCAGCTTTGGCCGGGGCCCAAGCCTCCACTCTGAGTCATGGTGTGGCACCACCGCAGGGGAATGACTTTTTCCTACTGAGCCATGGCCCTTCATGCCCAGGGGACCCCGGTTCCTCAGGGTCCCAGCAGGGATGAGAAGAGCGAGCTGCAGTCCTTCACCTGCCTCCTCCTGGGAACCGCCAGGTCCCTCCTCCCCACCTCCACATACGGAGGCTGGGTGCAAATAAATAAGACGAAATAAACACGTTTGTCCCTGTTAAATTTCATCTTGTTAGATCTGCCCCATCGCTCCAGCCTGTCAACTCCTCTTTAGATCCCAGCTCTATCGTCTGGCAAATTTGCCACCCCCACCCCCACCCCTGCTCTGTGGCATCTGCAAACATGATAAAGTAGGGAAGTCTCCAAGGAAGCCCTCCTCCTTCCTGAAGCACAGGCCTGCACGCGGATGCATGCGCCGTCCCGTGCTCACACTTCCCTCCTGCCAGCTGGGCTCATCTCTCTCAGTCACCATCAAGATCTCATCCGATCCAGGGCCCTGGACCCAGGGAGGCTAGGCCCTTAGACTGTGCGCATATGGGCCTGTGGGCCTGGAATGTTTGACATCAGAGCTGGCTGTCTCTACAGCCTGTGACCAGCTGTGCCCTGCTGGCTAAACTTGGGGCCAAGACACCAGCCACCTGGGTATCTCCGCTTTGCTGGAACTGTAAGCATTCCCTGCTAAGTAAGTAAATGAGGCACAGGAATGTGGCTGTGGCAGTGGCTACTTCTGGTAGAGCTGCACAGGTAAGGCAGCCTTCCTGTCCGCAGAGGAAGTTGGCCTGGTTTGGTGATAACTGTGGCAGAAGTGACTGGCCTGGAAATTTCCAGCTGCAGCCCTCACTACAAAGCTCAACAGACACCACCATGGCCTCTGCATAAGGCTGGGCAGAAGAGAAGGAAGAGAGGGAGAGAGGGAGAGAGGGAGGGAGGGAGGGAGGGAGGGAGGGAAAGGAAAGAAGGGGGAGGGAAAGGAAGGAAAGGAGAGGGGAAGGAAGGAAGGGAGGGTAAAGAAGGACAAGGAAAGGGAAGGGAAGGATGGTGTGGGAGAATTGTCTGTATTCTGTCAATCATATATTTTAATAAAACGCTGATTGGCCAGGCAGGAAGTATAGGTGGGTCAACCAGACAGGAAGTGGAGGCAGGGCAATGAGAATAGGAGAAGGCTAGGGAGGAGAAAACTTCCTTCGACACTCCTGTGCAGACCACCAAGGAGGCAGCATGTAACCTGCCCTGCTGAGAAAGGTACAGAGCCATGTGCTAACATAGATAAGGATAATGGGGTAACATAAGTTATAAGAGCTAATAAGTAGCCTGACCTAATGGGCCAATCAGTTTATAACCTTATGGAGTCCTGTGTGTGATTTTTCCTTTGGGATTTGCTGGCTGCGGGGTACCGGGCGGGACGGAAACCCCAACAAGCCAGCCCCTCATGTTACATATGGCGCCCAGACATGGATAACTGAATCCACAGAAAGCTTGAGAAAGCTTGGGAAAGAATAGAGTAAATCATGTTTTCTTGGTAGCAGCAATTTCTCGGGTCTACTCTGTTTGCTAGAGGCAAGCAAGCGCTCTCATCTAAGAGAGGCTTCCTGACTCAGCTTTAGCTGCAAAACTTTGTAGCTCCTTTAAGAGGTCCTGCCATGAAACACTTAAACGGTGTTGATGAAAAGCTGAATGCATGCTTTTCAGTTTTCAGTCGTAGCAGGAAAAAAGCTGCGCTGTTTTAAAATGCTGGTTTTCTGGACTGTCCTGCCAGGGCAATCTCTTACTCTTTTAGGCAGGCAGTCCGACTGAGTGTGGTCTGTGAGCAGAATGCTGCAACTTGCTTGCTGGCAAGGACCTTGAAACGCCATAGAGTTGTGGCAATAAAAATGGCTGCAGTCGGTACCTCAGCCATGGAAAACAAAGGAATGGGCTAATTCCAGCCGTAAAAGCCACAGTTTTAGTCCTCTCCTTAAAGACTCATGTGGTCAAAAAAAAAGAGAGATATACAGTAAAGAGAGATTCAAAGACGAAAAAAACCTCTAAATTGTTTACAGTGTGTTAAAAATATATACAGGCTAAAAGGCTAAAGACATTAAAAAAGAAAAAAGAAAAAAAGGGAGATATAGGGTGTGGTGGTACACACCTTTAATCCCAATGCCTGGGAGGCAAAGGTATATTGACCTTTGTGGCTTCAAGGGGCAGAGGTAGATTGACCTCTGTGACTTCCAGGTGTGGTAGTGCACACCTTTAATCCCAATGCCTGGGAGGCAGGGACAGACAGATCTCTGTGAGTTCAAGGTGTGGTAGCACACACCTTTAATCCCAGCACTGGGGAGGCAGAGACAGGAGGATCTCTGTGAGTTCAAGGACAGCCTGGTCTACGGAGTTATTCCAGGACAAAGATATACAGAGAACCTGTTTCAAAAAGTAAAAGTAAAAATAAAAGAACAGAGGTTAAAATAAAGCCGCATAAAGATGGAAAATAAGCAGAGAATCTTGATACTGTATGCTATTATTCTCTCTTTGAATTGTTTGAATGCTGAGGAAGGAGCAACAGCTGCTAAAGGACTGTTGTTTATAAATGCTGCTGAACTAACCCAAGATAGGTATTTTGAAAATAACTTGGCTTCAAAACTGAAGTCAAAAGGTATGCTACTTTGGAGAAGAGATTGTGCTTTTGTTTCCACAGGAAATGAGAGGCTGTGGATTCATTCTGAGTTAAGAAAAATCAGGTTCGGGGGCTGGAGAGATGGCTCAGTGGTTAAGAGCACTGGCTGCTCTTCCAGAGGTCCTGAGTTCAATTCCCAGCAACCATATGGTGGCTCACAACCATCTGTAATGAGATCTGGTGCCCTCTCTGGCCTGCAGGCACACATGTAGGCAGATATTGTATACATAATAAATAAATAAATCTAAAAAAAAAAGAGAAAAATCAGGTTCAATAAAGGAAGGCCACCTGAGAAATCTCCGATAGGAACAGATGGCCCAGAAGACAGAATTCTACATCCAAAACAGATTCAAGACTGTCGCCTAAGATGATCGAGACTCACAGGATACTCCAGTCATGACTTGATTATAACTCTAAGTTTTCTTTAGGTCCCCATAAGACTATCAGCGTCCCCAACCAGCAGGAAGTAGCCTGAAATACTACGCCCACATTCCCAACAAATGGACTATGGGTATTTTCCTTTGTTTAAAAAAAAAAAGAGGGAAATGGTGTGGGAGAATTGTCTGTATTCTGTCAATCATATATTTTAATAAAACGCTGATTGGCTAGGCAGGAAGTATAGGTGGGTCAACCAGACAGGAAGTGGAGGCAGGGCAATGAGAATAGGAGAAGGCTAGGGAGGAGAGAATTCCTCAGTCACTCCTGCGCAGCCCACCAAAGAGACAACATGTAAGCTGATAGCTGAAAAAGGTACCAAGCCATATGGCTAACATAGATGAGAATAATGGGTTAATATAAGCTATAAGAGTTAATAAGAAACCTGAGCTAATGGTGGGCTAATCAGTTTATTATCTTATGGAGTCCTGTGTGTGATTTTCTCTTTGGGATTTGCCAGCTGTGGGGTACCAGGCGGGACAGAAACCCCAACAAGCCGGCCCTCATACTACAGAAGGAAAAGGCAACAGAAGAGTTTGCAGGTTCCTGAAGAGGCCAGAAGAAGACGGTGTCAGATCCTTTGCAGTCAAGGTTCCAAACAAGCACTAGGAACAGAACTGGGCTCTCTGCAAGCTCTGAGACACTCGTCATTCTCCTCCTTTGTTTTATAGACATTTTATTTTTAATTTTTGTGTGTGTGTGTTATGTCTGAATGTGCACATGAGTGTAGGTATTGATGAAGGCCAAAAGATGGCACTGGATCACCTGGAGCTGGAGCTACAGGTGGTTGTGAGTCACCTGATGTAGGTGCTAGGAACTGAGCCCGGGTCCTCTGCAAGAGCAGTACATGTTGTTAACCACGGAGTCATCTCCCCAGTCGTCGTGGACAGACAGACCTTCTTGATTCTTCTAGTCCATTCTGCAGCCTCCAGATACTGCATGTTGTCACATAGAGGACTCAGGTATGTTTCTGGATTGGAGCTTTTGCAGAAGCTAGAAAGAAGACTAGCAACAGTTACCTTCCCTCAAGAAGACTAGCAAGTTACCTACACAATCAGCATGAGCTAGCTGGAGCTGCCGTAACAAACAAGCCTGGATACACACTGGCTGGGACGAATTGCCTCCTGCAGACATTGCTACCTTGTGGGGCACTCCGTGTCATCACCACTCTGAGAGCCAGGCCAACCCTAGCCGCAGCCTCAGCATCTTACAGAGCTAGAGCAGAGAAGCCACAGGTCATGAAGTATTAATGTCTGCCTTGAAGTGCCATTTGTCACTTCTAGTCTTATGTCATAGTATTGTATGGCAGTGCCTAACTTCACAGGGAGTGGGGGAATCCTAATTTTCTCTTGTGCCAGAATTTTGGCAAAACTCCCAGGTTCACTCTGTATGCCAACTCTTACTGTCCGTTCCTGCCACCTAAGTTCCCACAACCGCTTGGGTCCCACATGGGATGCCTCCAGTCCCTCCCAAGGCTTTGCTCTGCACATGTCCTTGCTACTCTTTCTGCTGGTCACTACACTCCACCTGTCCCTTTAGGAATCCCCCAAACTTGTGATTCTGACAGGACACCAGACACATGTGCCATGTCCCTGACTCAAGGGACACTTACCTGGGCTGCCTTAGAAGTGGACCCCCAGTATTGGGGCTGTGGACCACCAGACCCTGAATTTCCTGTAAACAACTTGTTTTCCTGTGTTCTGAGCAGCCTGCAGCTGCTCTGAGCACGAGACCCTGATAGTAGGGGAGTGGATTCTGGTGGGCCTGCAGCTGAAAGATCCCGAGAGCTGAGGCATGGCCAGAGCCCTATGTAAGCTGCCTCCGAGTACAATAAAGCAGGTATTCTTGGCATTCTTGTATCAAGGATGACCCGTGTCCCTGTGTCTCTGTCTGTCTCTCTGTGTGTGTCTTTAAGTCTCCAGCCCAGTTCCCGGCTTACGAATTGCCCTGTAGCATGGGCACTACACCTCAGTTTACCCAGGACCGCCTGAGACTGCCTCCCTCTGCTGTCCTCGGAGCTGTGGTCCCTGGAGAGACCCCTCTCTGTCTCTGGATCAGTGCCTACCTCAGCACACTGGCTTCTGTGAGCCAACATGGGCGCCTGCCTGCAGCTTTGTCTGAGTGAGCTCCACATGTCACCTGTGTCTCATGTGCCCACCATTCCCCCTGGAAACTTGGTGGCTGTGAGGGATCCCCAACCTGCAGGTGTGTGCAAAGTTAGTGACCCCTGACCGAGGCCTGTCCCATTTCCAGGCCAGCTCTCCCGCCTGACACTCTGATGTGGTCACTGGAGAAACATCACTAAGGGAGGTGGGTGGTGGTATTGCAAGGGAGGAACTATACACTACCTCTGTAGCTTCCTGTGCTGTGAGTGACCATCCTTGAAGCCAAACAACTGCTGTGTAGGGGAGTTCAACTGACCCCCTTCCAAAAAGGATTATTCCAGCAAGGCTAACTGACATTTACACCCCTCCTGGAACAGTGGAGGAGCAGAGAGACCCTAACCTGAGTATCAAGTCCGTTCCCTACCTCGTGCTGTATACAGCAGCGCCTCTTAACTGCACATGGCCTCAAGGGGGAGCTAGAGTGCACAAGCCTAGGAGGAAGGGGGCGGGGCCTTCATCTATGCAGCTTTGGGGAATGAAGGCTTCCAGGTACAGCCTGTTGGGGGAGGGACCCCCTCACCTGTGCTCTATAGGGTAAGGGACCCCCTCACCGGTGCTCTATAGGGTAAGGGACCCCTCACCGGTGCTCTGTGCTCTATAGGGTAGGGGACCCCTCACCTGTGCTCTATAGGGTAGGGGACCCCTCACCTGTGCTCTGTAGGGTAAGGGACCCCTCACCGGTGCTTTATAGGGTAAGGGACCCCTCACCGGTGCTCTATAGGGTAAGGGACCCCTCGCCGGTGCTCTATAGGGTAAGGGACCCCCTCACCTGTGCTCTATAGGGTAAGGGACCCCTCGCCGGTGCTCTATAGGGTAAGGGACCCCCTCACCTGTGCTCTATAGGGTAAGGGACCCCCTCACCTGTGCTCTATAGGGTAAGGAACCCCTCACTGATGCTCTCTATAGGGCAGCCAGATAAACTATTGGTTCTTGTATTAGTCAGGTTCCCTGGAGTAACAACTTATAGGATAAATCTCTCTATAGAAATGTGGTTTATTAGAATGATTGCAGGCTGTGGTCAGCTGATCCAACGATAGCTGCCTATGAATGGAAGACAAGAATCCATTGCTCAGTCCATGAGGCTGAGTGTCCCAGCTGGTCTTCAGCAGATGCCAGAATCCCAAAGAAGTCGGCTCTAATGCCAGTGCAGGAACGGACTTGCTACCAAGGCGAGAGCAGCCAGGGAAAGGGTCTAGTTCACGTCCTTGTATAGGCTTCCAGCAGAAGGTGTGGGCCAGATCAGAGGAGTGTCTTCCCACCTCAAAGATCCAGAGTAGAAGAGGAGCTTCTGCCAGGTGGCAGTGGTGGCACCTTTAACCCAGCAGGACTCAGGAGGCAGAGGCAGGTGGATCTCTGTGTATTCAAAGCCAGCCTGGTCTACTGGGGGTAGTTCTAGGACAGCCAGGGCTACACAGAGAAACCCTGTCTCCAACCTCACCCCCAAAGAAATGGATCGTCCTCCTTCAAATTAAGCAAAAATCTCTCAGGTGTACCCATTTGGGGGTTTTAGTTCATTCCAGATGTAGTCAGATTGACAACCAAAAATAGCCATCGCAAGTCTGCCCCTTGTCAACGTGACACACAATCATGGCTCCCAGTGTGAACTCTGGTGGAAATAACTGTGCCTTGGTTTATCACTGGAACTTTGGAGAAGGAGCTCCAGCTCACTGCTCTCATCTCCCGCTGGGAAGGTGTTTCGGCATCACCTTACAAGGTCTCATACAGCCCAGGTCAACCTCAAAGTCGCTAATCAAGGATGACCTTGAACTTCTTCTGATCCTCCTCTCTTGCCCTCCTAAAGGCAGTAACTACCAGTGTGCAGCATCATGCCTGGTTTAGGCATGACCTTTACCAACTGAGCTTCATCCAGGCCCCACCCCCACTCCCGCCCCCGCCCCTCGGCAGTCTTCAATTACTTCAAATTGAAAAGTAGTAACAATGGTGATAGGCCACTGAGAGGCTTAAAGACGAACCCAGTCATCTCCAGGTGGCTCCATTCCTAGGCCCAGCCTTCCAGGTTGGCTCATCTGTTCACACAGAAGTGGCCTGGCACACACACCTGTGTGTCAGCTGGGACAGCTGGAATGGGGATTGGTAGCTCTGCCCTCAGCTCTCTTCTAGAAGGTAAATGTTCTTTCTGTAGGGGTCAGGCTCCTGAGGGAACATACTAAAGAGACAAGGGCTCTTCAGGCCTTAGGTGGGGACCAACCAGTGTCCTTCTGGACATATTACACTGATCAAAGTCATGAGTTCAGGGCCCAGGTTCAAGGCAGAGAAGGGAGTCCGTCTCAGAAATGTAGGAGTGACCAAGGGTGAGGTCTGCAGTGGTCACCATGCTGAGTGTCATAGGCTTCCAAGATTGCCATGTGAGCTGGCTTGGCCTCCTCCATTTGGGATGAGGAAATGGGACTGGCAAAGGGTTGAGGGTCAGCCCCACAAAGGAGCTCCGGAGATCAGGACCACTGCCAAGGCTACTGGCTCCGAGGCGGGGGACTCCCTTGATGGGCTGGCTCCAATGCCAGTTCTGTTTGCATACACTAGTATTTGCAATCAAAAAGTCCAGCGGCCCTTCCAGTGTGCTTAAATTAGTCCCCACGAAAACCAAATCATTTCATTTGCAGAGAAGGACTTAATTGCCAGGGGAACGAGGCAAAGGGAATTCTGTTGCCTGTTTTCATCGAAGAAAATTACTGTACTTTCCCCTGTCTCCTTATGAGGCAGAAGCAGCTTGCAAGCCATCACCAGCAATGCATCTCCTGACCTTGTTTCTCAGTCTGTCTGTCATTCCGCTCCTCAGTTCCTCTTTCCTTACTGGAGACTGGTCTTGCTCATCTGCCCAGCCTGGGGCAACCTGGCCTGGGGCACTCAGTGGACATCGCTCTCCTGATTTATGGAGTGGCCACCCATGCTTGGGTTCCTACACACACTCTCAGTTCAATGCCCTACCCACATTCCCCTTGAAAAGCCGTGCACAAGTCTGCTCCTGGCCTTGCAGCCAGGAGATGGTCATGCCATCCTCAGGAGCTGGCTGGGAGGGAGGGCGGCCCCTCTGCAAAGCAGTGAGTAGTGCTAGGATCTCGTTAGGTAAAAGGAAGGGACTGAATCCCTCAGGTTAAAAGGAAAAATAAAAAACAAAATCAAGTCAATCTGAACAGAAGCTGGAAGGATTTAGACCTGAGAGGCCCAGTGCCCAGGTCTTCTGGGATGGAGATGTCTGTTTGTTTAGTGAATATTTATGGAGTGTCTCTTGCACCAGGTGCTAAGGTCTTGGGCACACTTCAGGGAAAGGATCAAAGATGCGCATGGCCATGAGAAGCGGAGACTGGTGCAGTGCTGGCAGATACACGAGGTAAAACTTGTAATAAGCCCCAGGGGTTGGAGAGATGGCTCAGTGGGTAAGTACACAGACTCCTTCAGAGGACCTAAGCTTGGCTCCCGGCACCCAGGTTGTGACCACCTGTACCCATAGTCACAAGCACATGCCCACACAACACACAAAATTAAAAATAATTTTTAAAATATGTAGCAAGTCAGATATTAGGGTAGAGGAAAATCCTGGAAGACGAGAGGCATAGGGGTACAGATGCAACAGATAGTGAAGGTGACCGGGAGCAAGCCTGAAGGAGGGGGTGAATCCCACCGGGGTCTGGGGGACGGAGAGCAGGTGAGCAGTGGGTGCAAAGACGCAGGAGTTGGTCGCTGGGGTCCAGGCAATGCGTCTGGGAGAGACATATCACCTCCCTTTGCAGAGGCTGGCCAAGGTCCCCAGCCACAGCAGGACATGGTGTTCTGTGGCTGCTGGCCCCATGCTTTCCCCATCAGACCACAGATGGCAACAGCCTCTGGGGAAACGTGGTACAGCGAAACCACACCCACTCAGTCTTCTGCCTCTACTGTCCCTCCTGCATCCTAGGGACCCGCTCCTGGGGACATGGTTGAAGAAGCTGCCTGGTGTCCCAAGGAGAACTTTTTGGGACAATTGGGTGACATCTCCCCTCCTGTCCCTTCTGTTTAGGAGAGGCTGACAGGATAATGGATTTGAGCCTCCATGTGAACCTCAGCGTGGGGAATTTTGAGCTCAAAGTCAATAGTGTATTAACTAAAGGGAACAGCTGCTACCCAAGTCTTAGGATGAATCAGTGACAAATGGCTGTGTTTAGCTTCCTCATGAGTAGAGAGCAGCCTCTGGAAAGCAGCTCAGAGCTCCCGGGTGGATGGCCCTGCTGCGGTTTGTGGGGTAGTGTCCCTCATCCTGAGGCTCCTTTAGTGATGCACACATCCCCAGGAGGGCTGTTCATCTCTAAGGACAGCGGGGTCAGCAGCCTGGGATGCTGAGGACAGAGTTATTGAAACCCCCAGGGCTAGGAATGCAGTGAAGCTGATAGAATGCTGGTCTGACACCCACAAATCTCTTCTGTCAATCCCAGCACTACAGTAAACCAGTGTGGTAGGGTGCACCTGCAACCCCAGCCCTATGGTAACCCAGCGTGGTGTGCACCTGTAATCCCAGCCCTACGGTAACCCAGCGTGGTGTGCACCTGTAATCCCAGCCTTATGGTAACCCAGCGTGGTGTGCACCTGTAATCCCAGCCCTATGGTAACCCAGCATGGTGGGGTGCACCTGTAATCCCAGCCCTACGGTAACCCAGCATGGTGGGGTGCACCTGTAATCCCAGCCCTATGGTAACCCAGCATGGTGGTGTGCACCTGTAATCCCAGCCCTACGGTAACCCAGCGTGGTGGGGTGCTCCTGTAATCCCAGCCCTATGGTAACCCAGCGTGGTGTGCACCTGTAATCCCAGCACTACTGTAACCCAGAGTGGTAGTGTGCAACTGTAATCCCAGCACTGCTGTAACCCAGCATGGTGGCGTGCACCTGTAATCCCAGCACTTGGGATGAAGAGGAGGAAGATGAGACGTTCAAGGTCAACCTGGGCTACCAGAAACCCGGTCTCAAGCAAAACAAAACAAAAAACCCTGCTACGTCACAGCTTTATCGCTGGGACACCCTCAGCCCCCACCTCTGTCTCGGGAGACTGCTGTGCTCTGAGAGGTAGGCTGCTGTGAGTGCCGCCGGCTCTGTGGCCTTTTGTTTCCTTTTATGTTGCTGTGACTTCTGCACTCCCAGCAGCTTCCAAGCCATAGAGCAATGCGTTAGCTCAGACAAAAGATGCCAGAGACAGAAGACGGCCAGGCAGACGGGCTGTACCCACAGACCATAGCTAGGCCACCCTGTATTTGAACCACTAGCTTTGGGGACCTGGGGGAGATGAATACCTGTAGCATAGCCATAGTCTCCTAGAAGCACCCTGCTGCCAACTCTGTGCCCACCAGCCCATTACTAATGTCCAGGCCTGGATATACCTCCTTCTGGAGCATGCCGGCTCTGTTGGCTTTTCCCTCTGGGGCTGTTCAGCACTCCCGGGAACCTTGCAGGATGGGGGCTCATGCCGCTTCATGCGACGTTATCTGAAGCCCATTGCCAAGGCAGCACGGCCTGGTCAGCCCTCTCATTACTCAGCATTGCTTTGGGGAGAAAGGGGAAGCATTATGAACAAAACCACATCCATTTTCAAT
Organism: Myodes glareolus; assembly: GCF_982192425.1. Lineage (NCBI taxonomy): Eukaryota > Metazoa > Chordata > Mammalia > Rodentia > Cricetidae > Myodes > Myodes glareolus. The sequence continues at coordinate 67,945,847 of NC_142043.1, read as the reverse complement.
AAATATTTTATTCTTCCAATAGTTCCACCCCAATACAAAAGCTTCTTCTAGCTGGAGCCTGAACAGGAAAACAGGCCTTGCCACAGGCCCCTGCTCAGACCCCAGTTGTGCTGATCACCCAGACACAAGCAAATGAGATATTGCCAAATGGAGATGGTGCTTTATTAAGAAACAGAGAACGGTGACAGGTCTGAGAGCGGGCGTTTGTGCCTTTGGAGGCAGGCATGCCTCACACCCACCCGCCACCCTCCTGGGATGTGGGTGAGGCTAGCTGGATGAGTTGCTGGAGTCTACCTCTCAGCTAATGAGGCCCCCCATTGGGTGTTTCGGAGCAGGCCCTCTACTGCACAGCAGGCTAATGGTCCACGCTGCTCCATGTAGCCTGAAGGGGGCAGTGTGCAGCCACAATGCCGCACCCTACCTGTGCTGTTCCAGTTCAACAGCCAGGAGAGGAGTTGTCACAGTAAAATAAGGTGGTGAGCCTGCAGGAGGCTGAGGCTCCGCCCTGGTTCAGGGCTGACTTCTCTTCTGAAGAAGCGCTGAGGCCCAGGCAGCTGGGGCTGGACCCTCCACCCTTTCCCGATCCTGGCCACCTCTATTCTGTCCCTACAGCTGGTTCACCGGCTAGTATCTTCCCCTTTCGGACAAAGAGGCCCATGCAGCAGCAGGACAGGACTCCTCCCTCACCCTCAAGCTCCCTGGAAACACTGCAAAGACACGCAGGCCAAGTGCCCCCGCTCCTCTGCTGCCCCAGCCCACCACCCGACCCACCTCCCAAGCGCGGGGTTGCTGTCTAGCTTTCTGGGAACCTCCCGGGTTCCAACCACTGCCCTGCCCTTCCATCCAGGGAGAGCCAGCCCTTCTCCCCTTTCTGTCAGGAAGACTGGCATAGAGGAGCCTCACCCCGCTCTCCCTGCTACCCTAAGGAAGCCCACACGTCCCAGAACTGAGACCAGGAGAGCAATCAAGGCAGGAGTGAATGAGCACCAAAGGTCTGTCTGTGCCCTTGCCCTAGCTGGGTGGCCAGGCCAGGCTGGCTGGAGCAGGCCCTGTCCTATCGCTCTGAGTCAGAGAAGGAGGAAGGTTTAGTCCATCTCCACACCAGCATGTCCTCCCCCGCCACACGGTGGGACTCGGTCTGGATTCGCGATTCGTTGGAAGCCAGGAATTCCACAGCACGGTCCCACACACGCTTCATGCGCCGCCTGCAACAGGAGGGTAGAGCTCAGCAGGCACCAGGCTGGCACCACCTACCTGTCCCACAGAAGGGTGTTTGTTTCTAGGCTCTGCTGCACTTATCCAGCAATGGACGTGCCAGGCACCAACTCAGCTGTAGAGCAGAATGGTACACTAACAACTCCATAAACTTTAGCTCAGGGGCCTGAAGGAGCTGGCAGTGGTGGGCACCCAGGTCCACGTGGGGGCTGTGCCTCGCTCACCAGCCAACCTGCACTGTGGAGGCTGCACCCAAGTCCAGCATGCTGGCTATCAGAGCCGTCCAGTCCTGGCACTGCAGGGGAAGGCTGAGTGATGCCTCTGAGTAAGGAGACACCTCTCTTCGGGAGTTAGAACCAGGGGCCACTTCCTGCTCTGTGGATTCCCCTTACCAACAAAGAGGTTCCAGGATGGGGTGTATATGAGTGTCATATCTTCCCTTTACGGCCCCAGTGGTACCAAGGCCACTGTCCGCACTGTGTGGGGAAAGAGCCGCCGCAGGTCTGAGTGTGGGGGCAGGGCCTCCAGCGAGAGGACAATGGAGGGAGTCAGACCGCCTCTGCCTTTGGCAGGTCAATGCTACACACTCAAAAGAAAAAGCTTGAAGGATGAAGACGCCAACCTTCACGCCAGGTCCCTAAGGATGCAGTGCCTCATCCACAGGAAGGGACTGACCAGCTCCCAGCCAGCTCCTCACATCTCCACCAGTCCTCTAGATGTGCCCTTATCCTGGCAGACAGGTTGCCCGGGAGATGTGTCGTACTGCGGTGGTGAGACTCCTGGTAGCACTCAGACCCCTATGGTCAGCTGTGCGCTGAGCAAGCCTGTGATGTCTGGGTGACCTGCAGGGAGTGCCAGGTCAGCTCTCGCCAGTCTTATCACAGTGATTCTCCAGTGCTGCTTAGTCTGGAACCAGCGTGGCAGACTTCAGGGCCACCTCCTCCACACCTGTTCCCTTTCCAAGGACCCGGAACTGCCCAGTGTCACATGGTTTCCTATGCTTCCTTCTCTAATGCGCCACCAGGGTGTAGACTTTGGGTCTTCCACAGTGCACAGCAAGTGACCAATACGTGGGGGTGGACAGCTACAGGGGAGCCTTCTGCAAGGCTGCGGAATCCCATTGTACGAGAATGAGGCTTAGACAGGCTGGCTGCACAACTCCCGGCAGGGCCTGGGATTAGGCAGGAGTCTAGCTCCCCTGTGCCAGAGAGCCGTGTCACCTGAAGACCCATAGCTGACCATAGGAGCAGCAGTGGCCCCCTGTGGACAGGGACTCCCTGCCAGATGCATGCATGTTGCTGGAGAGCAGCCAGGACTTCTGCTCACCAGAAAATCATGCTGCCATTAAACCCAGTAGCAGCACCAGTTTAAAATGGCTCATAAGTAGGGCAGAGTGACCGCTGGTCACACCACACTGAGGAAGCGACCGCACGATGACTATCAGTTCAAGGCCTGCCTGGGCTTAAGTGAGATTTTGTTTCAATAAAAAACAAAACAAAACTCCCAGACCTGCCAATGCTCTTCTCTTCCAACCCCCTGGCTGCACAGAAGGGCGACACACAGGTGACAAGACCTGGTGGGAGCACACAGAATGCTACCACAGCCATCTCGAGTAAGTCCTTTCACTTCCCAAAGCCTGGGCTTCCCCTCCCTTCCGTGCAACCCTCTCTTATCACCAGGAGAGAGAGTGTGTGTGCGGAGGCCACACGAGCACAGGGGACATAGGGCAGGTGACAGTCAGCTAGAGAACAACCTAGTCTACTCTGACAGGCTGCAGTCTATGCTGACACTGGGGGGGAGGGGGCTGCAGGTGTACAATTTCGTGGTCATGGTCACAGAGCCCGAAAAGCTCCCTCTGTCCCCTGGCCAGTGACCAACTGAGAGACAAACTGACGCTGGCCCAGGGAACCACAAAAGGGGTGTGCCCAAAGGCTGATGGGAAGTTTGCTTTTGCTTGGAAGACAGTGCCTGAAGTCCACTGCTCCTGTCAGCTGGGACAAGGCAGACACTGCTGTGGCTGCTGGTGGCCACCACCTTGCAAACATGAGGTATGCAGACAGCATCCAGGAGGGACTCACAGGAACAGGAGACCCTGCAGCTGGAACCACCGAGGGGACTAGGACTCAGCCTCGGCATGTTGGCTAGAGCCCAACTGGCACAGTCTGCAGAGGAGCGGCTGATGCCCTTCGTCCTCCTGCTTAGCTCCTCTGCCACTCCGAGTCAAACAGGCACAGGGGCAGGCAGTAATTCCCAGGAGGCTAGTCACATGGAACCCTGCCATGGGTCTCAGTGGGCCTCCCCCAGCAGCAGGACTCACCGACTCTGTGGGGGGATGAGGGTGTCTCGCACGTGGAGGATGCCCACATATGGGTAGCGCTCCATGTCCTGCTCCCAGTCCACATAGTGGTCCTGGACCACATCTACGGGAGAGAGGGAAGTGGTCAGCAGCAGCCTGGCAGGCGCGGGCACCCTTCTGCCAGGGGACACGCACCTATAATCTTCTTCACCATCTCGTACATGGCCTGCTCCTCCTCCTCTAGCTTCCGCCATCGGTATTTCAGGAGGATTAGGAGGCCCCACAGGAAGGCCAGGCCTGGAACACAATGGAACACCATCACCTCCTGAGCAAAGACAGGCTACAAAGTGACGATCTTTCTCCAGCGGCTGTCACCTGAGGGTCCCAGGTACCCAGATCTCAGCCCATCCCGAACTCACATTATCTTCTCCCTCACGGGCTAGAGCCTTTGCTGCATACAAACATACATGCAACATACATGCCAGGCCTGTATTCTGAGAGGCTGCAGCTGGTGACAAGCCCGGACCTGGCCCAGGGGTGGCACTGCACAAGACAGTCTATGATCTCCGTGCCCCAGCTGTTCCTTTTAGAGACCCCAGATATCGCTGGAAGGAGACAAGCCAGGCTCCCCTTTCTCCTGCAGTCTGTATCCGCTCTGCTTTCACCTCTGTAGATGTTTGCCATGTTCTGCAGTACAGTCAGGCCAAGGTCCCACGCCACCTCCTGCATGGAGCTGGTCTGAGCACTGGGAACCTGCCTGGGCCACTGGAAGCAGCAGAGGCCGACTCCCACAGGGCCCACTCCTCTCAGGAGGCTGCTGGTTCCCTTCCCTATGCAAGGACATTTCTAGCTATGCTACAGATCTAGCCATGAGGCTGTTCCATTCAGCTCCTGCTTTATTAGCTAGCTCCCGGGAGCATGAGGGGAATGACCCTTCGGTGTCTGACTCGTTCTTCATGCCCAGGCAGCCACTGAGCTGGGCTACTGGCAAGAGGCACGATGGGAAGGGACAGGAGAGCATGGCAGGCAGCGAGGACTTACACCAGAAGAAGATGAGCACGTGGGTGACAGCGGTGAGCAGGGCACGGCTCAGGCGGCAGCCGACACCCATTCGGGGCCGGGCAGACTCCAGGCAGACCACTTTGTCCACAGTCGTCACCAGCTCAGACGGGTCTTCCCCTTTCAGCCTGAAACAAGTCATGGCAGTAAACATGCTGGCTTGACCTCACTTTAGCCTGCAGGCGAGGCCACCATGGAGGGCTGGGGCCTCCCTTGCTCAGAGTAGCCTGCTGGGCCTGGCTGTGCTCCTTCCTGCAAGCCCCACACTGGCTACTTAGGAAGTAGCAGCTTTAAAGATGGCAGCAAGCTTGAATCCCAGCCACTGACGAGGCGTCCCCCTCTGCCGAGTCTTTGGCAGCCTCTCTCAGCATGCAGAAGATTAAGCTGTAAATTGGACCCCACCTTCCAGCACAGAGAAACGGAAATGTTTTACTGAATCCCTGGCTTTGCAGGAGCGTGGAAAGAACTGAAAGACAGAACCTGGGCAGCTGCGCCTTTTCTCTGTGAGGAGCAGGCGCGAAAGCTGTTAAGTGTAAAGATGAGGGCACCCGTGAGGCCCATGGCAACTGGGATCCACCAGACCCTGCCACCTGCTTCGAGCCCAATGGTTGGTGAGACATGTGAGGATCTGCAGGGACACCGATGCCCACCCCATGCTCTCTCTGGAATGACTGCTACGTGATGCCCCATCTTCAACATGGCTGTCTGAGCTTGCTCAGCCACCCTCCAGCTGCCTTCCCCAGCAGGAAAAGGCAAGTGTCATCATTCTTCTGTGTTGGCGGCTCCAGTGCGTGCTGTGGAGGGGAAAATCCGTATTCTCTTCTGCCTTTCTCAACACAGGAAAATCGCTCAGCCGCTCAGGGCAGCTGCTTTTAAGCCATTGGATCTTAATCGTGCCACGCATCCAGTTACCGAGCTTTAGGCCGAGCCGCCAAGGGGCTGTGTGGATGCAGTGTGATGGAATTAGTAATTTGGGTGGATTAGAGAAAAAGAGAACAAAACCCTAGAGTGTGTGTTAATATCGGGAGCTGGAACCAGAAAAGAGATTCTGACAAAGAGCTATGGAGGAGACCGTGTGGTCCCGCGCCTTTGCAGGGCAGGCATCTCCAGAGCTGCTTGGCACAGGCTGGGGGCTCCTTCTCCACCACTACCTTTGCTAATAGTGCTGGCTAGCAATGGAAACTCAGGGAAACTGCCTGGTCAGAAGAGAAGTCAGCACTTCCCAAGGCATCTCCATACTGAGTGAGAGCAAGGCACAGACAATCTCCTTCCTCGGTGAGCTGGTAGGCGGCAGCTACTAGAGGAAGGACTGGCAGACGAATTAGCAGGCTCAGAACCCAACATCTGGACTGAGCGGTGCTGTTCCCTAGTCTGGAGCACTGGGCCTGCACTCTGCTGTCTCGCTCCAGGCCTTGCGTACGTGAAGAAGTCTGCACAAGGGGAGGACAGTGGCAGCTCAGCCTACACTCACCAGATGCCCACGTCCTTGTTGCTGCTCAGTATCCAGGTCAGCGCGGCCTCAAACTTTGCAGAGGGGCTGCTGGTCACATTCTGTGGGGTGGAAGATGGGGGTTAGTTCTGCCTCAGATGCGGCTGCCAGGACATGATTCTGAGGCTGGATTGCAAAGCCGTCTCCTGTGCCCCCCACATGCTCATGCACAGAAAACAGGCAGGGAAGGAAGCTGGGGTGAAGAAGGCCAAGAGGATGATGCACAGCACAGCGGGCAAACAACGCAGGTCTGAGGCAGCAAGGAAGGCATTAAGCAAAGGCTGAAGCAGCAGCCAGTGAGCAGGCACAGCCGGCACCAGAGGAGTGGGGGGGGGGGGACAAAATAGCACCAGGGTTGGAGGCCGGTCCCAGCTATGCAACCTCGAAACTCCCTGGCCCTCTACAGACTTCGGTTTCCTTACCCATGAGGTGAAATTAAACTACACTGCCCTTCAGACCCTACTAACCCTGAAGCTATATAATTCTACCACACAGAGGCACAAAGAAGGGCAAATGGAAGCTGAGCAGCCAAAAGGAGTCACAGAGGACAGGGCAGGTGTGCCTCCCAAGGGGCAGGCCTGAGGACCCTTTGAGGTCCTATGAAGAAGGGGCTGCCTGCCATGGCCATTCAGCTGGTGAAGAGGCCTCAAGTTGGACCACACCACTGGACCACACCACCTGCTCACACTCAGAAAGACTAGCCCTGGGGCACAGTCCCCTCCATGGTGACCCAATGATCCACTAATTCTAAAAGAAAGAAAACCAAGAGCAGCAAAGCAAATACAAAACAACAAGGGAAGGAAAAAATAGGAAGCTGCAGCCTTGCAGGGAGCAGCAGTCAGCCTACTCACAGCTATGTATTCCTGAGCCTCCAGAACAGGAATGCATTTGCTTTTTAGCTTCTCTGGATTGCCGCACTCAAAATTACCTAGGAGGGGGGAAAAGACACATTCAAACAGAGAAGAGGTGGAAAAAAAAAAACCCTCTGAAAGGGCCTAAAAATACAGTGAGAATCAAGCCATCAGCTCTAATCAGGAGCATGTGGCCCAGCGGCACCCAGCTTCTGTGGGGCATCTTCACTCTGCAGCAAGATCAAAAGCCACTTAGCTTGGATCGATTCCAGATCATTAAAGCCTGACCTGCAAAGCAGGGCAGCGATTTGCATTAAATGACTGCAAAGCCGCCCAATGCCAAAGTCTGTTTGCGGCTGATCCCTAGAAGGATCAGACAGAGAGTGGCGGAATGGCACTATAAATACACAGCCTGGGAAAAAAGACAGGCAGGAGGCCGGCCACCAGACACTCTGATCCGGACACACGCTGGAACCTGGAAGCCAAGCCCATTGTTAGAGAGATCCTGGGAAGTGATGTCCAGAAGGGACCCAGGGAAGATGAGAGTCTGTGGGGCGTCAGCTGACATGCCAAGGGCAGCTCCGAGCACCCGAGAGGCTGGCCCCACCTTGTCCTGCCAGCCTTCAAGGCCTGGGCTAAAGACACCTCTTGAGATGCCCCCAGCGGACCTAAGCCTGCTGCTGCTGCTGTTGCTGCTGCGGCTATAGGCCCTCCTCTACAGGGCTTCCTGCCAGGCTCTGCAGGGACAGCATAGGATGAGGCACAGACAAGGTGTTTGACACTTATGCACAGCCTCGCCTGGAGGCACAGCCTGGCCAAGGGGTGTATGTGCATGTGCACGTGTACAGGGAGAAAGGAGCAGTTTTTGGCTTGTCTCTAACACGGTCAAATCTTCCTACTTCAACACTGCTCTTGGCTCTGCGTTTTCTAAGGCCGAGGCAGCTGGTCTGATCCTCCTGCCACACCTGGACTAGCCTTGCCCTGGCTGGGCACCTCAAGCCCTGATTGGTTTCTTCGATCCTCTTTCCATCTCAGAGCTTGGCCAATGAAGCTTAAAGATGATTTCTGCTTTAATGACACAGCATCATCCAGTCGCTGGGCCTCTGCCTTCTCGGAAGCCGGCTCTCACAGCACGTCATGCCCTAGCCTGCTGGACACCTAACTTCCTAACATCATTCCCTATCTTCTGCCCATTGCTGCCTGTCATTTTCGGTGTCCTTGCCTGCCCCTCCCTGCACGCTCACACCCGGGTCGACCTGTGCTGGCAGAGTATTTTCCTGACAGCTCTGGCTATGTCACTGCTCCCTGCAGTGTGGTCCATTGTCCTATAAGACCACAAGCATCCATTTCATATCCTACCAGGGCCAGGACAACACCCAGGCCATGGCTCATCTCTAGCAGGAGAGGGAAAGGTGTACTTCCTATTTCCTATCAATATCAGTGAACTTCAGTCCTGGATGGCATAAGGGAGGTGGGATGCAAGACGGGAGCTCAGAACTAGTGTAGAGTGGAGCAGCCCTACCGCAGACTGCCACAGACCACTTGGGCCCTTCCTACAAACAAGGAGACCAGAACCAGTGCCTCAGGTCCAGGGGTCTTCCAAGGCCTTCAACCAACACAAGGCCCCTTAGCAAGCGTGTGGCAAAATCTTGTACCTGCTGAGAGGGCCATGTGTTGGTGGACCTAAAGCCTTGAAGGAGAAGGGAGATCCAGGTCTATGCTGCACACCCACAATGCTGGGAACAATGAGTTGAGTGGTGGGTAGGAAACCGAGGCTTGGCAGTGGTAGGCTGTCTTGGCCAGACTGACCGGGGGCACTGCAGGGCTGGGGGGCACTGCAGGGCTGGGGGGCACTGCAGGGCTGGGGGGCACTGCAGGGCTGGGGGGCACTGCAGGGCTGGGGGGCACTGCAGGGCTGGGGGGCACTGCAGGGCTGGGGACTACTCACCTGCTTGGATGGCCAGGAAGTTGTACAGCTCGTGTAACAGCTCCAGCAAGGCCGCCTTCTGCTTGGCCTGGCAGAACTGAAAGGCAGAACAGTCAAGGGTCTGCCAGGGTCTGCCTGGGTCTTCAGTCACGCTGCCATGTCCATCTGGACAAGGGCAGTGTGATGTAGAGCAGGCTGGCCGTGAACTGGTCATGTAGTTAGGCTGATCTCTGTGCTCCTCCTGCTCCACTGTCTTGTGCTAAGCCTGTCGTATGCAGCGCTGGAGACTGGGCTCAGGGCTTCAAGCGCACTGGGGTCACTTCACCAACTGTGCACACTCAGCCCCACCTCCTAGTTCTAGACGGGAGAAATACATCTGTAGAGGGCTGGCGGGGACAGTCGGTTCTGCGGCATAAAGACAGTAGCAAAGGGATGGCTACCCATGGCTCTAGCCTGACTTCCTGAGAAGGAAGAGCAAGGAATGGTACCACAGCTTGCAGAGACTAGAGGGGACAGTGCAGAACGTCAGTGACCGTGGGAAGCATGGGGCCTTGCCTGAGTGGGGACTGCAGTGGGGACTCCATGTGAGCTCACATACAAACTGCTTGTGGACTACAGTGGGGACTCCATGTGAGCTCACGTACAAACCACTTGTCTGACTGCAGTGGGGACTCCATGTGAGCTCACATACAAACTGCTTGTGGACTACAGTGGGAACTCCATGTGAACTCACGTACAAACCACTTGCACAGGCTGACATGACCCAAAGAAAACAGGCAGATGGTACCAGACAGAAGACGGCCTGATTAAGACAACACACCCACTCCCAGCCTGTCCCTACATTCTCCACAGCAGAGGCAGAAAGAGAAAGTGTCAGAACCCTCTGCTGCCGACAAGACTACGATACTTATCTGATACTTAAATACTTGTCTGGATTTTGAGTGAACCAGGCAACCCAAAAGAAATTCAGCAAGAACCTCACTGGGGCCAAAAAGTATGTCCCTGCCTGCCTGCTCCTGGGCCCACCTGCCATGAAGGCCAAGGGTGCCCAAAGCAAGCAGAAAATGAATCTTGTGCGGCTATGACTGTCCTATCCCAGATGCGGGATTGGTTACAAATCCTCAATGTCTAGAGCCCAAAGCCGAGAGCACCAGTCAGCGGAAGGGAGCAGCTTGGCACAGTCCAGCAGGGACCTGCAGGGCGTCTGTCTTGTGCCCCTCACTTGAGGTCTTCCACCTCTGTGGACCCTGAAGGACGAGGACTGAGAGGGTCCTGGTGGAAAGCTCTAGCTTTCCTGTTCCTGCGTTTGTTCTCTCTCTGGCTGCTGCTTCTCGAGTGCACTGTGTAATCACCAGGCCAGCTTTATGATGGAGAGCAGATTAAACTTATTACGAGCCTGGTTTCACAGAACAACTGGGAAGCAAAAATGCTTGGTGGATGACAGCAATAAAGGAAGGTCATAAACCACCCGCAAACGGGACATGTCAGAAGCAAAGGAAATAAAACCAGGGTATCTGCAGCAGGCCGCCCTTCATTAACAGAAGAGCCAATGCGGGCGCCCTACCTTTGCTAGCCCCTGGCTGCAGAGGCCTGGCACCCACACTTAATAATTAGAGCACTAAGTCATGCCCTCTAGCAACACGCACCTCCTCCTGGTGGATTTATGACCTGAAAATTTACCGCCTCCTCTCTTCCTCAGACCATCACAGAACTGGCTTCCTGGCTGTGCGTGAATGCTGTCACATGATTCATAGGCCGGGGCCACTCTCCTTCCCTAAACATTATTTGTGGGGAATGTGAGGGCTTCATAAAACAAATCGAAACATGGGCTAAGAGGGCTAATTCCCCTCAACTGGCCCCTTGATGTGTCAAATCTGCAATCAAAACACTGCCAGGAAGACAGATGCACACCAGAGGAAAGGCAACCCTGTGATCTCGTGTTAGCCACCAGCAGCCCTGCATTCCACACCAGTGGGCTGGAGAGCCAACCCCCAGCACCCTGAACCGACTCAGACAGAAGATTAGAGGCCTCGGATACTCCCACTGGTAGGCGAGCATCTGTAAGAAGCCCAGGGCTGGATCTGAGGAGCTCAGTCCTCCATATTCAGTTTGACACAGACCTCACAGAACACGATGTGATTCCGGTACAATCTGGGAAGCTCTCCCTGAAAAGGATCCTATTATGACCTGGGGGTTCACCTCCCGGCAGAGGCTCGAGTCTTCGAAGAGTAAAAACGGCAGAGAAACTCACCTCATCTGTTTTCCTCTCGCAGTCCACTGGCAACAGTTTCACTGAGATCAAGAAAAGAAAGGCAGCGATTAGCAGTGGGACTCAGAAGACAACAGAGACTTCTCAAAATCCAAGGGAAGTGAAACTCGGCCAACACAAAGTGGAGCGGGGAAGACGCCATTCCAAACTGACATGTGTATAGACGGACAGGAAGACCCAAGGGGTCCCCGGTGCTGGACCAGGACACGGAGAGCTGGGACCTCATTCTGGCTGCAAATGAGCGCCAGGTTCTTGGGTGATTTAACCCCTTGGCACCTGTTTCTGTTATGTGTGAAATGGGGTCCTCCGAGCCTTCCTAAAAGGGAGTACACACAGCTGTAATCCCAGCACTCAGGAGGCTAAGGAGGGGGCTGTCACAAGTTTGAGGTCAGTTTGGCCTACAGAGAGGATGTTGTCTGCTCTTGTAGAGGACGTGGGTTCGATTCTCAGCACCCACATGGCTGCTCACAACCATCTCTAACTCCAGGTCCGAGAATCCAACGCCCTCTTCTGGCCTCCTTGGGCACTGCATGCATGTGGTGTAGATGCACAGTAGGCCAAACACCCATATGCATAAAATAAAAACACAATTTAATTCAGGCCTTCCCCATTTAATTCAGGGAGTTAGGCTCAAGACAGCATACAGACAAGTCTGATGCGCTGTAAATGACAGTATGCCAAGTAGGAATTAATACTATTATAGGAGGGAACTCTGGGAAATCCTGGCTATGAATTCCCAAAGCTTGTCTTGAATCATCCTAAGCAGCAAGGAGCAGCACAGCACTAGGTGAGGTCCGGAATGGCCACAGCACAGCACTAGGTGAGGTCCGGAATGGCCACAGCCCAGCACAGTGCGCTGGCATCAGGTCAGCTAATCTCTAGGCGGCTCCAGTGGTGGAGCAGTCACGTGGGCGTTAGCCCAAACGGCCATTAACCAAAACACCCAACACAGTGAATCAGCCATTCCTGCTATGCGTGGGAAGACGTGACCTTGACCCAAGGCTGACAACTGTATTAACCATCTTTGTGCTTTGCAAAGAATATTAGCAACCAGAGAACTCAAGTGTCCTTTTATACCTAAATTTGTTACAAAATGATCTGGGCTTGGCTTCTCAGCTAGGGGAAGTTAAGGCAAGATCATAGGTTCAAAGCCATCCTGAACCACAAAGTGAGTTCAAGACTAGCCTAGGTAACCTAGGAGGCCCCTGCTTCAAAATCATTTTCAGAAGTTGGCTAGCGAGTGTAGCTCAGTGGTAGCATGCTTGTCTAACGTGAGACCTGAAATACAATTCCCTAGAGCAGAGGAGGGAACTATCACGAAAACGTTTTTTCTTCTTCTGTTAGAATCAAGGGTAACGGGCAGCATCCCTTTGGAAACCCCAATCCTCGACTGTCTCCTGCACCCTTCCAGGGATGTGGAGTCATATAACTGAGTGTGGGCAGAGATGTCTGGTAAGCTGCCTGTCTCACAGGCCCTCTCCCAGCACAGCATTAAGCACCCCATTGGTAGGATCAGTTTTAGCTCTAAGACTCTCTCACACCTGTGCCACAGGCAGGGCTAGAATCCTTTGGACAGATGAAGGCTTTTTTTTTTTTTTTTTTTGGCGCTACAAAGTTCAGAGCACAACCAGGCACTCCCAGGCGCCGGGGAAATCTCTGGAGCCTTCAAAGGGGCTGTCAAGTGTGAATGAGCAGGAGGTGAAAAGGGAAGAAAACCGAGGGGCAAAGAGTGGGCCTGTCTGTCAAGAGTAGGCCTGTAGCTCTCTCTCCTCCAGAGGCTGTGGAAGAACTCAACCTGCCCCTAGCAGTGGCTGAAAGGGAGACACTAGCGGGGAGAGGAAGCAGAGGAGAAGATAAAGTGGAGCCCAAAGTGCTGCAGACGCTGGAAGGAGGAAAGTGAGAGGCCAGCCCTCCCCTGCGCAGGCCCGGGACGTACTGTTGTCCTCCGCCTCCTGCGGCGCCGAGGGCTTGCCCATCTTCACCCAGAGGATGCCGAGAAAGACGAGCAGCAGCCCCAGGCTGGCCCAGAGCAGCAGCCGAGACAGACAGCGCTCCAGCCGCCGGCCCGCATCGGGTCGGGTCCGCACGGCGCCCGCAGAGCCCGTTCGCGTGGCCTTCAGGCCGGGGCGGGCGTCGGTGCGGAGGAGCGCGGAGGGCGGCCGCGCAGAGGCCGAGGACGGGGCCCACCAGTGTCGGGCCGGGCCCAGGGCGGCCCTGTCGGGCGTCCGGGCATCCTCGTCCTCCTCGGAGCTGCCCCGGACCGAGGCGCGGCGCCGCAGCGGCCCGGGGCGGGCGGGGTAGGCGAGGCCGCGGCTTCCGGCCCAGGGAGAGGCGGAGGCCCCAAAGTCGCCGTAAGGCCCTGAGGTGTCGGGGGCCGCGCTCGAGGCCGGCGGGGAGAGCCCCGGCTCCGCCCGCAGAAAGGACGCGGCGGGCCGCGCGCGCAGCGGCGCTTCCTCGCGTAGCCGGGCCTCCTCCCGCGGCCGCTCGGGGCCCCGAGGCCGGGCCTCCTCCCGCAGCCGCTCGTCGTCGCGCAGCCGGGCCTCCTCCCGCAGCCGCTCGTCGTCGCGCAGCCGGGCCTCGCCCCGCAGGCGGCGCAGCTTGTTGCGGTAGACGTTTCGAGTGGTGTCGGTGATGGGGCCTGGCTGGAAGCCCAGGGCCTGCAGCTCCCGCCGCAGCTCCAGGTCCGACAGGCCGGCCATGGCCAGGACACCGCCCCCTCGCCCGCCCCCGGCGCGCACCGCACCCGGAACTGCTCCCGCCGGCAGCCGCGGCAGAGCGGGCGGGGCCGCGCGCCATGATGGGAAGGTCGGGTTCGGGCGCCATATTGGGAAGGGCGGAGCCTGGTGGGTAGGTCCGCCATGATGAGAAGGTCTAGTTCGGCCTCGAGCCGCCGTGTTGATGAGGTCCAAGAGTTGGTTTGGTTGTTTTTTTGTGGGGGATGTTTTCAACTCATCCCCCGCCCTCTAGTTTCCCTTTGTCTGTTATACCTAGCGGTGTTAATATTTGATCCTAATATAGTGTTAGCGTGTGGTATATATTCAATAAAATGCTGATTTATGTTATTGATGAGCTTCTCAATGGTGTAAGAAAGCCAACACCAATAGATCATGATCCCTTGTCAGTCTCGGTCGGGGTGGGAGTGGGGGTTGTGTGAGTGGGCGTGGTTTGGGTGGTGGAGTATATGCCAGGCATGCACTCTGAGCCCTTGTCTTGACTCCTTCAGGCCGCCTTCAGACATGGGCGTGGTCAACAATGAACGTCAAAACCTTGGGGGTTTGAGAGATGGCTCTGCAGTTAAGGGCACTTGCTACTCTTGCAGAGGAACTGGGTTTGGGTTCCAGTACCTAAATGGTGGCTCACAACCATTGGTAACTCCAGTTTCAGTGGATCTGATTCTGGCCTCCACAGATACTGCATGAATCTGGTACACAGACATGTGGGCAAAACACTCATGCATAAAATAAAAACAAATATATAAATAAGTATATAAAATATATGGTGTTTTAAAGTTCAGCTCTGGGACAGATTGGTCCTCAGCGGCCACAGAGGTAATATTACAGGATACTTGATCACACTGTGTGAAGATGTCCCTGTTTTATCCCACCTGCCTAAGGCACCTTCTAATTGGTTTAATAAAGAGCTGAAAGCCAATAGCTAGGTAGGAGAGGATAGGCAGGACTTCTGGGCAGAGATAGGAACTTTAGGAAGAAGATGAAAGGTAGGGCATTCTTCAGACAGACAGGAAGGAAGGTGGACTTAAAGTACTGAGAGAAGGTAGCAAGCCACAGTGGCAGAACTGTAGTATTGTGGGATGTTTGATCACACTTTGTGAAAGGCATCTTCTGACTGGCTCAACAACAACAACAACAAAAAACTAAAGAGCCAATAGCTAGTCAGAAATCTGGAGTGCTGGGGAAGACACGAGTGAGATACAGAGCAAGTTGATGTACAGAATGGAAGAGAGGTAAAAAGCCATGTGATAGAACTCAGACTAATAGAAACAGGTGAATTTAAGTGGTAAGAAATAGTTGGGAGCAAGCCTCAGCTAATGTCCAAGTCTCCATGTCATTATTTGGGGGCTGGCGGTCCAACAAGAAAGACTCACTACAACATAGGTTAATATAAATGTAAGTTTTTTTTTATTTTGTTTTGTTTTTTTGCTTTTTCGAGACAGGGTTACTCTGTTGCTTTGGAGCCTATCCTGGAACTAGCTCTTGTAAACCAGTTGGCCTCAAACTTCCCGAGTGCTGGGATTAAAGGCATGAGCCACCACTGCCTAGCCATAAATGTAAGTTTTAAGAGCTAGTTGGGAACAAGCCTAAGCTAAGGCTAAGCTTTCATACTTAATTAAAAGTCTCCATGTCATTATTTGGGAGCTGGCAGTCTAAAGAAAGACCTGTGTGTTGGACTGTGGGCCCCCAGACCCTGAATTTCCGGTGACCTCCTTGCCTGCCAGAGTAAACAACTTGTTATGCTTGCAGCTGCTCCAAGCAAAGCAAGTTGTTTTGTTCTGTTTGCAGTTGCTCTGAGCACAAGACAGGGAGTGGTTTCTGGTGGCTTGTAGCTAAAGGATCCCCAGAGTTAGGGCGTGGTCATTGGTCAGGGAAGGCACTATATAAGCTACCCTGGAACACAATAAAGTTGACATTCTTGGGGAATTCAAGGATGACCCGCGTCTCTGTCTCTGTGTGTGTTTTCAATCTCCAGCCCCTTGCCCAGCTCACAAACCATCCCATAGTGCAGACACTATACCTGTGTATCAGGCTTTATTGGACTGTCGGAACACCAAATCAAAACACAGAGACTTGTTAATTATGAATGTTGAGTCTTATGTTTGTCCCACTAGCTCTTATAGCTTACTTTAACCTGTTTCTCTTCATCTACATTTTGCCTCGGCGTTTTACCTTTCTTTCCTTCTGTGTGTTCTACTCTGTGACTGTCTGGTGGCTGGCTGGCTGGCTGTCTGGCCCTGAGCATCTCCCTCATTCTATTTCCTCGCTCTCCTCATTCCTCCTATTTATTCTCTCTGCCCACCAGCCCCACCTATCCTTCTACTGCCTAGCTATTGGCCATTTGGCTTTTTATTAGACCAATCAGGTTCCTTAATCAGGCAAGGTAAAACAGCAACACATCTTTATATAGTTAAACAAATGCAACACAAACAAGTGTAACACATCTTTGCCTAGTTAAAGTGATATTCCACAGCAGATCTGTTACAAGGCGACTCCAAATCAGTCATGGAGACAGAATCCCTGTGTCCTGGGCTCCCGTGAGCAGATGAGTTTGGTCAGAAGAGACTTTGTGGCACCTGGTGGAACTCCCATGAGAGATGGGGTCAGGAGACCCCGTGCCCTTTAGTTTATGATTCAGGGATGAGCTGCAGAACCTTGCCTTTTGATTTCCAATCTGCAACCACCCAGTGTGTGCTAATTCCTAGCCTGTTTCCCAGAATCCCCAGAGGCTGCTACAAGGATTAGATGAGGTGATTGTGTTAGGTCCTCAGGACAGGGCCCAGAACACCCTCCTCTCTCACTAAGTCTTTGTAGCTGTTGGGAGCCTTGGGGGCAGTGGTTTGGTTCTGTGAAAAGTCTTAGTGGGAATCCGGAAGAAAAGCAGGGTAAGGGTGACAACTGGAAACAAACAGTTCAAGGCCTTATTCCCACCACCCTCTTCCTCTCCCGAGTCCTTCAGCACCTCCCTTCTCTTAGCAATTACTGTGGGTCCTAGGCTCATTCAGTTCTCTTCCCAGCCTCCTCCGTAGGCTCTCCCTGCAGCTTCACCCAGCGCTCATTGCTGCCCCCACGCCCTCCTTACCCTCCCTGGAACCCTGGGTCACGCTCCTCTGTCAGGGTTCCATCGTTCTGCCACTTGTTCTACCCCAGGAGTATTCAGAGCTGGCCACATGGCTGGGAAAATTACAGCTTTCACTCGGCCGGGCTTCTGCCGTTACCTCCCCTTCTCCCCGACTTAGCTGCTCCCATGTGGTGTGATTTCTCTCACCAAGTGTTGTTTTACTTCGCTCTGCCTGTGTTTGCACGGCCTGCCATGGGTTTGATATAGTGATTGCCTAACACATATACCACATAATAGTATTTTATTTCTTTCTGAAGCACTGTTTGCATGACAAATGAGTTGGTAACATTTGTGTAGCTCCTTGCAGCTGTGCAGTTCAATCCATAAAGAACACGCCTCTCAGCGTCAGGACTGGCCGAGCACATTCATTCTAAGAGGCTTTGAAACCGATGCTTAAACACAGTGGATGTTTGGTGTTTCACAGACTTCCGCTCTGTTTCATCACAGTGGATCTGAGGGTGCTCAAAAAACATGGACAGGACTGGGGCCGCCATCAACGATGGTAACCATAGGGATTTCTCCACTGTCTCAGTTACAGGGATACTGCTAGACACTCCTGCACGTACCTAAGACCAAATGGCCCATAGCAAACCCTAATTATTGACCTCCCTCTAGCCTAGAGCTCAGTGTTAGGCTTCAGCTACCCTGGTTCGCCCTCTACCTCCATGGGTGGTTTCTGGCCTGGCCTTCCAGGTCTCACGGCCCTCAGCATGGTTTATCAACAGAGCCCAGCAGAAGCTAGTTTATACAGGATCTGCCCCCAGCTCCCTTTTCACCCATCAGAAAGAGCCTCGCAGGTCACCCAAGATCCCTCCCTCCTCTCTGAATTCCCATTTCCTCAGCTTCCAGCCCTATTCGCCCTCTCTGGGAATTTAGACCACCATGTTCCTTCTCCATGGTTCTCCAATCCTGTCAGTGTGCCCTCTGCCCCTGCCCCAGGTGTTCCAACTCTGTCTTCATCTTTCCTTTCCCATGGGGTCTGCCTCTCTCTCTCTCTCTCTCTCTCTCTCTCTCTCTCTGTGTGTGTGTGTGTGTGTGTGTGTGTGTGTGTGTGTGAGGTACATGGCTCCAGTCGTGACCAGTCTTCTTGATTTATTGAAGGCCGAGAGGAAAGACAAAATGCTGAGCCCATGTATATTTAGTAACCACATCCACACAAGCAGCAGAGGAGATGGGTTGTTGGAACCTTCTGGGTCCCCAAAAGGCCACCATACTGATCCCCTCCTGCTAGGCTCTTCCTGTTTCAACAGAACCTATCATAGCAATGGCCGTAAATCTTTTATGGTTCCGTTTTTCCTCCTGCTGTAGCCCCTAGAAAACAGCACACCCATCCCATCCTCCGTAATGCACAGGGTGCATTCTTGACCCACCTTGTTGGTGCCATCGGTTGATCTGGCTTCCCACAGGAGGTGTGGGGGCACAGGGGCATGTTGGAAAAGTCCATTCGAAAAACGGGTGCCAAGTGGGGCTCAGATCTTGACTGGCATGGCCTCTGGAGGACCCAGCTTCTCGTTTCCTCGTACAAGTGCTTTATGCAAGAGGGGCTGCCCTTGTGGTCTCTTTCCCAGTCTGTGGTAAGATAGAGGTAAATAGAGTCACAGGGAAAGGCCAGAATAGGTTCGGTTGGCAGCTCTGTCACTTGCTTTGCTGGTCCACATTCACACATTGGTGTTGTGGGCTTGCTTTTCTTTGGAGGCATGGAATGTATTACCAATGTCAGTAACAAATTGTGTATGAAGGAAAATGCATGCTTTCAGAGAGTTTTCTTTGGGGCTTTGTCCATGATTAGATTATACTAAATTACAGAGTACGGATATCAGGCAATTACTCTCTGCTTTTAACTCTTCGGTTTCATGGTTAATCCGTGTACCTCAGTAATTATGAAATCACGCCAGTGTGCTTGCCGAGAAAGCACCTCATCATCTCCATCTGAGAGACTAGGTTCCAGTCACCCGGCTATTATCTGGGTCCTGTGTCATTCCTGCCTACCAGGAGCTAATCTCCTCTCAGTCACCTGAAATCATTACAGGTTCCTGCACACTGTGCTTTGTAAATCTCTAGAAGGAGGATAGGAAAAGCTGAACGGGGAGAGGGTCAGTTTCTGGAGATGCACATGTGTGTGCCTGTGCGTTTGCGTGTGTGTGTGCATGCACATACACATGCAGAGGTGACATCACGAATCTTTCTCAATTGCGCTCCCCACTGATCCTGCAGCTCACCCATCTGACTAGTCTGGCTCCCCATTGAACCCCAGGGATCCTTCTGTCTCCACCTTCCCAGCACAGGGATGACAGGGGACACCACTGTGCCCAGATTTTATGTGGGTGCTGGGGACTGAACTGAGATTGTGGCACCATCTCATCAGCTCTTGTGCTAGAGATTTTTTTTTTTAAGTTTTTTAAGACAGGATTTCTCTGTGAGGCCTTAGCTATCCTGGAACTCACCAGGCTGGCCTTGAACTCAGAGATTCATCTGCCTCTGCCTCTCAAGTACTGGAATTAAAGGTGTACAACACCACCTCCCAGCCTGAGATTTTTTTTAATTGTGTGTGTGTGTGTGCACCTGTGTGTGTGCATGTGTGCAGGTGCTTCTGTGTGTGTGTGTCTGTGTGTGGGTGTCAACTAGTCAGTGCAGTGCCCACGAGGTCAAAAGAGGATGTCAGATCTCCTGGAGCTGCAGCCACAGGTGGTTGTGAGCTGCCCATTGCGGGTATTGGGAACCAAGCTGGGTCCTTCTAGAACAATACAGAGTTTTAAGTGATGAGCCATCTCTCCAGTCCATTTTGGTTTTTTTTTTGAAGTGAGACTGTGTCTCACTTTTCTTGTTTTCTGAAAATGTGACCATTTCATTTCATCTCAGTTCAGCTGGTGAATCCCTTCCACCCTCCCTCCGATTTTCATTACTGCCAGGGTTCCTGAGCATCCTGCAGGCAATAGAATCCACAGTCCAGGAAGCCAGAGGAGCTTGTTCACAAAAACCAAGCAAACAAAACCCCCACTTATTTGATCAGACTGAACAACAGGAGAGAGGCAGGAGGAGGAGCAGGGAGACAGGGGCTGACAGGCCTCAGTCTGGCGGGGGTGGGGGTGGGGGGGTGGGACAGGACATGGTACATACAGGTGCCAGTTGACCTCCTAGGTCCCCAGTGTGGCTCATCAGCAGGCACACCCATGGGCTGCAGGGCGGGAGCACGTGCTGGCCGCTGCTGTGTACTGAATGCACCCTGTGCTTCTGCAGAGACAGCAGCACCACATCCCCCAGGGGCTGTGCTCCACTAACCAATTTCCAGCTTCAAAAATACGAATAAAAGAAAGACTTCTAAAAAGGCTGCATGTGGCAAAATTACCCAGGGAACTTGGTCTCTTCTGGCTCTGCTCTCTCTCCAAACCCCGGGAACTTAAGGGGAAAACCTAGAAGGTACCAGCTCCCCACCTGATACCCTGGAAATGGAAATTCCCTTTTGGTGACCGGAGAAGGGGGGCTCATCATAGGGCAGAGGGCGAGGGAAACATACAAATGCTGTCTCTTGCCTAGAGGAATCCTGGAGCCTCTCGTTTTTCTGCTTTTGCAAGTATGTGGCGGATAACAGGGTGGACTGGCCGTGGAAGCCAGAGTGGGTGAGGCAGAGCGGCTGCTGTAGCTGTGGCAAGCTCTGCAGGTCCTCAGCTCCCTGGCACTCACAGCTGCTCTGAGGCATGTGGTGTGTGTTTCAGGAATGTGGGGGGGTCTTGTAGCAGAACAGGGTCTGTTCCCCCAGAAGTCCTCAGGGAACTCCCAGACAAGAGTAGGGGTGGGGGTGGGGTTCTTGGCCTGGTAACCACTCCCCAAAGTCACGCCTTCTCTGCCAGCAGAAAAGCAGGTGGCAGCGGGGGTGGGGCACAGTGTCACAGTGGGGCCAGTAACCTGTGCTGGGGGGAGCTGCGGCTCCTGTGTGGCCCCAGCTTATAAATAAATGAACATTTGTTAATATAAAATTAAGTTAGAATGAAATCTCCCATCCAGTTTTGTTTAGAAGGCAGAAGTAAGTGGGTCGGTTCTCTGGTTTTTGCTGTGGACACCGAAAGCTGCTGTCACAAGGTGACAGTAATAGCAGCCATTTGCTCTTCACTGGGTCTCAGCCCCAGCTCCCCATCAGGTATTACCACCTAGCTTTCCAGAGCTCTATCGAGGTTAAAAGGTACTCAGCCGGGCAAGTGCAGAAGCCGTAACATCCCAAACAGAAACTAGAGCAGGATTCAGGGCACCATACATCACTCAGTATCAACACAGGGACCAGGGCAGAACTGCCACCCCTCTGGGCCTCAGTTTCCCTCCAGCACTGGTTGGTGGTGGTGGGGAGCAGTGGCAACACCTCTTTCCGCCTTTGTTAACATTTGAACTTGGCTGTTGCCAGAGGTACACATTTTGCTAATGTGCAGACAGTTGTCTCTGAGGGTTACTCCTCCCACCCCTCGTGTGCCCTCTGGAAATTAGGCCATTAAATAAAAGAGGCATCTCACAGGAGTGGAGCTTTATTTGCTGGAGAGGGAGGGGTGTGCACCGAAGAGGGGCTTTGTTTCCCATTCCAGAGTGGATGCAGGATGGGGCATTCACTGGAGTGGGCAGGACATCCAGGTGGTCCCCTCCTGCTCTCCGCAGAGGCATCACTGGGCTGCCTGTGAAGAGTGTGAAGAACGCTGGCCTATGTATAAAACAGCTTCTCCCTGGGCCTCCAGGTCAGGGGGTAGGGCAGCAGGTGGGAGCCCCTGCGGCATCTGAACTCTCTCTGTAGCCTGGGGCAAGTCATTTAACCTGGACGCTTCCCTCTCCAGCACCTCGTCCTGTCTCTGCTCCCCTTCCTGGGACTAGGAGAAGTAATTAGTGGCTGTTTGTCAGACACGATCTAGCTGTGCACAACTAACTGGACCAGACCTTGAACTAGGCAAGGCCAGAAGGCTGAGGGATTTCAATTTGTAAGATAGAGAGAAAAAAAAATCTGAAACTGGGGAAACTGTTAGTGTTGGTACTTTCCTTCTTGGGGGGTCTCTTCTTGGACAGGACAGCTCTGGTAAGTCAAAGGGCACCTGGGAGGGACTTGAGCAGGGAGCTTGGGGCACGGTGAGCACCGTGTGCGGCAGAGCAGTCTGGGAGGAGACAGCTCACACTCAAGTGCAAAGTGGAACAGACCCTGCTCAGTGCATGCTTCCACGGTGCCTCCTAGAATTTTAATGTGGGGGTGGGCGAGGTGGGGGGACAGAGGCTCACCTGGCCTGTGCCACAGAGACACCACCCTCTCCATGCTTCCTGAGGGGGTCCAGTGGCAGGGCCTCCCTCATCTCGTCCAGGGCGACCTGGTCCATTTGCAGCTGCCTGGAGGTCAGTCTCACCCCAATCTGTATGAAGCAGTCAGCTGTGAAATAAGCCGCGGTTAAGCTAAGCGGCGGGTGAGGCGGAGGGGTGCTAACCCCCAGGCGCCCTACAGGTGGCAGGAGGGACCTGTGATAGCACTGCACTCTGCTCCACCCCCACGCCTGGGGACTCTAGAGCCAGAAGGAAGTTCTGGTCCTTTTCCACCCACCGGAGAGGTTGTGGCTGAAGGGGACCGTGGGCAGTGGGCGGAAACCACCTGAATTCTCATGGGGAAGAGAATCACCTCCGTGATGGGAGCTAACCCTGGAACCTCACTGAGTACCAGGCTTGTCCCAAGTGACACTGCTCATAAGGGGAACTTTGTAGGTGGGAGGCCTCAGAGGCTTCAGGGTAAATGGAGGAGGCTAACCTCACCCCTGGAGGACCTCCAACAACCATGCATGGGCTCCTGGGGAGTGTGAAGTGTTCCCAAGTATCCTTGGGAAGGATGTGCCCTTGTCTTCCTGTCCCCTAGGCACCTTGGCACCAAGGGTAGATGTAGCGCAATGCCTGCTCTATGTACTACGTGCTACGGTACAGTTTGCCAGCCGGGCAAGGGGCTGGAGATTGAAACAAACACACACACGGGGCGGGGGGGTGGGGAGAGGTCATCCTTGATTGTATTCTAGGACAGCTTACATAGTGCCTACCCTGACCAATGCCCACACCCTAGCTCTCAGGATCCTTTAGCTGCAAGCCATCAGAAACCACCCCCCTGCCATTAGGGTCTCGTGCTCAGAGCAGCTGCAAGCACAGGAAAACAAGCTGTTTACTCCAGCAGGCAGGGGGTCATAGAAATTTCAGGGTCCAGAAGTTCACAGTCCCCAATAGGTAGAACTCACTTTCAGGCCCTCTTCAAGAGTCCAGGGGGAGGGTTCCATGTGAAGTCTGATGACACCTACAGGCTTCCTGAGTGACCAATGGGAGCCAGAAGCCGGGCAGCCTTCTACTGAAAGTCTCCTCTCTTCCTAAATGTCTTAGGCTCCTTTTTGTGGGATTGTACAACTAAGGTCCCTGAGGCTCTCCTAGTTCTGATTCCAAACCCCACCATGTCTTTTGGTGATGCTCACATTTCTATCTCTGCCCCTCGATCTCTTCTAGCTCATTGCTCTGTCTGATTGGATGACATCTCTAGCTGATGCCAGTGCCTCCTGTCTGTTGGATAGCATCTTTAGCTGGATGCCAATACCTCCTGCCTAATTGGATGGCATCTCTAGCTGGATGTCAATGCCTCCTTGCAGTTCAGAGGCCATCCTTGCTAGTTTTATGTCAACTTGACACAAGCTTGAGTCATCTGGTAGGAAGGAGCCTCAATTGAGATAATGCCTCCATAAGATAGGGCTGTAGGCAAATCTGTAGGGCATTTTCTTAATTAGTGATTGATGGGGGAGAGCCTGGCCCACGGTGGGTGGTGCTATCCCTGGGCTGGTGGTCCTGGGTTCTACAAGAAAGCAGACTGAGCAAGCCATGGAGAGCAAGTCAGTAAGCAGCACACCTTCATGACCTCTGCATCGGCTCCTGCCTCCAGGATCCTGTCAGTTTAGTTCCTGTCCTGACTTCCTTCAGTGGTGAACAGTGATGTGGAAGTGTGAGCCAAATAAACTCTTTCCTCCTCAAGTTTCTTGGTCATCGTGATAGAAACCCTGACTAAGACAGGGGCCCAGTCTGAAGCCTCTTTCTCTGACCTCACTGCCTCAGTTGAAGTCCTGCTAGCTACTCAGTCCATAACGCTGAGATGCCAGCCCCTCTGCTCTGCTCCTCCATCCATCTCTATGATTCTCTTTCTTCATACCCTGTGTATCACCTTCCAGAAAGTCCTATGGGTCTCCACCTCCAATTTCCGTTTTCTTCTCTATCTTTGTAGTTCCCTAGCCCCCAAGGCCTCCCTATTTCTGCCTTTGGTATTAGGCCCCTTTTCAAATACAGCAGTTGGACAGACCCCGTTAAAATGTAAATCAGACCATGTTCCTCTGTTGATCAAAAGCCTCCAAAGGCTCCTGCCTCAGCAGAGTGAACCCCAAGTCCAAACCATGCATCCCATCTGTCCAGACCCCGCTCTCCCCCATCTCCCTCAGCTCTGGATTTTCTCATTATTTCTGAAGGCACCAGGCTCTTCTCTATCCTAGGACCTTTGCACTCCTGATGGTACCTTTGCCTGAATGTCTTTCCCCCAAGACATCCTCGACCTTCTCCTCTTTGGGTTTTGTATTTAATAAAACCTACCCCCAACCTCTCCACCCCCATTCCTCTCCTACCCTCACCATCCCGCTCCCGGCCCCGCCCTCATCCCGGCCCCGCCCTCATCCCCGCCCCTGCGGTTTGGTAAACCCACTTCCTAGCTCTCTGGGCTTGGTCTTCCCGCAGACTACCTGTCGTGTGTGCCACACTACAGGACTTGATTATTTTCCTGTTTGAGCTGGTTCCTCTAGTTAGTCTACCTCTGCTCTCCCTCAAGGGCAGGGGATATTCTCTATTTCCTACACTCTCGGCCCAGTGCCTGGTGCTCAGAAGGGCTCATCCATCCATCACCTGAACAAAGGAGTCTGTCTTCCTGCGCCAAGAAACCAGGCCTGGGTCTGGGGCCCTTCCCTGTTCCTACGCAGGACAGATGGAGAGACAGTTATCTCCCTCCTGAGGAGCCTTCTCAGCTGCAGCCCTCGGCAGGGAGGGGGGCGGGCGGGGGAGGGAGAGGACGAACGCTGACAGCACGGGACTCCTGCTCTCCATTTGGGTTCAAAGCAGATGCCTCCCCCGCACACACTATGCCCGAGTACTCCGGTTATTCTCTGCGCCAGTCTCAGATGCCTGCATGCTGTTGTCTCATTGCTGTGCCCATCTTTTTGTTCTAGACAGAGCTCATGCCTAGATGCCCTAGTCACTACTGTGCCTAGAACACCCCCTCTGGCTGTCCTTGCCTGGTCGGGATCACACCCCACACTGTGTCCTTCCGTGGTCCCCCTGTCTGCTCACCTTGATGACTTGTGTTTCTTCTTCCAGCGTGGGTTCTTGGAGGTCCAAAAGCCCTGCCTCCTTGGTCTCTTGCTGGAGCCCACCGACCTCTGCACCTTGTTCCATTCTCTCTCTCTTTTTTTTTAAATTTATTTATTATGTATACCTGCAGACCAGAAGAGGGCACCAAATCTCATTACAGATGGTTGTGAGCCACCATGTGGTTGCTGGGAATTGAACTCAGGACCTTTGGAAGAGCAGACAGAGCTCTTAACCACTGAGCCATCTCTCCAGCCCCCATTCTCTTTCCTACAGCAGCAAACCACACCGACGGAAGTTCCTTCCTCCAGTCACCTCGACCACCTCACCTATTTCTGACCACCTGACCCAAACTCCCAAGACCAAAAGACCCTTTACCTTCCATGCCTCCTGCTTGATGCCCCTCAGATGCCCAGGGGCTGAGGACAGGCTTGGGTTTGCCCACCAACAAGCCACTTCCAAGATATCATTCCTTGGTGCTTAAAATGGAAAAAATATCACTCAGACCGTTACTGTTAATTAACTTAAAACGCTGAGAGTAACAACTGCCCTTCATGCATATTCAAGTGTGCAAATGTGTCTTTCTTAGCAGCCAGTCTAGCCTGAGAGGGCGCCATGGGGTGGCCAGGAACTCCCAGTCCCTGGGAAGTGATTTATAAAAGGCAGGGGGATGAGTTATGGGGAAAGGAATAGGCAGTTCCTTCATAAAAATCTTGGCTTCCAGCAATTACAAGGAAAACCACTGTGCACATTAATACAGCTCGTTTCGGGGAGCATTAGAGAGCTAGTGCTCCTGTGAGTCATACAGTTTCGATCTAGCCCACCCCGTTTGCAACATGCTGGCCCTCCACTCAGATAAACCTCATTCTCGGCACCTTTGATGACCCTGGGAATTGTCCTGTGCCTGTCCTGAAGACGCGAGAACAATCTGGTGATCTTTAGCCAGTGTCAGGGGAAGGTGCACACAGCTTGTTTCAGAGGGACATCTGGATTCAGCATGGCCTGTCCTTTACTGAGGTACTCAGGGACAGGCTGGAGTGGAGCAAGCTGCCAGTCCCCCAGACAACTTCTCAGACTCAGACTGGGTGGGGCTAGGAAAACCACATTTTGTCCTCTGTGGGACAGTCAGCCTCCAGAGTTCCCTGAAGTGTAAGAAATGGCTCCAGGAGCACAGTGGCTTCCCCAGGGTTCCTTATCCACTTATCTGGACTCCCCATGGAAGGAAGGTGTGATCACCCTGGCATGGCTCCCAGAACATCTGTCCTTTTATCTCCCAAGGGTTCAGGCTCCATCTTCCTGGCAGACTGACCTTGAACTCCTAATCCTCCTGCCTCAGCTGCCTGAGCGCTCACTCGGCTGAGCCAGCATGCCCCACTCGATACTGTTCTTTTGTCTCAAAATGTTAGTCCATTTTCCATCCACTTGTGCGGGCTGCCTGTCCTCTGCAGGTATAGGCACAGGGTTGTCCTTGGTGCCACAGAGAAGCCTGGGAAATACTTCTCCCTCTGCAGGAACGAGGGGGTGAGCTGTCCCTCCTGGGAGCCACTGTCCCTGAGTGGTACTGGTGAAGGGGACAGGGACAGCTGCCAGGTGCTCTTGTTCCTGGAACTGCAGCTAGAGGCTTCAGAGTAACCAGTGTTCCTCGGGGATGGTGTGTGTGTGTGTGTGTGTGTCTGTCTGTCTGTCTGTCTGTCTGTCTGTCCTACCTTCTCTGGAGTTCACTGCAGGTGGAGCTGGGAATGAAGGCTTCAGCCTGGGAGGCCAGTATGGCAGCTGCAGACACCACTAGCGAGATGATCCCAGCCTTGCTGGATGCCATCCTGGCATCTTGTGGGGAAACACGGACAGCTTTAAAGGCACGGTGGATGGTTGCTGTGTGGAAGGTGGGAACCCCACTCTGGTGTTAACCCAGCTTCTAGCTGTGTGGTTCTAAGCAAATGCTTGGTTTCTCCCGGCTGGGCACCAGCATCCAATTCCCTAGTGAGCCCCGAACTCTCTGTCCCAGGGTAGTGGACCCTGAAGAAAAACTGCCCAGCCTGCACACTCCACTTAGAGGTTTGTTGTCAGGTGAGGTCAGATGGTCACCTAATGGGGCAGGAGGAACCTCCTCACTCAGAAAAAGAACTCATAAATTACCAGCAGAAGCCAGGGAGCCCTCCCCCTTCTTTAGGATGATGGAAAGGCTAGCTTGGGGCCATCAGCTCCGGTGAGGAAGAAGGCAGATTGAAAACTTCATCACCTATGGGCTGACAGTAGGGTCCTCCCCCACTGCCCACTGGGCGAGCACCAGCTCAGAACAGGCTCTTTCCACTCTGTTGTCCTCTCTGCCTGTTGGCCACACTGCCCTCTGCTGATAACCCAGGCAGAGTGTTAGCACTCTCCTGGAGGGGAGGGGATGGCAGGCAGGAAGGCAGGTTGTATGTGGGTAGGGGTGGCTCTCAGAACTCAGGTCATGCCAGGGAGGTGGGCATGGAGACTGTAGAAGTGACTTAAGGAAGAGGGTCAGGGAGGTCCTGGACTAGTAGCATGGCCAGGCTGCTACTAGTGCATGGCCATGGCACTAGCTTCTGGTGGCTCACTCGAGGGCAGCAGAATTGGAGCCCTGGTCTTCCGAGGCCAGTGCTTTCCCACATCCCAGCCCACAGCGTCTCCGTCTGTGGAGGGAGGAAGGGATTCAGGTGCAGGTCACCAGAGATAGTCAGGGTGGCACCTTCCTGCCTCAGGCACTGCTAGGTGCAGAGGGGAGGAGGGGAGTCAGGGCAGCCTCTGTGGCCCTGGAGGAGTTGAAAGGGTTCATTCAGACCCAGTGCTTGGTATGGACTCCACGGCAGACGATGGCCTCCAAGATCCTCCACATCCAACTCTCCCTTCTTCAGAGAGATTCTTCCCTGTCCTTGCCTTTCTGCCAGCCTCCACCAAATGCCCACCTTCTCACCCCCTCCCCACCATCCCCCTGCCCTCACGCTTTCTTCTTCCTCAACCCCACTTTCTCTCGACTCTGTTCAGACTGTGAACACCAGAGAGATAGTACAGCCTAAGTGTCCATTTCAACGTTGTTTAACTCCCAACCAGGCACAGGGAAGCTTCGTGGACAGAGCCCGGGCCACAGTCTGTCTCTGCTGAGTCTCACGTCCCCCAGTCCCTCCACAGAGGGCTCAGACGCCTTCTCAGTCTACTGTTCACATTTAATTCACTCCATGGAAATCGATGAAAACTTTAAATAAAAAAAAAGCAAAATCCAATTGCTGTTCGTATTCTCGATCCAGCTGGCACCCCGCTTGTCTCCTGCATTTGTGTGCGCTCTAGTGGGTAGTGTGGGGTGAGGGGGGCGGGGGTTCAGTGTGTGATCAGGGCTGCCTGTCTTCCTCACTGGGGGCTCCAGCTCAGTACTCAAGGGCAGGTCTCTCCCCTCCAGTCACTGCGCCTGGCTGGTTGAGGCTTTCTGTGGGCTCTCCCTTGGGACCAGATTATCTTTAAGTCCAGACCAAAGCCACCGTGGTAAGCAGGGTTATGTCCCTGCTGAGTTCTGCTGGGTTCCTGACTGACCCCCACCAGAACAGCCTTGCTCTACTTCCCTCTGCTTCTCTTGGCTGCTCCCACACCATGTGTGGCCCCCTCTAGTGCCCTGAGAGGCAGCTCCAGTAACCAGGTCTGAAGGCTGGTTA
Source organism: Myodes glareolus (assembly GCF_982192425.1). NCBI lineage: Eukaryota > Metazoa > Chordata > Mammalia > Rodentia > Cricetidae > Myodes > Myodes glareolus. Next base: position 67,916,847 of record NC_142043.1, on the reverse strand, counting down.
GATACTGCAGATGGCACAGGGCTGGAGAGGTCAGTTACCCAGAGAGCTTGGGGCTGCCGGGGTGCCCACTGTCCTGCCCTACCCACTGCCATGGTTGCTTACACCTGAGTGTGGTGTACATGGCCTGGAGGACTCTTTGCTTGTCTTGTGCCATCCCTTAACCTACTGTGCCCTTAGATACATTTTTTTTTTCCTTGTGGAGCCTGTTAACCTCTGGCCACAGCGATGGCAGCTCCAGATAGGGAGCCTGGATTCCTCAGCCTTGTGGAAACCATGATTAGGGCCATGATACTGGGCTTCCAGAGGTTTCCAGATGCCTCTCTGTGAGTGAAGCCCACCTCACCCTTCTGGCCGTAGGAAACTCAGTGTCACTAGCTCAGATGGTAGCTGGGTCTGTAATTTCGGCACTCCAGCGCTAGAGGCAGGAGAATCAGGAGCTTGAAGCCAGCTTCAGCTATGTATCTAAACTGAGGTTAGCTTTGACTACCTAAGATCACTACTAAAAAAAATAATAACAACAACAAGAAGGTTGAATGTTGTGGCACACAACCAACACTCAGGAAGTAGAGGCAGGAGGATCTCTGTGAGTTTGAGGCCAGACTGATCTACAGAGTGAGCTCCAGGACAGCCAGGGTTACACAGTGAGACCTTGTCCTGACAAAACAAAACAAAAACAAAGAAGGAAAGAAAAGGAAAGGCCTGAAGCAGTCATTTTCCCTGGTTGACGATACCCAGACATACATAGAAACCACTCGTGATTCCCCGGGGCTCACCAGTCAGCTGCTCCAGTCTACTCTGCATGCTCCAGGCCAGTGAGAACAACTCCTGAGGAACAACACCTAGGTCAACCTCTGGCCTCTACCCACATGCCCACATACATGCATGTGCACCTACATCCCCACAGAAGCATGTTCACACACATAGTTATACACACCAGACAGAAACAAAGCAGAAAACGAACACCCCAGCCCGTTTCCATGACAGCCCTTTCTTTCCGTCCTTGCAGGACGCTGCTGAGTGTCCTCAGGCCAGCGCTCCAGAACTTCATCTTCTGCCTGTTAGACACTGCGTCGGAAGGAACGTCTCTTCAGTCTCCCAGAAGGCCCTCAAGAGAGAAAGTGCTCAGATGCTGCACCGGCTGGTTTTGTGTCAAGCTGACACAAGCTAGAGAGGAAGGAGCCTTAGTTGAGATCTAGCTGTAAGGCATTTTCTTAGTGCTCAATGGGGAGGGCCCGGTCAGCTGTGGACGGTGCCATCCCTCTGCTGGTGGTCCTGGGTTCTATAAGAAAGAAAGTTGAGCAAGCCACGAGGAGCAAGCCAGTAAGCAGCTCTCTTCATGGCCTCTGCATCAGCTCCTCCCTCCAGGTTTCTTCCCTGCTTCAGTTTCTGTCCTGACCTCCTTCAGTGATGAACTATGATCTGTAAGTGGAAGCCAAATTAGCCCTTTCCTTCCCAACTTTCTTCTTGGTCATGGTGTTTCATCACAGCAATAGAATCCCTGACTGGCACAGGTACATGCGGCAGCATCTCAATCAAAGAGAGAGTCCAGAGCCAGGACTTCATAGTCCCTAATGCTGCCAAGAGGCCAAGGCACAAGAGGCAAACGGTGCAACCGTACACATACCTGCCCGGGAAATGTGTGACAGTGGTGACTGAGTCACACACACTGTGACTGTTGGCTGGTGCCATTTCTAGAACGTGCACTGCGGGTGTTGTGGTTGGAAAGAAAATGGCACCCACAGGGAGCAGCACTGTTGGGAGGTGTGGCCTTGTTGGAGGAAGTGTGTCACTGTGGAGGCGGGCTTTGAGCTCTTTTGCATAAGCTTTGCCTCGGTGTCACAGTTGACTTCCTGTTGCCTGCCAGATGTAGAACTCTCAGCTACTCCTCCAGCACCATGTCTGCCTCCATGCCACCACCCTCCCCACCATGGTGATAATGGACTGAATTCTGAAACTGTAAGTGAGCCAACCCAATTAAATGCTTTACTTTGTAATAGTACTTTGGGTGGAAGTAACACCCCAGCCCCTGGCATCCATATACCCAAAGAGTCTGGAATGTTGGGGTGGAAGCTCCATCCCAAGTCCCCTCCCCTGGGAGTTGCCTCAGTCCAGATTCTGCCCCTGCCCCCGAAAGCCCATCAAAGGATGACCCCTCCCCAGAGATGCTCAAGACCACTTCCACAAGATATTTAAACTGCACCCCAGAGGACAAACATGTGGTTTTTCGGTCTTTCTTCCCTGTCTCCTCTCTGGTGGGCTGGAAAGCCATCCGGGAACATTGGTATCCATTAAACCTTGACTTTTTCTAATTTGGTTTGATTTGATCTGATTCGGATTATTGTGTTGGTGGAGTGGATTATTGGGGTGCAGAAACTTTTCAATAGCTGCCAAGGTCATTGTGTTTCTTCACAGCACTAGAAACTCTAACTAAGACAGGTGTAAAGTCAGCCACCCCACAAGGGCTGAGCTCTCCTTTCCACCACTTAAAAAATGGGAAACTGAGGCACAATTAATAATCTTACTACAAGACCTCTTCATTCAAGGGTTAAGGCTGGGAGTGGCTAGGCTGGAGGGTGAGTGAGCCTTGTGGGAATGTAAGGCACACAGATGCAGTGAGCAGCTAGGATGGAAGTGTGGGGCTCTCAGGCCCTGAGCAGGGGATTTAAACTTTGTGCTCTGTAGGGGGTGTGAGGGAAAGCACGAATGCTAAACTCTCAAGGTAGCTGTGTTTTCACTCCCCCCCCCCCCCCCGCCCCCAAGGCTGGGGTGGGTGTGGTTAGTAAGGTCGGCCATGCTGACTTCCCCGACCCTTTTCAAGAGCTTGTTCACCTGGAGCCTGCTTGCTCAGTTAATCTATAGAAGCCATTTTTATGGAAGATGTCACTTGTACTTTATAAGAGTTTCAATGTAATCATATCTTATTTTTTTTTTAATTTTTAAAAAATTTTTTTCCCTGAGACAGGATTTCTGTGTGTAGCTTTGGAGCCTGTTCTGGAACTCACTCTGTAGACCAGGCTGGCCTCAAACTCACTGAGATCTGCCTGCCTCTGCCTCCAGAGTGCTGCATTAAAGGTGTGTGCCACCACCGCCCAACCACTCATGGTCTTGTCAATGTTTGTGTACTTTGGGACAGGGTCTTGCTATGTAGCCCAAGCTAACTATGGATGTACTATGTAGACAAGGATAGTGAACTCCTCCACTGCCCTGAGTGGTTGATTATAGGCCTGGTCAGTATATCTTACCTGGGACATCTTGAATGTTTAGCAGACAGGAATGTGCTATCACTTTGCTCACAAAAGAGTCACAGAGGAAAGTTCTGGAAACTCTTGGCTGCTGTGGAATGATCCCTTTGTACACTGTGAAGATTTATTGTTGTGACTCATTTAATAAACAAGCTGACTGGCTAATAGCTGAACAACATAAAGTTAGGCAGAATGGCTGGAGAGATGGCTCAGAGGTTAAGAGCACTGGTTACTCTTTCAGGGGTCCTGAGTACAATTCACCGCAACCACGTGGTGGCTCACAACCATCTGTAATGAGATCTAGTGCCCTCTTCTGGCCTGCAGGCATACATGCAAACAGAACACTGTATCCACTAAAGGAGAATGCTGGGAGGAAGAAGGGAGGAGTCGGAGAGTGGCAAGCAAAGGCAAAGAAGCCAGATGAGAATGCCGTACTGAGGAAAGGCACCAAGCCATGTGGCGGTAAATAAGGAATATGGGTTAACTTAAAATGTAAGAGCTGGTTCGGAATAAGCCTGAGCTATTGGTCGAGCATATACAATTTATATTAAGCCTCTGAGTGATTATTTGGGAATAGGCAGTCGGGACAGAAAAACTCCACCTACAGACTCCCCGTAACTGGAGTTACAGATGGTTGTGAGTCATCATGTGGGTTCTAGAATCTAAACTTGGGCGGGTCCTCTACAAGAGCAACAGGTGCTCTTCTCTTGTCTGCTGAACTGTCCCTCCAGTCCATGGACTGCTGTTTGAGTTTCTGCTCCTTCCTTCCTTCCTTCCTTCCTTCCTTCCTTCCTTCCTTCCTTCTTTCCTTCCTTCTTTTTTTGCGGATGAGGGTGTGTCTGAGACAGAGTCTCGCTACATAGCCCTGGCTATCTTGAAACCCACTACGTAGGCCAGGCTGGCCTTGAACTCACTGAGATCCACCTGCCTCTACTTCTTGGGTGCTGGGATTAAAGGCGTGCACCACCACAGCCAGGCTCTCTTTTCCTGTTTCTTTTGATGAAACATTCTCTGGGGAGAAACGGATTATACAGCTCACAGTTCAAAGTTCACAATGGCAGCGAAGTCAAGGCAGCAGGCGCTTGAAACACCTGGTCACATGACCACGGTCAGGGAGCGGAGTGGGGTGAAGTGGGGTGAATGCTCGCCAGTCGGCAGCGCCCTTCTCCACCGCAATCAGTTCAGTACTGCAACCAGGCTTTTTCCTTTGGGCCACCAACCAGCTCCCAAATCATGGTGTGGAGACTTGTTAGTGTTGAGTGCTCAACCTTATCTTAGGTTTGTTTCTGGCTAGCTCTTTTCACTTAAATTACCCTGTTTATCTATCTTTTGCCTCTGGGCTTTTTACCTTCTTTCTATGTCATACTTTCACTGCTTCTTGAATCTGCTGACTGGCTGGCCTCTGGCATCCCCCACTTTCTCTCCTCTCCTCTTGTCCTCTCTGGAGGCTAGAGTTCTCCTATTTATTCTCTTCCTGGAAGCCCCATCTATCCCTATCCTGCCTAGCTATTTTCCATTCAGCTTCCTATTAGACCAATCAGGTGTCTTAGGCAATCAAGGTGAAAGAGATGCAACACATCTTCACATAATTAACACACATCCTTACACCATTAAATAAACACAGCACAAACAAAAGTAACACACCTTTCCACAGCGAAGTAACATTCCACAACACAGGATCCCATCCACAGCTAAGATGAGGTTTCCACGATGAACCCCTATAAGCACATCCCAGATGATTCTAGATCCACTAACAGCCACATCCAAGGAGCCTAAACAGTTCAGTGCCTTTACAGAGAATGTTTGCCTGTTGGTCCTTGGCAGCCTCTGCTGCCAGGGAGGACAGCTCACCAGGCTGCACAGATTGCTCTTTGACAGCTCACCGAGCAGGGCCAACTGTGTGTGAGGGTGCAGAATATCAGCCCATTTTACATGTGGGAAGACCAAGATGAAGCAGCCAGGTCCAACCCACCCACCCATGGAGCTGGCAATGCCAGGATTTGGATCTGGGGCAACTGCCTTAAGAGTGCACATTTTAGCCGGTGCTCTTCCCCCTCCCGCATTGGAGAGTAAACACGGCTGTCTCCAGCAGGGCACACGCTAGCTGGCTAGCTGAGCACTGCTATCTCTTCCAGGTGTCCAGGAGACCTGTCCCCGTAAGCTGTCCCAGCACGCCACACAGTTCCAGCTGGCCAACCAAGCTGAGGGCATGAACTAGGTGAGCTGAGGGTGGATTCAGGCCTTTCTAAGAGGCCCTGGAGACTTGTGGCTTCTCCTGAGGCCCCTTACTAGGAGTGTGGTCTGGAGGCACCTTTGTCTGAGAGAGAACTGGGATGGGACTGTCTTCAGTGGGGGATGGAGAATGCAGAAGGCATGAGAAACTGGAAATGGCTGGCACCTCCAGTGTCCCTGGGTCTCACCGGATCTGAGGTGTCTGCAGTACTATAGCAGGGCAGCTGTGGTTTGTGGTGAGGGAGGGAGAGATCTGTAAGCAGCATGTGGAGCCACAGAAGCGACTGGACTAAGTGGCCTTTCCTCCTGCCTGTTGGGGGCTGCAGACCCCTGGCCTGTTGACTGAGGTTTCTGTCCCGCCCGGTTCTCACAGTCAGTCAGTCCCAAAGAAACACACAGTGGTCTACATTAGTTATAAACTGATACCTAGTGGCTAAATCTTCTTAACTTTTATAACTTATATTAACCCATAATTCTTGTCTGTGTTAGCCATATGGCTTTGTACCTTTTTCGGCGAGGCAGTCATATCTTGCTTGCTCTGAGTCTGGCTTCTCTGTATCTGACTCCAGACAGAAACTTCCCTCTTCCCAGCATTGTCCCACCTCTACTTCCTACCTGGCTACTGGCCAATCAGAGTCTATTTAAAATACAAGTGACAGGGTATAGACCATTGTCCCACAGAACTGGCCCCTTGACTTTCTTTGCCTGCCTAGGACCCTTTGCCTGCTGAAGTGAACTGAGCAAAACAACTTGTTTTCCTGTGCCTGCAGGTGCTCTGAGCACGAGACCCTCATGAGTTCCTGACAGCAGGGGTGTGGATTCTGGTGGGCTTTACAGCTGGAAATCTCAACAGCTGGGGCGTGGCTATCAGTTAAGGATCCCTATATAAGCTTCCCTGGAGCACAATAAAGTTGGCATTCTTGTTTCAAGGATGACCCGTGTCCCCGTGTCTCTGTCACTGTGTGTATGTTTTTAAATCTCCAACATAGTTCCTGGCTTGCGTACCATCCTGTCCCATAGTGCAGGCTCTACACCTGCCCTTTCTTGGTCATCTATGTAGACCGGGCTGGTCTCAAGCTTTCAGCAATTCTCCTGCCTCTGGATGGTGGGTTGACAGGCGAGCAGTGCTGAGGTTAGCTCATTTGGTATTTTCTAGTCATGGTTTCTGCATTAGAAATGGAGAGAAGGTCGGTTAACAAGTCCAATAATGACTACTTTGTCTTTGCCGTGTACCTCATCTCTCCCCACAAATGCTCAATTAGTGGTTGCTTTTCCTGCTAAGAAACTGGACAAAAATAGGAAAGCAAAATCTATGCTCATCATTTTCCAAATGGGAACTGTCACGGATGCACAGGGCTGGTGAGCAACTGAAAACCCAGCTCGGGCCTGGGAAAGGAAGCCACAGAGCTCCGAGGAAATGGCTCAGACCACATGTGGGCACTTGATGGCCTCCTTCTCTCCATAATGGGCAGAAGTATTCGCCACTTAACGCTCTTAACCTCATGACCTTGAAAATATCGTTGCCACATACTTACAGAACATCTTCATTAAGGGCCTGGAATGAGGCAGCAAAGACATGCTAATTAAATTTGCAGACGATACTGAATTGGAGATCATAGCATCAGGGAGGACACAGAATGAGCACAAGGCGGTGTCCAGGGGTCAGAGCTATGATCTGGAAATGGTCCTGAGGGCAGGCTGAACTTACCTTACCAAGGTCCCCAGGATACAGGATGTGGGAGAAGATGGAAAGAGCAGGAGATACCCGAGAGCTGATGGGAGGAGAGGCAGTTCAAACATGGCCTCGTTTTCTAGACGCTTCCCTCATAGAGGAAGAGGACCATGGCTAGAGGGAGGTGGTGCTCAGATGAGCAGAAATAACCCAGGATTTCTGGTAGTGTCTGAGCTGAAGGCATAAAAATGAAAAATGAAGGGTCCTGAAAGGTGTTGTGCTCAGAAAACTGGTAAGAATTAAACGTGCAAGGGTCATCTTAGGCAAAGGCCAAAGAGAGGCGAAGAACCCAGAGGTGTTGCTGAACCTCACACTCAAAGTCCTCAACATCCCTTGCAGAACTGGAAGTGGAAACTTGGACCTGGGAGCAAAAGTGTTCAAATCTAGGTCAAGCAGAGCACAGAGAATGTCTTTCCGGCCCCAGGGGTGACCCGTGGGGTTCTTTCGTTCTTTTCCTTCTGTGACTCTGGCTCCTCTCTTTTGCTGTTGTTGCTTTCAGGACCCACAAATCATTTATGCTGCACAGTCTGCCACCACCCAGAACCCCACGATACTGACATCAGGCGACGGGGAGGGGAACAGCCAAACGAGGATCCATCCTGCACTAATTTCCAATTTGCTGAGTGTCTTATTTACGTGTTATATCTGCTGCTGGCATTAACATCGCTGTGTCTCCAATTTCCTGCGGAGTCCACAGAACACGCACAGGAAGCCTGGGCCCCGAACAATCTGATCAAATGCATTTCTGACTATTGACTATGGGTGCCGGCCACCTGGGACTCAGCACCCCTGCTGACTTCCTGGTCAATATTTCTCTGAGTGGTTAAGATACTTCTAGAAATGTCCTAATCCCTAGCTTGGTTCTGGGTTCCGTTTCTATTTATGGACAATTATCTCAAAAGCTACCGCCATAAAACTTTAGGAGGTGACTCGGCTTTGTTTCCAGGGACAGGGTCTGGGTACTGAGAGCAGGCCTCACGGCTGAGTGGCTGCAGGGTGGAGCGTGTTCTTTCCGCGCTGACGTGAGTCGAGGTTAGGGTACCGGATCTCTTTTGAGTATATATGTATTTATGTTTTCTAGAGATAGTGGATGTGTTGGAAGAGACAACGATGGCTCTGTAAGTGGTGCCTTAGCGACAAGGAAAGGCCTCTCCTTTCTCTCCATCCCCTGGCCAGGCAGCTCCCGCCTCCCTAATCCAGGGCACCAGGCACTAGAACAAGGAGACAGCGACAGCTGACACGTTTTCATAAATGATTAAGGAGGTCCGCGGTGCGGGGGAGTTTGCACTTTCATGTTTAAGGAGGAGAGAAGTCTTAGTAGAGGTTTTCTATGCTGGGAGCCGGAGTTGCCTGAAATGTCAGCCTGATCCAGGGCAGACTCGTTAAGGCGCCCGGTTGTCCAAACTGCTCTTTTCATCACATCAGTGAGCCTTCGTCTTTCCCTTCCCCACATCTGCTGGGCTAATGGCATCTGGATTTGGGGTCCTACCAGCAGCTGTGGATGGAACAGCTGGTCCCGTGCAGCCCCTGTGATTGACAGATGTGAAGGGCCGTCACAAGGAGGAGACCTTGTGCTGGGGAAAAAAAATCCCGCTTCTTTGTGGATCAGGGCTGGGTGACTGCATGGGGGTCTCAGGAGGTGGAGGGGCTGGTGGAGGAGGGTGAATCCGCACACACGAGTTTACTGGTCAGAGCTGACGCTGAGGTGTGTATGTGGGTGGGAGGCACTCGCAGCCCCAGACCCCTGTAGAGCTTAGGACCCAGATCTTTTTCAGATGTTGGCTGAGCCTTCTTAACACCATAACCAGCAGCTATAGCAGCCGAACACCACATTTGGCTGAAGCCTGCACCAAACAGGTCCTAAACACCAGTCAATGCAACCAGAAGCGTGATCCCATGTCCACCCTGGAGCATGGGCAGACAGGATGGCTTTGGGGGTTTCTAGATAACCACAGTCCTCTTCTCCAGACCTGACCAGCGTCCTGCGGACTGACCTAGGGAGGGCTGTGCAGCATCCTGTGGTCCTGACCTAGGGAGGGCTGTGCAGCATCCTGTGGACTGACCTAGGGAGGGCTGTGCACACCCTGTGGACTGACCTAGGGAGGGCTGTGCACACCCTGTGGTCCTGACCTAGGGAGGGCTGTGCACATCCTGAGGACCTGACCTAGGGAGGGCTGTGCAGCATCCTGTGGTCCTGACCTAGGGAGGGCTGTGCAGCATCCTGTGGTCCTGACCTAGGGAGGGCTGTGCACATCCTGAGGACCTGACCTAGGGAGGGCTGTGCACATCCTGAGGACCTGACCTAGGGAGGGCTGTGCACACCCTGTGGACTGACCTAGGGAGGGCTGTGCACACCCTGTGGACTGACCTAGGGAGGGCTGTGCACATCCTGTGGTCCTGACCTAGGGAGGGCTGTGCAGCATCCTGTGGTCCTGACCTAGGGAGGGCTGTGCAGCATCCTGTGGTCCTGACCTAGGGAGGGCTGTGCACATCCTGAGGACCTGACCTAGGGAGGGCTGTGCACATCCTGAGGACCTGACCTAGGGAGGGCTGTGCACACCCTGTGGACTGACCTAGGGAGGGCTGTGCACACCCTGTGGACTGACCTAGGGAGGGCTGTGCACACCCTGTGGACTGACCTAGGGAGGGCTGTGCACACCCTGTGAACTGACCTAGGGAGGACTATGTAGCATCCTGAGGACCTGACCTAGGGAGGGCCGTGTAGCATCCTGCAGATAGCAAACTCCTTGAAGCTGATTCTTCTTCCCCAGGCTGTGTCCATTCCTTTTTTTTTCTCCTTCTGCACTTCCTAAAGTAAGGTTTTTCTTGAAAGAGCAAATAAATTATGGGGGGACTGCGGCCAGAAATACTGCAGGACTTTGAGGAAACCCCCTTCCCCCAGCTCTCAGGTGTCTCCATCACAGAGATCGTCCATTTAAGCACTATTCACACAGGGCCGCAGCTCATGAAAGTTGGGCTGTCAGGACTGAATTCCACCCAAAGAAAGGCTCCTTCACATACTCACAGCTGTCGTTGTGAAAAGGAGAGGAAAAGGGAGATTTGTATTAAATAGACACATGTAAGCCCCCCCGAGGGACTGGAGGCGCAGGGTGCAAGAACAGCTCCCATCAAACCCGAATCCTCTGCTTTAGGATCTTACTAAGGCGGGTGGGAAATGAAAGGGAAGAGACTCCTCGCTCACTGCTCAGCCGCATCAAGGCAGTCAGCTGGTGACAGGGAGCTTACTGCAGGAGGCTGCGATGATGTGGAAGGGTTAACGTCATCTGAGCAGATTAGGAATTTTCTGGCTCTCTTGGGAGTGAAAAGCAGATTCAATCTTAGACCTTAAGGAGTGTTGGTGAGTTCTCTAAAATTCCAACCAAAGACAGAAGTGGCCAGACTGGCTGTGTGCAGGGATCATCAGAGTTTTCTTTCTTTCTTTCTTTCTTTCTTTCTTTCTTTCTTTCTTTCTTTCTTTCTTTCTTCTTTCTTTCTTTCTTTCTTTTTTTCTTTCTTTCTCATGTTGGGAGACAGTCTTGCTGGGTTGTGGGAAGGCTGATGAGGCTGGCAGTGTGGCCACATTTAGTTGAGGGGGCAGATAAACTGCTGTCTGTAAAGCCAGCTCTGAGTAATTCAGGCCACCTGACCACCTCCCCCACGGTCAGCTCTGTGCTCAGCTCTGAGGAGTCTGCACACACACACTGATGAGGGTACACTGCCCAGTCCCCTTGCTCTGTCCAATGTGAGAGGAGAGCCTTGCTAAGGTAGGGTCACAGGGTCATAGGCTGGACAACAAATACCATTCATATATGGCTGGCAGGCATGGGCATCTCAGTCTCCTTCCCCAGTCACCCTTGTTCCCTTTTCTGTTTCACGCTTCCCTCCCTGTCGCTGCTTCTGCCCTCTGCACCTCCTCACGTCCCCACCCCCATCCTCCCAGGGACTGAGGACACATTTCAGGCCAGCCGTGTTATTGGATTCTAAATGATGAGATGGCTTTTTAATTCTTGCTCTAATCGCCTTCCCACGCAGGGCATTGAGAATGGCTGATTACCAGACAACTGGGCTGGGTGGTGACATTCCTCATCCACTGTCCCTTCAAGCTGCAGTGAAAGGGAGGGGAGAGAGAGAGAGAGAGAGAGAGACAGAGACAGAGACAGAGAGTCGAGAGATGCCCACCTCCCCAGCTTCCGCATCTGGGGCGCTAGCCGGGCCTGGTGCACTGTCCGTGGTGCTGACGGGCTGGGTTCCAGCAAACTCTAGTACTCTTAGGCACCTTGGTGCTCCGGGGGCTGAATAATTTAAGCAAATAGTCTTGGACATCTTTCCCTTTTTCCTCAGGGCAGGAAAACATCCCCCGCTGAGTCTCTAGAATAATTGCTCCTCATTCAAGGATACTCAGGAAAAGGAGAGAACCGGGAAGATGGAGGAAGAAGAGTGTGGGCTGGCTCTGCTTGAGCGTTCCTGCTGTGGGTGGACCTGTTCCTTAGCACCCCTAAGAAGATGATCCTAGCCCTCCTCCCCTCAGCTGCTAGCATGTCAGATCCACACTGGGCCAATTTGTCAAAGCTCATGCCGGCAGCCTGTTCCCCTGCACTGTGTTTTCTCGAAGAGTCTGCAGTGGAGAGGGGCCAGGTCTCCAAGGCACTGCCTTGGAGCCTCACTGATGGATGCTGTGCAGTGAGAGGACAGCACATGATGGGGTGAGGTAGTCTGGGCAGGGCACGGAGGGTTAGTCAGGTAGAGTAAGGGGCTGGAGAGATGGCTTAGCAGTTAAGAGCACCCGCTGCTCTTCCAGAGAGGACCTAGGTTCAATTCCCACCGCCCACATGGCAGCTCACAAATGTTTGTAACTCCAGTCCCAAGGGATCTAATAATGTTCCTGGTCTCCTCAGGCAAGAACACACACATACATACATACACATCCCTACACAATTAAAAATAATTTTTAAATATATGAATAGGGCAGAAACCTAGGTAGGTAGCCATAGGTGGGACAGGGGTGCCAGGGGAAGGGGACCAACTTTCCAAACTGCACCCAGCTCTCAGGCTCACACAACCCATGGGATTAAGAAATCCCATGCTACCCACTACCAAACTGCTACCCACTACCAAACTGCTACCCACTAATTTTATTTTTATTTGTTTGGATGTTTAACCTGTATGTAAGTCTGTACAGTATGTGCATGCCTGATGCCCTGGAATCTAGAAGAAGGAATTGAATCTCTGAGACTGAACTTAATAGCCGGGTGTGAACTGCCACAGGTGTACTGGGAACTGAATGCTGGGCCGCAGTGAATCAGGCTGACCTTGAGTCCCTGGCCCTCTGGCCTCCACCTCTGCAGTGCTAGGATTGCAGCTGTCCAGCTGATCCAAGGTCAGAGGTCAGTGAGGAGGGTGGAAATGCAATCCAACTTCCTTGAGAGCTAAACTGTCTGGAGGAGGGGACAAGAGAGTCAGCCCCTAAGTGCCGCTTCTTGAGATTCTAGGAGATCACTGGGACTTTAGGGAGCATCCTCCTACAGGAAGGTGGGGTAGACTTGTGATCTGGTGCCCAGGAACCTGAGCTAAGGCAAAGAGGAGCTCCAGGGAGGGAATTGGGAATCAGAAGGCCAGGGTTAGGCAGGGGTGGCTAGCTTTGTGGCCTTCCTGCTTTCATCTGGGTGAGTAGAGTTTAATTCGCTAGTGTAACATTTCCTCAGATCGCAGGCTCAGCTTTCCCTGCCCTCCATCCCTGACTTTCTGGGTTTTGTTTTTTTCATTGTTTTTCTTCATAAAAGAAAAGAGTCCAAGACAAGCACCTGTCTCTGCAGCTCAAGCTGAGCCTTAGTACAGTGAAAGAGGTGTGGGGGTGGAAGGGGAGTGGAGAGGGAGTGGGGGAAGTGGGGAGGGGAGTGAGGGGGTGGAGGAAGGGAGGAAGGGGTGGGAGGGAGTGGGAAAGTGGGGCGGGGAGTGAGGGGGTGGAAGGGGAGTGGAGAGAGAGTGGGGGAAGTGGGGAGGGGAGTGAGGGGGTGGAGGAAGGGAGGAAGGGGTGGGAGGGAGTGGAGAGGGAGTGGGAAAGTGGGGAGGGGAGTGAGGGGGTGGAAGGGGAGTGGAGAGGGAGTGGGGGAAGTGGGGAGGGGAGTGAGGGGGGTGGAGGAAGGGAGGGAGGGAGTGGAAAGGGATTAGGAAGGATGGGGGTGGGGGAGGGGAGTGGAAAAGTGGGGAGGGGAGTGTGGGAGTGGGAGGGGGAGTGAGAGGGAATGGGGGAGTGGGGGAAAGTGGGGAGGGGAGTGGGGGAATGGAGGGGAAGTAGGAAATGAGGACAAAATGGGGGGCTATTGGGAACCAGGACAGGGAAGGACAGTATTTCTGTTCCCAGAGGACAAGCAAAGCCTCTGAGAGATGTCCCCCTGCAAATCCCCAACCAGGAGGGGGCAGTGGCACCAGGGACTTCTCCCTGAACTGTTTTGACAGTGCAAGGCCACACCTGTGCACAGACCCCAGCAGCCTTGGCACAGACAACAGGACTAAACTCCCTGAAGTTTGAGTGTCAATTGCTGAGTGACAGAGACACTCAGGCTCCCTCAGGGCAGTGATGGACTCCCTAGTGTGTTCTGTGCAGGCCATCCCTGTCAAGAGCAATTTCTGATTTGTTGTCCAAATCTAAAATCTCCTGCCGTCAGACCCCAGGACCTGGCCGTCCAAGTGTTATCTTTAGGCACGAGCACATCCTGATGTTCCTGGGCAGGGCGACCCTGAGTCACTGTCCCTGTGGGTGCTGTGTAGGAGACGTGACCTGAACTATGCCTTGAGGTCATTCTGGTGCTGTAAGAGGAAGGTGGATCGAGGGAGACAAGGCCATCAGGTGGGAGACCAGGGCCCGCTGAGAGTTGAGGGTGGAAACCAGGATTTCAAGACTCAGAGTTAGACACAGGTGTGGTGGGCTGAGCTGGTGTCCAGTCTGCGGGCTGTGGTGATGGCGGTGTTGGAGGAGCTGTAGAAAGCTGAGGCAGCAGAATGTACAGTGAGATGCTGTAGGCCAGAAAGGCCTGGAGGGGAACCTGAGGCTTTGTTTGTTTCTGGATGGGGGTATTTTATATGTTTTGAGACAGCACCTCACTGTGTTGTTCTGGCTGGCCTGAAACTTGCTACATAGACCCATGCTGGTTTTGAACTCACAGAGATCTGCCTGTCTTTGCTTGGGACTAAAGGTGTGTGCCACCACACCCAGACTGTTGTTTGTTTTTAAGACAGAACCTTTGGTAGCCCAGGCTGGCCTTGAACTCACTGTGTAGCTAAGGCTGTTCTTGAACTCCTGGTCCTCCTCCTCTCTCCCAAGTCCTGAAAGTTGATGGAAGCCAGCTCTCACACCCAGCTGGAACCTGAATTCTTCCAGGTGGCCCACTGAGGCCCTGGAAAGGCTGAAACAGCGGACAGGAGGTGATCAGAATTTACAGGGGGCCTAGAGTGGGTAGGGTGGGGTGGGGTGGAGGTGGTGGCTGCTTCGCCTTGGATGGTGGAACAGAGGGCAGGGATGAGAGGCTGGACTGCAGGGAAGACTGGGCCAGACTGTGGAGGGAGAGCTACGGAAGCCAGCACTATCAGGATAAAGAGCTGCCAGCAGATGCTGCAAGCTCCTGCCAGTCCTCAACCAGCACTCTACATGGGCAGGACTGACCGGAGGCCAAACTGCTTGGGCAGCCTATGGGCACAGAAGAGGGGTTGGGAAGCAGAGGGACAGGGTCAGTGCCCACAGAAGGATGGCCTCCTGTGACTCTGCCCTCAAATGCTAAGGAAGACTTGATTTTAGGTGCCTAATCCCCCTGTCTCCCCTGCCTCTGTACTAGGATTACAGGTGTGTGTTACCATCTCCAGTTTGTTTGGGGCCGGGGTTCAAACCCAGCCAGGTCAGCATGCTGCCAACTGAGCTGCATTCCTGGGCCCCAGGCCTCCAGCACTCCTGGAGAGCCTCCCTGCACAAATGCCTGCGTTTAAAAGCTCATTCATGCACAGGTCTCTGTGTGTGTGTGGCATGTGCTGAGGAACTCGAGGCTTCTCCAGCTCCGCTATAGGTGGTGGCCTATGTTCAACCCTGGCTGGGGGCCTTGAAACTCAAAATTGCTGGGCTCCTGTTTTAAGACAGATCCTACCACCGCCTCACCTTCAACACCCTCCTTTTCTGTAGGGAAATGGATTTGTCAGGAACCTGCCTATAGGACGCATTGCAGAGAAGAGAGAAGTGAGCAGCCTGAAGGAGCAATGACAGCAACTGCTTAATATGGAAAAGGGGATCCCAGCGACTGCTTGGACAGCTGAGGAAGTAAACAGTCAATCAGAGCTGACTGGAGGCGAGCGTGTGTGTGTGTGTGTGTGTGTGTGTGTGCACGCAAGAACGCACAGGTGAGCACACTGGAAGATATCGAGCAAGTGACTGGCTCACTGGCCACCCAACCAGCCAGGAATACCTGGTTCCAATGATGAGCTGTATCCAAAGAGCAGGGACAGTTAGGGGGTTTGGACCTTCATCCAGTCTCAGGTTCCTCCTCTGTGGCAGTCCAAGTGTCTCTAGTGTCCCCAGCCCAGGGACTGCTTCCCTCATCACCCACCATTTGGGAGAAGTCCAGTTTTTTCAGGGTTCTCTGCCAAAGTGGTTCTGCGGCTCCCCAAGGATTTCTCAACACTTCCGCAAATCCACAGCAGCGGCTCTGCCAGCACGAAGCCCAGGTTGACAGCTGGCCTGGGCTCTGCCACAGCTGCCCCCTCCATCACCCAAGGGGTGCATTTTCAGGCCAATTGCTTTTTCCTCCAGCCCCCTCCCTTCAATCTGGCACAATGTCTTAGTTTCCTTCATTCCCAGTTTCTGGCTAAGATCAGGCTCTGGGGGTTAAGCCAGTTTTCCTTCAGGCTTTCCCTGTGGAAAAAAAACCAAACCATAAAGAACCAGGCGGTGGTGGCGCACGCCTTTAATCCCAGCACTCAGGAGGCAGAGGCAGGAGATCTAGATCTCTGTGAGAAAGGAACACAAAGAAACATAGCTAAGGTGCCTGATGCTGCTGGAGTCTGAAGGCCCTGGGCCTCGTGACACTCCCCAATCCTCCCCCAGTTGGCTCCACCTCAGATAGGACCCCTCGGTAGGACTTGATGCTAAGGACACTCACTCTCTTGAGAGTGCCTGCCTCTGGCTGTGGCCATGACCCAGAGTGCAGTGCTCCCACTCCTGCCTCTTCCTCCTCCTGCTGGGTAGAAGGGAAGTGTCAGAGAGGCCAGGGCACCTACAAAAGCCGATGCCCCAACCAAATCTGCCCATTCCAGCCAGACACGGTTCAGCTGTGCTTCTGCACACAAAGGTCTGCCAAATTGCTCCCCCCCCAGACAAAGAGCTGCCCTCCCTTGAAGAACACTTTTCCATTTCTGGCTATTATAGCTGAAAATTCTTGGGGCTCAGTTTGGCTGTAGCCCCTTTTCATGAATATGGGATATCTCAGTCACTTTCTGCTGCTCTGATAAGAGACCATGGTCAGGCGACTTATGGAAGAAAGTGATTCATTTGTTTGGTTTACTATTTATTTATTTATTCATTCATTCATTCAAGACAGGGGTTTTTTTTTGTGTGTGTGTAGCACTGACTGTCCTGGAACTCATTTTATAGACTAGACTGGCCTCGAACTCACAGAGATCCACCTGCCTCTGCCTCCCAAGTACTGAGTGTTTTTTTTTAAACATTTGTATGTGTGTGCACATGCGTGTGCGTGCGTGCGTGCGTATGTAAGTATGTGTATGCGTGGGCACACATGCTATCCTGAGTGTGGCAGTCAGGCCAGCTTCCAGGAGTTGGTTCTCTCATTCTACCACATGGGCTTCAAAGCATTGACCTTACTTTGGTCCTAAGGTTTGGTGTAAGCGCTTTTACTTGTGAGTCATCTTGCCAAGATCGTTTCTTTTCTGACAGATGAGAGCGGTATTTTGACTCTGGGCAGAAATGAAGAGCCCAGGTGTCGGGAAGGCTTAGTGTGTAAAGGTGCTTGCTGCCAAGTTCGATGATCTGAATTTGATCTCTAAAACCCATGTGATGGGAGGAGAGAACCAACTTCCACAAGCGGGCCTTCGACCTGAGTGTATGAACACGCACATATAACACAATGCAGGAATACATTTTTTAAAAAGAGCCTTATCTTTTAGAGACATTGTGGATGCTTAATCTCCGTAGGCAACTTGACTTGATTTAGATCTCCTGGGGTTGTCTATAACCGTGTTTCCAGTAAGCATTAGTTGAGGAGAGAAACCCCACTTTGACTGTGGGCAGCACCATCCCACGGGCTGAATAAAAACATGAGAAAGTGAACTGAGAACCAGCCTTTGTCCTTTGCTTCATCCCTTACTGACGACCGAGGTTGTGATGTGACCAACAGACCAACCACCTAACATCCCTGCTACCACGCCTTCCTTCTCAGTCCTGCTGCCACGCCTTCCTACCCAGTCCTGCTGCCACGCCTTCCTTCCCAGTCCTGCTGCCACGCCTTCCTACCCAGTCCTGCTGCCATGCCCTTCCCACAGCCCGGCCTGTCAATCTGCCTGACTGTGAACCACAGTGAGCCCTTTCCTGGGTTGCCTTTGTCAGGCATTTCATCACAAGCATGGTAACTAGCACAGATACGTAGTGAAACGTCGGCAGAAGAAATGGTGTATTGCTGGGATTTGCTCCAGAATAACAGACAGAGGCTGTAGGTGTTGGGCAGGAGCCACTTTGAGGTTCATTAGATTGTGCTCTGCATTTTTCTGCTTTTTTGTTTTGTTTTCTCAAGATAGGGTTTCTCTGTGTAGCCAGGCTGTCCTGGAACTCACCTGTTCCAGGCTGGCCTAGAACTCAGAGATCCCGCCAGCCTCTGCCTCCCTAGTGCTGGGATTGAAAGCGTGTGTTGCTATACCTGGCTTCCCCTTCCCCCCAGCTTTAATTCTGTGTACACTTGTGAGTATGAGCTTGTGTCAGCTCTCCCTGGAGCTGAAGTTACAGTCAGTTGTAAGAGGCCATCTTGGGTGCTGGGAACTGAACTCAGGTCCTCTACAAGATCAGGGCCAGCTTTTAAACAAAAAGTTATCTCTCCAGCCTCATTTCTGTTTTTGAAATTCTCTATTAAAAATATTTGCAAAAAAATTTGTTTTGCAAACCTTAAGCCTGGTCTGTCAAGATGGACCAGTGAGTTCAACCTGGTGTGTAGTTGGTGCATTTATGACAATTCTGGATCCATCTGGCTGCGGGAGGAGGGAAGTGGAGAGCAGTGAGCAGAGGCCCCATGAGAGTCAGGCAGTGAGGGGTTGGTCCTGCTGTCAGAGCGGCTGCCAGGTCTGGTTACTGTCCCCTGCTCTGTGCTCTGACATCTTCATTTCATGCTGTGATCTGGTTCCACCTGCCGGGTCCCATTAGCAGGCGGTGAGCGCTCTTCGGGCTGCTGGAGTAGTGGGGAGAAGAGGGCTGTTCTCCTGGGTCTCTTCCCTGCAGGATGGGCACTTCTGGTGTCAGGCTTCAGATCAACACTGTTGGGTCCCCATCTACCCTTCCTGTGGGGGGATAGGCACCTCAGATGATCTTCTTTGTCTTCTCCTGGAGTCTCTGAAGTCCAAAAACAGTTCTGGAAGTCAAGAGGAGTGATAGGGTGTTTCTCTCCCTCACTGGGGAACTCCCCCAAATGTGTTAGAGAAACAGGCTAGGAGGAAGGGCGATTCAAGGGAGAACAGCATCCATGTGGCGGGGGACGGGGGGGGGGGTAAGCAGAGGCTATGGTGAGGAGGGGAAGGTGTTAGGAGGGAGGATGGGGTGTACCGGAGATAGAGAATCCAGGGTGCGGACTGGAGAGTGGCAAGCCAAGGAGCTGGCTGTGGCTCCTGGAGCCTGGAGCTGTCACCATGGGCACTTTTAATCTGGGGCACCAGTCCACTTCTGCGAGGCACTTACACCCACCAGCCATCACAGTGGGTTGTTGCAGGTCTGAGCACTGCGGTCACTCTCCCATGGTCTCTACCACTCAGAGAGGTGGACAGTGTCCAGGCTCCCCTGGCGGGCCTGGCAGCTTGGGCCCAAGCTGAGGTTCTGGAGATGAGTCAAGGGAAAATCAGGGAAGGTAGGTAACAGCTGGGAAGAAACTGGTAGCTGTGGTCTGAGGCTGAAAGCCCTTCACGACCCATGCCCGACCCCAGGACTCCCACACTCACCCCTGCAGAAAGCTTCTGCACCAGATCTACAGAGCTTTCCGTTCTTGGAGCCCACAGAGTCCAGAGGCCCAGGATACTTCCGGTTACTACCGTGATCCCAAGAAAGCTGGGGTATTTCACTATGAGGAGCTGCCCAGCCCTGGCCACCACCCTTGGGGAAACAGGCTTGAATTAGGGCTCCCGTGAAGTCACTAACTGGCTGTGTGATCCAAAGTGAGTTGCTGGACTCCTTGGGCTAATTTCTTTGCTTGCTAGGAATCCAAACTCTTCCTCTCAGGACCCTAGGCCAGAATGATATGGCTAGATAGTGGGATTTGTTGGGCCCAGGGTGGGTTGCACAAAAATGGGGACAGACCACCAAAATCTAATAAACCAGAAACCAGAATCCAGGGGAAAAAATAAAACAATAAAATAAAAAAATTCCATGGGGCACAAAAAGCTTATCAGCTAGCTGAGACCACAGCCAGAGATGGATTTTGTAAGGCCGTGGCAAAGGCCAGTTTCTGAACCGACTGTTTGTTGTTGTTGTTGTTGTTGTTGTTGTTGTTGTTTGAGACAGGGTTCACTGTAGTTTTGGAGCCTGTCCTGGAACTAGCTCTTGTAGATCAAGCTGGCCTCGAATTCACAGAGATCCGCCTGCCTCTGCCTCCCGAGTGCTGGGATTAAAGGCGTGCGCCACCACTGCCTGGCTGAACCCACCTTTTTATAGTAGGAGCACCAAGCATTAGGTCTGAACAAAGGAATTTTTACAATCTCAAGGTAAAACTCACACACGATTGCCTTACTTTACAATCTCCGTTAACAGTTTTTTCAGTTAAACTAGTGTTTGTATTAACCTGCTGGCTTCCTTGGCGCTTCCAGGTGGTGATTACTGAAGCCCTGGGCTCCCTCTTGGATGCTGCCAATTCCACATAGCGCGGATAATGCGTAACCCAGAGGTCATATAACTATTTTCCTAAAAGTTGACTCAGCTCATATCCATAGGCTAGCTCTCAGTTTGCAAAGAGATGCTTTGGCCTTGTGAATAGAGCTCTGGGTTGTAAAGTGAAATAGCCCACTGTTAATAGTTAACCCTTAAGCTGTTGAGAAAGCTGCTGACAGTCTGTTCTCCTTCTCCTAGGCCTACAACTTTATATTTCTTTATTTCTACATTTCTATTTCTGCAATCTACATTTTTATATTTTTATTCTTGGGCCCTTCAGGGTTCAGTGGGCATGTGTGGTTGGGGTTATTTGGAGCTATGGCACTGACTGCTCTTCCAGAGTTCCTGAGTTCAATTCCCAGGATCTACGTGGTGGTTCACAGCTGTCCTGTAGAACAACTGTAGTCCTATGGGATCCACGCCCTCTTTTGGTGTGCAGATGTACATGCATCAGCATGTACAAAGTATCCGTATACACAAAACACATAAATCTTTAGCTGGACACCATCATGTTTAACCTCAGCACTAACAGGTGGGTCTTTGAGTTCGAGGCCAGCCTGGTCTACAGTGGGAGTTCCAGAACAGCCGGGGCCACAGAGGAAACCCTGTGTTTGGGAGAGGGTGCATGGTAGGTATCCTTCCAAGGGAAGAGGTGGGCTGAAGGCAGGAGGAAGATTATCAACGCAACAGCTCTTCACACAAATGAGTGCAACTTTTGTGGGTCATTTGCATTGAGCATAGGCTTTCTTTTACATTTGCATATGTTTGAAGGGACTGACTTTCTGTGTTCTGTTGGCCTTGGAGGTAGCAGCTGCAGGGAGTGGGGTATGGGCTGGCATTAGTTTGGTTTTCCTCTTTGCAAACTAATTTCTTTTATATACTAATTTTGCAGCCTGGTATAAGGCTTTTCAGACCTCACTCTCTGAGCCCCTTCCCTGAGGGCGGGGCTGCTACAGGGGACTCCTCTGAGGACTCCAAGGCCTTTAGGACTTGCCTGTTCCTGCTGGGGTTTCTGCCCCAAATTCGGTTCTCTCTTCCAGGAAGCCCTTTGGGTTATATGAGAACTATCAATGATGAGTCTTTTCTATCAAATACTGTAAAATCTGTGTTTGGGACAAGGAATTTAGATCTTTTTTTTTATCTCCCTGGCCTTGCAAAATTTTTATGGCAACGTTTAAACCCCCCTGCTGCAAACTTTGTGTACACACAGGCCCCTGTGTATTCCCGGAATCTGAGTGCCCCAGCAGTGACTCCTTTCCTTCCCCCTCCACTCTGGGGCCAGCTCTTTTCAGCCTGGCTGACTGGGCAATAATTCACACATTGCCTCTGTGTTTGTGATCGCACTCTCTTGATCCGAAGTAAAGTTTGCCTTGGCCAGACATTTCGGTCGGAGGAGCAGCCTTTCTTTGCAGCCCATGACTTATTTCTAACAAATTACCTCAGATCATCTGTTCTTACCAGACTGAGCATCCAGCCTGGACCAGACCAAGAGGTTGGGGAGGCTGCAGTGGTCCTCCAGAGCAGGCCTCCGACAGAACCCCAGCCCAGCATCCAAGCAGCCCCACCTCCCTGGATCTCTGGTCTGGATGTGGATCAAACAGTTGCAGTCAGGGAAAGAGGGCAAGATCGGAGACATAGCCCTGCAGACCAAACGGGATGGGGATTTAGGTCCCTCCTTCTTCCTGGCCCTCCTCCAGGCTCCTCTGTCTCACTGCTCCCAACCAGGACCCCACGACCCCTAGGGACAGCTGGAACTTCCTCTTCCTGGTCCCATTCACGGACACAGCCCCTGAGCAGCCCTCATTTTCATGTGACAGGGTCTCATGTAGTCCAAACTGGCCTCAAACTCACTGTACTCAAAGTGGATGGCTTTGAACCCCTGATCCTCCTGCCTCAACTCCCAAGTGCTGGGGTTACAGGATGGACCACCACATCAGTCTGTTAGGTTTTGAAACAGGGCCTTGCTCTCTAGTCCTGAATGTCTTAGTTCAAGGTCCTCCTTCATCTGCCTTCTCGATTTCGTGATGGCAGCCTTGTGCTACTGGCCTGGGTCCCAACCAGCTTTCTGATGGGCTCATAGGGCTCTTATTTCCACTTCAAGATCTTGAGGGCTCCATGCAAAACCACTGTTGCTTAGAGATTTCACCACCTGCCTTTCTTGGCTTGCCTCCAGTGCCCTCCACCCCTTCCTGCCGTCCTCAAGGCCACAGGACCCCAGGCTTTTGGTCCAATTCCTCAAAATGCGTCCGTCCACAGCTTTCCTGCAGGCTCTGTTCCCACTGCTCCCTTGGCTGGGGTCCTTCAAGGCTGAGCGGAAATGCCATCTTCCCTCTGGCTGCCTTTCCTGATTCCTCAGGTGGAATTAATTGCCACCTGTGTTTCCATTGTACCTGTAAACACTTCAGAGCCAGCACCACCACCCGTCTATTAAGGCTGTTTTATCTGTCGTGCTTCCCAACTGTGGCTCTTAAGTGTCTGGACAATGGAAACTATCTGATTCATTTAAAATTTTGCCCTGCACACAGTAGGCACATAATACATGCTTGTTAGGTTGAATAGATAATTGCCATTCACATCATGCGTGAAGTGCTGGCTTCCTTTTCAAATGTTAAAAATTACTATGAAAATATCCCCCGCTGTTTGAAGTCCATAACAATACCTAACTGGATGAACAGAGTAGAAGTCCCACCCACTGGCTCCCCAGCTGGGGAGATGCTGGGAGCTTCATTTTGGTACCAGACTCTTTCTAAGAGGGTCCTAGTTCCCCACAGCAGCCTCTGCACTTCTGAGGAGAGTAACTCCTAGATGTACCCCATAGGCTGATTCCAGTACCTCGGGGACCAGAAGGGTGCAAACAGGCCCGTGGGTGAGGGTACTTGAATTCCCCAGACAGACCCAGCTCTCTCTGTCCTAACACTAGGGCTTGGCCAGGGTTTTCACAAAAGCCCCCAGTCAGCCAGGACTGGGGGTGCTCTCATAGACCCTACGTCATGTCTACATCAAGTCATTGCTGGTCTCTGTTGCCACTCTGTCTCTGCTGAGGTAGAGAGCTGAGCTTTCTCAGCTAGGACATAGACTTGCTATGCAAGGCTGGGGCTGGCTTTGTTGGTTGAATGCTTGCTTAACATGCTGGAAGCCCTGGGCTTCCCAGAACACAGAGTAGATGTGGTGGGCCTGGAGAGGTGAAGGGAGGAGGATCAGAAATTCGTTATCCTTGGCTGTGTAAGGAGCTTCTCAGGCAGGCATGATGGTGCACACTTTTAATCCTAGCGTTCAAAAGTCAGAAGCAGGCAGAGCTCTGTGAGTTCAAGGCCAGCCTGGTCTACCCAGTAAGTTCCAAGCCAGCCAGTGCTACACTGGGGGCATTCTCTGACTTTTCAAACAAAAAAACCTCAGCTAAAATAAAACAATACTCTTCCTCCATAACTGTGCCTTGAGTTAGTTTAAACTCTGCAGAGGCCCTTCTGGCAAACAGTGTCAATGTACAGGCAGAAGGGGTGAGACCCCAGATGTTATTGCTTTTTTGACTTTTTGAGGTTCTGGGAGAATGAACCAAGCCGCATGCATGCCAGGCAAACACTACCGCCGAGCTGCAGCCCCGCCTTGTCCTGCGTCTCCCATGCCGAGCAAACCACTTCCCATCAGGTGCTTCCTGCTTGTGAATTAAGGCAGGGAAAAATTCTACCTCAGAAACGCACTCTCAGAAGAGAATTGTAACAAATGTCTATTAGGCACCTTCTCTGCGCTGGGCGCTTTTCCAGACGCTGGGAGTACAGCAGCCAAGAAAACTGGCATAAACAGCCACCCTGCTGGAGTTTACATTCTGCTGGGGGAAATGGGCAACACATGCACTCGTGCGCACACACACAAAAATAGAACCAAAATCTATGGTGACAAGAGCCATGCTGGGGACTGAGCAGCTCTCAGAGGCTGGGCCCTGCAGGCCCCTGCTGAGAAGCAGGAGGGGGCCATTATCAAGGTCCTTTATGAGAAGCACACCCTTCTCGCTTTTATTTATTTAATTTTTTTAAAGATTATTTTTTAAAGATTTATTTATTATGTATACAACATTCCTTCCATGTATGCTTGCATGCCAGAAGAGGGTGCCAGATCTCATTATAGATGGCTGTGAGCCACCATGTGGTTGCTGGGAATTGAACTCAGGACCTCTGGAAGAGCAGTCAGTGCTCTTAACCTCTGAGCCATCTCTCCACCCCCCCCCCCACCCCCCCCCGCTTCTTGCTTTTAGACAAAGAGACCAGACCAAGCCCAGAGATGAGGTGCCATGGAGGGGTGTGTGAGCAGGGCAGGGGTCAGGTATTTGGAGAATCTGCTGGTTGGCTTTTGTAAATGTGACACAGACCTAGACATATCTAGGAGGGGACCCTCAATGAGAAAATTGCCTCCTTCAGATCAGCATTGCCTGTGGGCATTTCCTGATTAATAATTGGTATGGGAGGGGTAGTGCCCCCCAAGCAGGTGGTCTTGAGGTGTATAACAAGCTGAGCCAATCAGGAGGAGCAGGCTAACAGGCAGCCTTCCTCCATGGCTTCTGCTTCAGTTCCTGCGTCTGCGTTTCTGCCCTGATTTCACTCACTGACGGACTGTGATCTGACAGGTTGACCGTGGCCTGAAGCCCTTTCTTCACGAGTGGCTTCTGGTCATGGTCTGTTATCACAGCAACAGAACTTCTGGCTCAGACAGGTGCTTCCTAGAGAAGGTGCCTCCGTATTGAGTCTTGAAGGATGAGGCTACCTAAGCTGCGTGGGAGAGAGGGCCAGAGTGCCAGGCCTGGGAAGAGGCAAGACCCATCCCTTTCACCCCATGCCCAGTGTCTAGCCTGAACTCAGCAGACACTGAAGGCTCAGAGAAGGTTCCTGTACGGAACCTAGGGTTTTGAGCGAGCTAGGTAAGCGCTCGCTCTCCCAGTGAACCTCGTCCCCAAGCTGAGTCCCAACTCACTGCACCCTGTCTAAAGATACAGAGACACAGGTTAAAGGCCCCGGTGCCGACCTTGACCCTTTGTGGCACATGGACAAGGCTCCTCCAAGTCCTCTATCCCCTCCCCACTGCTGGGCTTACCTGGCCAAGAGATAATTGTGGCAATAATCAAAAAAGAAAAGGTTTTTATAGTACCCCGGTCTCCCAAAATGTCCAGACAGGCCTTTCTAGAGGTCTCCAGCTGTCACCCCACCAGTTCTGGGCGGCTCTAGTTACAAGCCTCTGAGTGGTCAGGGACGCATGGGCCAATAAACAGGCTTAGTAGGTCAATGAATAGAATGAGAATTATCTTGTTCCCTGGTTTCCTTACTTGGGGATGCACAGCAAAACTGGGCTAGATGGTGAGAGCCTCGTGGGTCAGGATCTTGCGAGCAGACAGCCACTGTGGGCTCCTCATTAGGATCATAGGCAGGGATGGTCAGAGGGCCCTGGAGGGAAATGCGTGGGAAAAGAGCAGGCTTGTTGGGAGAGGAGGCTGATGAAGCAGCCAGACCATCGCTCACCCATTCTGATAGGTGACATTTTTTTTTTCATTCCCAGTGGTGACATTTTTGCTGCAATTATTTAAGAAACAAAAGCAGAAGCAAAACCAGCAAAAAACTCCATGTTCAGAGTGCCTCCCCCAAGTCATTTTTCTATTTTTTCTCCATAAATGAAAAGGCAAGATGTGTCCCAAAAGGACTGTAACCGGGATATCACTTCTCCCTAGTGACCCGGAGCTGAGGACGAAAGGTGAGACGTAGCAGAGCCTGGGACCCACCAGCCTGGACCTGGTCCCCTCCTGCCAGCCACGGCCCTCACCTCCTATGTGGGATTCCTGCTAAATTTTTCACCTTCCAGTTCCTTGATTGACTCCTTTGGCTCTACCCCTTCACCCCCTTTTCATGGGGCTGGGGATGGAACGCAGGGTCTTGCGTGCTAGGTAGGCCCTCTGTTGCTGAGCCACATCTCCGGCCCCCCACTAGTGAACACTGGACCAGGGCTCTACCATCGAGCCATTGCGCAAACCTTCCCTCTATTCAGAGCTTCCCTGCTCTTGTAGAGCAAGTGCTACACCCCTCTCCTGCCTTCTTTCTAGCCCTCTCCATATTTTATAGATGGACAAACAGAGACCCATGGAAGTAAAGGAACTTCTCCGGCCACAGACTCATGCACCAAAGCGTTCTGGCCCTAGAGGCCAGCTCCTAAAAGTGACGGTACTCATGTGACATGGCTGCGTCATATGCCCCTGCAGAGAGGATCCCCAGTCAGGTTTCTGTTACTTTCCCCATTAGTATTTACCCAGGAAGCCCCAGGTCTAACCAGAGTTGGAACCTTGCTCTGTACCCACTTTTCACCTTAATGGGGAACTGCAGGAAGGTGAATCCTGACCCCAGCCTGGATCTTTAAGGGGGGTTAGGGTGGGTGGGGGTCAGGTAACTCCTGCCATCCCCGGGTATGTGTGCAGGGCAGTAGTCCAAAGGGTGTGAGCTGCTGCACACAGCTGCCAGCTGCAGTCCCACCCCTGCCCTCTTTTCTGTCAAGCATGTCAGAGTCCCCGCCCTGAGCCGCCTGGCACAGCAGTGGGCCGCAGTGGCAGGGCTGGGCTCATGCCTCTGGGCTTGCTGGTGTTTGATTATTCCTTGATAAATATAGGCTCAAAGAAATCCGGAAAACACACCCAGGCATTAGTGGGCTGGGCTAACGACCCCTTTCCAAAGGGAGGCCATCTGGAGAAGCTCTGGCTTGGCGCCAGGCTTGAAGTGCCAGGAGAGGAACAGGATCTGGGGAAGGCCTGGGCCTCTCTCTGTGATGCACAGGTGTTCAGGGCCTCTCTGAGAACCACCCCTGGGAGGACAGAGGCCTTGGCCGTGCTGAGGGAAATACTCAGGAACAGAATGGACAGCTCTCTAGCTCCACACTTGTAGTGACGGGGAGACAGGGAGCTGGGCGATGAGGCAGCACAGCTCTCTGTGGAGGTGATGCCTGCAGGTGATAGCATGGGGTGAGAGTCCCATGGTTGGCCATCAACCTCACACCCAAGCCACAAACCTTCCTGGCGAGTGATGGTGGGGTGTCATCCCTGTCCCCGCCCAGCTCACTTTGGGATACTTGGCAATGGAACCCACGTTCCCAGACAGAGGAAGACTTGCTGCTGCCCCTGGCCTCCTGGGATGCTTGTTGGAAGCCATCTACTGTGGCATGAAAACCACATGGAACACCTCCAGAGACCCAGTGAAGAGGGGCCAGAATGGCAGGTCCCAGGCAGGCTAAGCACCATCAGCGCATGCCTGCCAGCATGCAGGCAACCAGTCCTGGAAGGGCGGCCACCTCCAGGGCGACCCCTGGTGTGATGTGGGATTGAGTGGAGCCTGCCTGGGTTTGCAAATTCCTGAGCGGAACTGATGACTGTGGTCATTTTAAGCCACGGAGGACCGGGGGTGGTTTGTTATGTAGCAACAGAGCTTCGCAAAGCCAGACTGTCAGCAAAGCTTGTCAGCTCCACCTTCTAAATATACCCACACTCCCATCCCCACTTCCCCACCCGACTGCCAGTGCTCCCTGGAAGATTCCAGCAGCTCCTAGTAGGCATCCCCTCCCGCGCCTGACCACTTACTCCAGTGAAGACTCCGATCAGATCCTGTCTCTGCTCAGTCCTGGGGAGCCACCCCTTCACTCAGGCTAGAAGCCAAGGTCAGCTGTGTGACCTTCACCAGGTCCTTCCTGTGGTTGGACGCCTCCTGGCCCTCTTTCCCTTACCCTCTTTCAGCCTCTCTTCTGGTGAGCCGTGGACCAACCAAGTTCACTCTTGCCTAGGGGCCTTTGCACCACCTACTGCCAGCTGAGCCCTCAGCAAGCTTCTGTGCTCCCTCAAGTCTGGTCAGATCTCCCAGGAAGGACTTCTGGCTGCTCTCTCCCCACTCCCCGGTCTGCTGTAGTTTTCTCTGTTGCATTTCGCTTTACTGTCATTCTGTCCTTGATCTTAGCCAAGCTGGAATGTGACAATTATTGTCATACTATATATTTGCTCTGTTAGTAGAGATTTCCAGGCTGGGGAGATAGCCCAGCTAGTAAAATCCACAGAGTGTTCAGGCTGGGCGTGATAATCCCAGTTCTGACATGAAAAACCAGGGAGGCAGAGACAGGGAGATATCTCGGTTTGCTAGCCAGTCATCTTAGCAGCGGGGACCCCATCTTAAAGGGGTGTGTGTGGAGAGATCATTCAGCTGTTTAGAGCACTTGTTGATCTTCTAGAGGACCTGGGTTTGTTTCCCAGTACCCTCAGGGTGACTTCACAACCCAACCATTTATAACTCTAGTTCCAGGGGATCTGACACCCTCTTCTGGCCTCTATAGGGTCCTGAGCTCATGTAGTGCACATACACATTCACAGGCAAAACACTCATGTGTATAAAATAAAAACAATGCTTTTCAAAAGTGGATGGAGGACTGAAAGGTACTTAGGGTTAAAGCTGTTTCGTGGTTAAAGGGCCTGCTGTCCTCACAGAGAATCCAGTTCAGTTCCCGGCCCCCACATCAGGTGGCTCACAAACATCTGTAACGTGAGCTCTAGGAGATCCTTCACCCTCCTGGCTTCCTCTGGCATCTGCATCTCCACACACATGAATACTCACACAAATATATAAACAAAAATAAACATTCTAAAATGTGACTTCTGAGGAATGAATGACAGATACCTACAACTGTCCTCTGGCTTTTATATGTGCGTGTGTGTGTGTGTGTGTGTGAGTGTGTGTACACACACACACAAATATACAGATATATAGATCTATACTTTTCAGGCTAGAAGGTAGGACCTGAGAGAAGGGGCTTCTTGAGCTTGTTTTACTGTGAATTTCAAAGCCCTGCCTACACTCAGCATCTGGTCAGAAGCGGGTGCTGAGCTTATGGTGAATGGAATGGAGGCAGGCAATGGGGATAGACAGGGCCGGCTGGGATCTTGTCCAGCAGCTAAGTTTGGCTTGCTGTCCTGTGGACTATAATTCCCACAGTCTCCTGAGGTAGCCTTGGGCTGGGGTCACAGAACCAAGAGAGAACACTGTGGCAGGCTGGGTGGGGCACAGGCTGCACTGCCCTGCAATTCCCAGGCTCCCAGCACGTGCTGCCTCCTCTGGATGTTCCTGTCATGGCTCCTTGTGCCTAGAAAGAGGCTCTTTCCGTTTCTTCTATGCAGATTCTTCATATTTGGGTGTCTATGCTTCCCAAGTACCCTTAGAAGCTGTGAGGGTGGGGCTGGAGAGATGGCTCAGTGGTTAAGAGCACTGGCTGCTCTTCCAGAGGTCCTGAGTTCAATTCCCAGCAATCATATGGTGGCTCACAACCATCTGTAATGAGATCTGGCACCCTCCTCTGGCCTGCAGGCATACATGGAGGCAGAATGTTGTATACATAATAAATAAATAAATCTTTTAAAAAAAGAATCTGTGAAGGCACGCGGGGGGTGGGGGTGGGTGGGGATGGGAAGGGTTAGAGTGCCGCTGAGGAGGGAAGTCTCACCAGGGAACATGACTTTAGTTCTCCTTGGTGGAGAGGTCTGGTCCTAGGCTTCTTTACTTGGATCCCAGAGCCCCACCTCCACCCAGTACAGAGTTTATCCTGAATTCTGAGGCTTCTTGCATTTGGTCACCCCATGGACAGCTCATTTATTTATTTTGAGACAGGGTCTCACTACGTAGCCCTGACTGGCTTCCAACTCTGAGATATGTCTGCCTCTGTTGGTATTAAAGGCACGAGCTGCCATGCCCGACTCTATTTATGTACCCTGGGCAAAGACTGATACTGGACTCTGATCCTCCTGCTTCCTGTCTGAGTGCTGGATGGCAGACGTGCACCACCATGCCCAGCTTGTGCAGCGCTGGGGATGGAACCTAGGGCTTTGCGCATCTAGGAACTCTACCAACCAAGCCACAACCCAAGCCCCCAACAACACTTTAAAATGCATCCCCTGGCTCTGAAGCCTCAAGTGTTTCTCCCCACGAAGGCTGAGCCGCTGGCTTCCCTGCTGTGAGCTAGCCCAGCTTCCAATCACTTTGATTTGGGCTTCAGAAGGCAGGTTGTGGATGCTGACTATGTCTGCTGGCCACTAAAGGTAAACCTTGGCTCTGAGTCTCCAAAAATAAATCTCAATTTAGTTCCAGAACAGTTTCTTCTCTTTGTCTGTTTGCAGGAGGCTTGGACACTGAAGTCCCACAAATGAACCTGAGGCAGGCGTGTTGAAAGCAGCCTTGGGTCCAAAGCACACTCCCCATCAGATCTAAGGTAGCAGGGTTTAAGAAGGAGCTGTTATTTCAGCTACTTCAAAGGCAGAGATGTTGGCAGTTGGACTAGGAAGGAGCATCAGTCGCTAGGCAGAGCTGGGACGCGCAGGTGTAACGGCTCGAGTAGGGTGGCAGCCCTGGGAGTCAGCTCCTTCCTCGGAAGCCAGGCCTTGGTGGCGCTCAGGTTTGTTCTCTGTAGAAGAAAGGAAGCAGGGTTTGCTTAGGGCCAAAAGACTGAGGGCTCCCATCTCCCCAGAACAAGCCAGAGCACGATCAATCAACAGTAGAGTTGTAGAAGCTGGAGGTGGCAGGGATGGAGTCAGGGACTTGTGCCCAGACAGCAACAGCTGAGTAACCAAACTGTGAGCCCTGCCTAGCCTGTCAGTTCCATGCAAACACAAGGCCTCAGGCCTTAGGCCCTGTCCCACTAACTCAAGACTCCAAGAACAAGCAAGTAGAGTAGTGGCCTCCCCACTCCCCAAGGCGCAGGAATGACACCAAACTCGGGAGAAGCTGTCTTAACCCTTGGCTGTCTGATAGGGAAACAGGCTGGAGAAAGCACTGTTTTCCCGGTCACCCAGTCTTGTTCCCACAAAACATGAGATTAACTCCTTTTGTAGCGCAGAACAGAACTTTCAAGCACAGCCATTTGTGGCCGCTACCCTGGTAACCTCTTGAAATCAGGATCTGCTTGTCATCACACAGGCGGGGGGTGGGGTGACCCAGGCATGGGGACTGCCCCTTCCTTCAGAGAGATCTCCAAGATGGAGAATGAGCCTCCTTGGTTCCACCCCAGACTGAGCTCTGTGGCCCTGATGATGCCCAGAGAGGAGGTGAAGATCTGGGGACCACACTGGGGCTCCCCATGGTCAGGTTCCACACTGGCCTCCGTGGCCTAGAAAAGCCTTGCCTTCCCGAGTCTCAGGTGACTGTCCCTAATTTGAGAGGTTAAACAATAGCCAGCGCTTACATGGGTCTGTGTGTCCACACCTCATTTTCTATTACTGTGGCCTGTCTCCATCTGCCCATCCTCGCAACGAGAGGGCAGGTTGACTTGGCTGCCTGTGATGTCCTCTCCTTGGCTACGGGAGAGAAATGAGAGGTCAGCCGGCTGTATGTCCTGGGTCATTACAATGAACAAGCTGACTAAAGCTATCAGAAGATCTATTGCTTAATGGGAGATTAAAAACCAACGAAAGCAGCCAGGTTCTGACCCGGGGTCTCAGTCCTTAATTTAATTTCTTTTGCTACTCAAATCAGAACATTTAAAAAAAAAAAGTGGCCGTATTTGCTCAAGGGTTTTCTTTATCGTTAATTGATTCGGCCAAGGCTTTTCTGTAAGTCACATCTTCAGGGATGGCCCCTCGTAGTGAGGTGCTAGGCCTCAGGGGACAGAAGCCTCCCAAGGGAGCCTCTGGCTCCCACAGGTCAGTCAACGCTGCCATTCCAAAATCAGAGAGGAGCCTCCCAGCTCTGCATCTGATGGGTCAGAGCCAGGGTGTCCAGTAGCCTTGAGCTAGTGCCCCACAGTGATCAGCCCGCCATGCCTCCCCTCCAAGTTCCTATAGCTCCCCAAAATCTCCTGGCGGTACTCGCACACCGTGTGATCTGCAGAGCTGGCCCATGCCCTCAGCATCACATCAAGCATCAAGCAGAGGTGCTCTCCTCCGACTCTGCTTGTACCCCATTTAATGTCTTAGGTTCCTTCTGTTGTGAAGAGCACAGAGCCGCAGCTGGGAGTTACAGGCCAGTGCCTTCAGTTTAGCCAGGGAGTCTGAGCAGATGGTGAGGGGAGGACCTATCTGGTGGCAGCTTCTTCTGACAGTGCAGGGTACTGCATGGTCACAGACAGGGACAAGCATAGTGGAGCCTTATTTGGAGACACTGGTCTTCCCAGCAGTTTGGAATGCGTGAGATTCAGCCCCTCTGGGGAAGCCGATGAGAGGCCCGCACTACCTTGGTTCCCTGACTTAGGAACACAAAGTGGCATCCTGGAAGGAGGGGACCCTGGCTGCTGTGTGCTGCAATACAGATCCCCAGAGACAGCCTTGCCTGTGTAGACAAGGAAAACTGAGGGCTCTGACTTGTCAGAGTCAACACCATTGTCAATAAACTCAGCCTTTACAAGTCAGAGGGAGAGGAAATAAAATGGGGCCATTTGGAAATGGAATTCTTGACAGCAGCTAAAATTAATGGACTCACAATGCAAGTTTTCAAGAGAGATTAAATGCTCACACCCGGTGCTGGCTGAGAAAAAGTGGGTCCCACCAAGCCATCTCCTGTTTATTAAGATGTAAAAATGTACCCGTAGCATTAGGCATTGCTTGTGGATGTAAACATAGGTAGTAGATATTTAAAAGCACACGGGGGAATAAGACTGAGCGACTACCACCGGAGAGGGAGGGGCGACCAACCCAGGGGATGGAGGCAGAGCACCGCCCCGTGTGCACAGTGCTTGGAAACATCCTGTTTGTGCGAGCCCATAAATATATGCATATTGTATGCATACATATTTATCTAATGGTTGGCTTTTCACTTGCTGTTTTAAATGAGCATGGGAACACAGCTTGGAGGATGACAGAGTCCCTGGTATGGACGTGATGTGATTTATGAGCACACATCCTGTTGTCACACGCATGCTGTTCCTCCTTTGCCTCACTGTGTTTATAAATACAGCTTATTTTCTTGAGACAGGAAACTGGATTGTGGTGTCAGAGATCTGATTTTTCTCTTTCTTTTTTCCCTCTTTTTTCTTATTACTTTTTTTTTTTTTTAAAGAAAATGGTAGCATGAATAATAAAAACCCAGGCACAGATATTGGGGTTCAAGCTGAAGATCAGAAAAAGCAAAACAGCCAACCACAAGAGAGCTCTTACCTCTACCAAGGCCGGGCGACTGCAGACTGAGCCCCACATCTCTGTCTCCTCTTATATTTTCCCCTTTAGTGCTGGGATTAAAGGCGTGTGACTCGCTAGTGCCGGGATTAAAGCTGTGAGTAGCTACTACTTGGATCTGTTTCTGCATTATTCTTGTGTAGCCCAGGGTAGCCAGAGCTCCATCTGACTCTGTCTCCCAAATTCTGGGATTAAAGCTGTCACTGCTGTCCGGCCTGTATAGCTGACTAGTGTGGTTATTTTGCATTCTGTTCTTCAGGCAAATGAAATATCACCACAGAAAAAAAAATCTCCTCTCCTCCTCCTCCTCCTCTTGTAGTTTTGGCTGTCCTGGAACTTGCTCTGTAGACCAGACTGGCTTTGCCTCTGCCTCCTGAGTGCTGGGATTAAATACAGTGCACTGCTTACTTCCTTTAGTTTTTCTGTCTGTGTATTCTGAGTGTCTGTCACTTACGTGTGGGCACCCACAGAAGGTGTTGGATAGCTATGAGCCGCCCAGTGCAGGTACTGGTACCCAAGCCCCATCCTCTGCAAGAGCAGCAAACACTCTGAAACACTGAGCCATCCCTCCATTTTCTCCACTTTTCTCATCGCTTTGGCAAAGGGGACTGGAGAGATGAAGGTTTGCCTTCACTTGAGGCTGCAGTGTGCAGTTTTTTGTGATGGGATGGCGTGGATGGAGAGCATGAGGCTGGGGATCACTGTGCCCACAGGAAGCAGACAGAGGTGCATGCTGGGGCACAATTGGCCTTTTCATTCCAGGACCCAAGCCCATGGGGTAGAATAGCTCACATTCAGGTTGCATTCCCCCACCTTGGGTAAACTAAAATACCCCCAAACACGTGACTAGAGAAGTGACTTTTGGATGTCCCTAAATCTTGTCAAGTTGAGAATCAAGGTCAGTCGTGGCTGGTGGCGGGGCTTAGTTCATTCTAGCACCTAATAGACTGGGTGTGGCTGTTTACTCTTGAAATCTCAATACCTGACAAGTAGAGGTGTGTGTGTGTGTGTGTGTGTGTGTGTGTGTGTGTGTGTATTAGGAGTTCAAGGTCATCTTCTGCTACCAGTGACCCTGTTTCAAACAAACCCAAAGCCAAAATAAAAACGAGAACAAAGCAGAATTGATAGGAAATGTTATTGTGTACATGAAATTCAACAAATAATGAAAGAAGAAAAATAGAAGGACTATAACATGGAAAACCAAACAGCTCTGTCTCTTACTCTCCTGGCGCTCCAATAACAGATTAGAACCTGTCTTTTCAAACCATGGAGCGTCTCTTACAATTCAGGAAGACAGAAGTCCTTACCAAGGTGTTGTTAGCACAGCGGGGCTCAACACACTCTAGAGGGGCGTCCTCAGAACATGGCAGAGCTCCCCTGCACACTCTAGAGGGATGTTCTCCCTTGTCTCCTCAGAACATGGCAGAGCTCCCCTGCACACTCTAGAGGGCGTCCTCCCTTGTCTCCTCTGTTTCCACCAACCGGCAGCATTTCCTGGCATGTAGTGGCATCTGTCCCTTGCTGGCCAGCCCACATCAGCTCCTCTGCACAGTCAAAGCGCTGCATAGGGGGTGTGACAGCACTGGAGTCAGCCTGACACAGGACAAACTCACCCTTTTAAGATCCTTACCTGAGCCCCACTTTTTGTCCTATAAATCTTCCCTTGGCATCTGAGGTTGTAGTTACAGGGTCTGGGTTTAGGCAGTGAATCTATCTTTGAGAGGGAGGTGATTTTTTTTTCTTCCACCTCAGAGCCCCAGAGAACTGGCTCTGGGGAGACTTCTGCAGGGAAGGCCCAGACCTCCAGACAGACAGACACCCTGAGAATGCCAACTGCCACCCTCATACTGCCACCCTCAGCCTGAGGAGTTTTCTTAATCTTTTAGGAACTTCTACTAACATTTATTTATCGTGTATTTGGAGGTCAGAAGAGCCTGCAGGAGTCAGGGCTCTCTCCTCCATGTTGTGACAGGGCTTGAACTCAGGTCCTCAGGCTTGGCAACAAGCTCCTTTACCTGTTGAGCCACTTTGACAGCCCAAAGCAGATTCTTGACTTTACTACAGAAAAGAATTTCACGTCTGGCCGATGTGAAGCCGATTTGGAGTTTATTAAAGACATATTTATGTATGAGAGTTAAGAGAGGGGCTCAGAAAAAAAGACTCATCCAAGAGCATGGGTATGGACGTCTCAGAGAAACACGCAGTTGATGTCTTTGCAGCGGCCATGGTTTGAGTGGCATCCGAAGTTACATTTCAAGGGTAATGTGTGTCCTGAGCACAGCTAATGAAATAAACCTCCAGGTGACAGAGCTAAGTTGTTCTTAGTGTACACACGGGTTTGGTCTTGTTTGAGATTCCCACATGTAGGACTCAAGGGAGGCTGTGCGTGAAGGCTTTGAGCATGGCTCATTGCTAGGTTAACATTCGTGTCCATGGGAGGAATATTGACGCGGTGTGCCGGCAACCTTCCCAGCAATGTCCGTGCTGGAATTGCTGATTCTCAGATTCTCGTCAGCACGAGGACCGAAGAGACTCCCGAGTGCAGGGCTTCCCTCTCCGTACTCTCTAATTTCCCTTGTCTCTTCTTCTGTCTGTCTGTCCGTGTCTCTCTGTCTGTGTCTGTGTATATGTATGCTAGAAATTGACACTGGGTGTCCTACTCAGTTGCTCTGTTATTTTTTGAGACAGGGTCTCTTGCTGAACCCGGAGCTTGTCAGTTCCGCAGGGCTAGCGGCCAGCAAGCTCCTGGGATTCCCATCTCTGGAATTTGAATTTGAATCAGTACCTTGTGCAAGCCAATCAGGCAGCAGAGAAGGTAGCTGCAATCCCCCAGCTACAGTAGGCAGGTCACTTTGGGCTTGCACTCACTCTTCCCCTTCTCTCTCTCTCTCTCTCTCTCTCTCTCTCTCTCTCTCTGTGTGTGTGTGTGTGTGTGTGACTTCTTGTTTTTATGCACTGTGCGCATTCAGTGCCTTTGAAAGACAGAAGAGGACACCGAGATCCATGGAACTGGAGGTAGATGTGGCTGTGAGCCACCTGGTGCCTGCTTGGAATTAAGCCTGGATCACCTCTGTGCTCTGCCACCCTTAACCACTAAACCATCTGGTCAGCCTGTGCGACTAGCTTTTCACATGGGCTTAGGGGTCAAAATCGGGCCCTTCTGCTGGCATCACACTTGACTGAGTTGTCTACCCAGCCCCTGCCCGTGTCTTTCTATTGTGCCTCCCTCTCTGGTGCTCTGCATTTGGGGGTTACTGGGTGGCAGCACGTGTCCAAACCTGGGCGCCCACTCTAACTCCGCCCACCTCAGCCTTGGGGCACTGCAGTTCCGGGACCGCTGCCTGTGGTGAGGACCACGGCCACCCTCTGTGCTTGCTGTGCCTCTCTGGCTCCAGTGGTGCACAAAGCCACTGAGGGGTCACTCTCAGAGGTTGCGATTTGTGCCACATGTAGATTTTTCCATGTCACCAGAGACCTCTGCTTTGTCAACAGTTTCAACATTCACCATCCAGTATTTAGTGTGGTAGATGCACAGCACCGGGCTTGGTCAGACCACTGGTCAATAGGCATCAAGGGTCCTTCTGTCTTCTTTGGTTTTCCAGACAGGGTTTTTCTGTAGTCCTGACTGTCCTGGAACTCACTCTGTAGACCAGACTGGTCTGGAACTCAGAGATTCGCCTGCCTCTGCCTCCTGAGAGCTGGGATTAAAAGCATGCTCACCACGCCTGGCTCCTCTGCCTTCCTTCAGCACTGGGCCAACAGACACTCCATCTCTGGTTCTAATGCTTGTACCTCAGGCCCTTTACCCGAGTCATCTCCCCAGCCTATTGGTTCATTTTTTTTAATATTTATTCATTATGTATAGAGTGGTCTGCCTGCATTGTGCCTGCAGGCCAGAAGAGGGCACCAGACCTCATTACAGATGGTTGTGAGCCACCATGTGGTTGCTGGGAATCGAACTCAGGACCTTTGGGAGAGCAGGCAACGCTCTAAACCGCTGAGCCATCTCTCCAGCCCCCCCTTCATTTGCTTATTTTATTTGTCTCTGTAGCTAAGGCTGGCCTTGAATGTTAAGCAATCCTGTTTCTGCCTCCTCAAGGCTGGGATTACAGAAGTAGGCACAAGTCTAGGTTATTAGCTGTTGACTATGAGCTTAAATAAAATTCATTCTAAATATTTCATAAAGATGAAAAAAAAAGACATCAGGCATGATGGCTTACATATATAATCCCAGCACTCTGGATCTAGAGTTTGAGGCCAGCCTGAGCTACCAAGTGAGGCTATCTAAGAAAACAATGATAATTATTATGAAGAATATGAGGTGTTCTGGTGACCAGTTCCTTCTCTGATTCCGGCTGATGCCATGAGGGTTTCAGTAGGTGGCTGGATGGACAGCGAGGTCAGAATGTAAGACAGACCAATAGATGCCAAGGCTGGGAGCTGGGCCTCTCCTGCCTCCCAGCAGCCGCTCCAGGCCGCTCCAGTGTAGGCAGAAGGAGGAGAGCGAGGGCTGCCTGCAGCAGTGCTGATGTGGCCATTCTCCTGGTGATGGATGGCAGCCCTCCAGAGCCGCTGTTCCAATTTGTTCCCAATTTGGACAGCCACTTTACCCACAATTCACCTAGTCAGGGCCACAAATCACTGTGGACAATCGGACTAAGGGAATGGAGGGGCCTAGGAGAAAGGGGCCTTGGCTATAGGAAGAGCCCAGGTTGGGAAGCAGGCCTCTGGGGCTGGTGGGGCTGGTGGGGCTGGTGGGGCCGGGTATGGGAACTCCATTCTAACTGCTGTTTCAGAGACCAGGCCTGCCTTCTGCCAGCTCCATCCAGCCCAGGATCTAGGTGACACTCTACCCAGGCCCCTCTGTTCCTTCCAAAGCCAGTAGGGACTCCTGCCACCAGCACTGGTGCAGCTCCTCTGCGCTCTGAAGCCTCAGGCTCACCCAACGCCTCCAGCTCTGCCATGAGACCTGAGCCTGACTCCCCGACTCAGAGTTAGGAGAAGCTGGTCACTCACTCACTCATCTGTTCACTCCAAAAATACAAATCAAACATTTGCTACATTACAATGGTGAGCAAAACCATAAAGTACACAGGCCACAGGAGACACACGGAGCAATCGTACAAAGAGAGGACACCACCTCTGGAGGAGCAAAGGAGGTCTTGAGCAGAGACCCACAGCCTCTCTTCTCTCCTTCACAGCTCTGCACAGGCTCACAACCAGGAAAGCCCTCTTTGGTGACCTCATCTATACATTCACCCATAGGCACATGGTGACCAGTCTCTGGGTTCAAGCCTGGGTGCCAATGCTGGGTGTTTTCCTTTCTAGAAGCCTTCCCTGGCAGAGGGCTGGATCTTGGGCCCCTTCCCCTGGGTGCCCACACTTGGATTCAGGGGCCACGGTGGCTGGTGAGAGAACCAATCCAGCCCACCTCCAGCGGGTCCTACTTTCCAAGGAGCGTGAGCACTTCCTGAAGTCCAGCCTGCTCCTGTGACCCCTTCAGTCCTTGGTCTGGCTAATGGTGATGGAGGAGGGAGCAGCTCTGATCTACAGCAGCTGCCAGGGCCTGTGAAAGATGGCCACGCTGCAGGCATCACTCTCCTTCCTGACCGCCATGCCGCTGGCTCTGAACCGGTTGTCTCGGAGTGCCCCAGGAAGTGCTCTCTTTCTTGCCCCCATCAAGGAAGGCCTTGGGAAGTGGTTGTAGCAAGGCTAGAGAGTTAGGGTGGAGGGCTAGGTAGCCATGGGCTTGTGAGTCTGTGTTTAACCCAAGCACAGGCTAGACCCTAGACCCTGTACCTACTAGCCAGCACTCTACCAATGAGCTAGTCCTCAGCAACCTCAGTTTACCTCTTTGTAGAATGGAACAAGGTGCCACACTTCCCTCCTCCCAGGAAGGCAGGGTGAGGGTGGGGCAAGCTTCTCTGATTCTGAGCCTGAGAGGCTGAGATGCCATCACCCCCACAGTCAGGCAGGACACCCCCCACTGCTCCTGATGAAGGTGGTAAAATTCTAAAGACTAAAGTCGTCTTGGTCATTTCGGCCACCTCTTCCAGTTTCTTTGTTTAGCCTAGTCTGGAACTCAGTGTAACTGAGGCTGGCCTTGAACTCCTGCAGCGTGTGTGCTATCACCCACACAGAACCTCTCCGTTACTAGACAGATGGGTACTATCTGTGGGGGATCCTGGCACAGTGTCCCAGTCTGCTGTGAGTCTCCCGGAGGGCTCCTCTGCCTGTGTGGATGTCACCCCCACCTTCCAGGCACCACCGCTATGTAAGGGGAGGACTGTGTGCATCAGAGGGCTGCTGAGATGGCAAGAGGGACCTGGCAGGCAATGTGGGGGCAGGGGGTGCCTCCAGGGCTGGCTGCTTTAAGACAGAGTTATTGTGGTTGGAGCTGTGGAACCCCATAATCCCCTGGGACTCCTTACCCTCGTTATACTCCCAAGGTCTTGCCCCCACCTTTTAATCAGATGGAATATTCATCCTCTCTCCTTCCCCAGCCTCCTGGAACCTCCTTGTTGGGAACAGTATCTCTTTCCTCTACCTGCCCGTGCACTTGTTCATCCCACGCTGTCCTGAACGGAGCTAGCCTGTATGGTGGGGTGGTCAGCCCTTGGGCCAGACCTGGTACTGAAGCTTTGCCACCTCATCTCCTCTGTGTCCACTTGGCTCTGAGTCAGCACTACCCTTCCTGGCATGTTAGAGTCCTGTGCACACATTCACCCCCCAGTCCCTTCTCCATTCCAGGGGTTGCCAGTCCTGTGGGTCCCTGCCCTCAGCTTTGTTAAACTTCCTTCCCTTCACCTTTTCTTCCCAGATGCCTTTGTCTTTTGCCTCTTCTGGGCCCCCATCTTCCTCAGTGGGACCAGCTGTCCAGGGACCAGGCTTTCTGTGTGATGGAGCCCTGGGGGGGGGGCTGGAATCCCAGGAACTGTGTTCTGCTCCATGGCTGTTGATTCAACCACAGCTGTACCAACCCAGAGGCACTGCCTCCCATTAGCCCAACCCTCAGGAAAGAAATTTGTGTATCAGGCTTGGGTATCATTTTTAGCACCATACTCAGGGCACCTCTTCTGGGAAGACTACTGGGATGAGAAGGGCCAGTGTGAGCCCTCATAGCATTTCTACAAACATAAGGGCCCCAAGGCTGATGTCCTAGAAACGGTGTGTGCTGGTTTGCCCGACTCTACTCCATCGGAGGCTCCAAAAAGCCTTTTACTAGGGAGTCTTCTGCTTTGTCTGTTTGGCCAGTGTCCCCATACTAGGGCAAGGAATCAAATACCCCCTCCCCTTTTGTTTTGACATTGTCACTCGTAGCTCAGGCCTTGAAGTTGATAACTGCAGATCTTTCTGCCACCATGCCCACTTTATGAAGTGCTGAGCTGGAGCCCAGGGCCTTGTGTACACTAGGTCAAGATGCCACCAAGTGACCTGCATTCCCATCACCCACGGAGCAGCTCACAACCAGCTGTGACTCCAGTTCTGGGGATCCAACGCCCTCTTCTGGCTTCCACAGGCACTGCATGCATGCACTGTACAACACACATGCAGACAAACCATTCACACACATTAAAAAAAGATTTCAGAGGAGGATGCGGGCCAGCAACGTGACTCAGCTGGCAAAGGCTCCTGAACCAAGCCTGATGGCCTGAGTTCAATCTCCAGGGCCGTAGTGGAAGAGCTGACTCCCCCAAAATGTCCTCTGAACTCCACACAAGTGCTGTGATACACACAAAAGAAATCAGAGATATACAAAGACAAAACCAAAACCAAAGCTGGATATGGTGGCTTCCTCTACAGTCCCAACTCTCCTAGAGGTACAGGGGTGGGGACATGAGACTCACCTGGAAGTCCGTAGGCTGGTTATCAAGGGGAAGGTGATGCAGAGGTGGAGCGGAGAGACTCCACCCCCTTACAAGGTGGTAGGGGAGTCTGTTGGCTGGTTTTATGTCAACTGGACTCAAATGGGGTCATCTGAGAGGAGGGAGCAGTTGAGAAAAAATGCCTGCAGAAGATCAGGCTGCAGACAAACCTGTACGGCATTTACTCAGTGATTGATGGGAGACAGCCCAGCCCACCATGGGTGGTGCCATCCCTGAGCTGGTGGAAGGAAGCAGGCTGAGCAAGCCGTGGTGAACAAGTCTATAAAGCAGCACTCTCCGTGGCTTGTGCATCAGCTCCTGCCTCCAGGTTCCTGCCCTGCTTGAGTTCCTGCGTTGGCCTCCCTCAGTGGACGGTGATTCGGGATGTGTAAGCCAGATGAACCCTTTCCTCTCCACGTTGCCTTTGGTTATGGAGTTCCATCGCAGAAGCAGTGATCCCGGCTAAGACGGAAATAATGACTGGAAGTTGTGCTCTGACCTCCACACATTGTGCACACACAGTGATGATAATGAGCAACTAAAAACGCACAAGACGGCGGGCACTGAAGAAGATACATGGGATCCACCTTGGCCTGCTCCACATTGTCACATACCAAGTGCACATGCACCCACACACGTGTCCTCACATATTTATCAAATGTAGACATGAACACATACACACACGCACACACATATACACACACAACACACACACACAGTACAAAATGTCCACAAAGACTCACACTGGGACTTCCCTAGCCATCCTCTTGCTCCTCCCACATGGCCAGCCCCTTGCCTATCAGCATGAGAATTCCAGGATGATTCTTGGCCCAGACCCAAAAGCCCGGGAATGAACCTGTAAAGGTGAGTGCCAGGAGTCCTTGTAATTCCACCCCTGTGCCTTCCCAAAGCACTCAGTGTGGACATCAGATGGTGCCCCCGGGGTGGGGCTGGCGTGGGAGGGGCCAGGAGGATTTGTAAAGGCCTTTTCTATCTAGAGCCAGGCATGGCGGTGCATGCCTGCTGAATCATCCCAGTACTCATTGACTGAGGCAGGAGGATGGAGAGGAGTCCAGGTCAATGTGGGCTACATTGGGAGTTCCAGGCCAGCCCAGGCTATGGAGTGAGACCCTATTTCAAAAGCCAGCACAAAAAATTTATTAACAGGAGTAAGTAAATTCTATTCTGGACCTGGTATGAACAGATGCATAATTTGCAAAAATTAATTAAACAACACATTCATGACCTCTGCTCTTTCTACATTTATGAACCCAGTATCATTAAAGGGGTAGGGTAAGCGGAAGCTGTAAGTGGGTCCAGGGTAAGACCCATCTGCCCTCAATGGGCCTCCTGGGCTTCTCCTTTGCTTTTACAGTTTGGCCTTTGCACAGGGCCTGGCCTTCTTGGTGCTGGAGGAATGACAGGGGGCCCTGAAGGGGGAAGGGAGACAGAAGCACAGGTGACTCTTTCATTAGAAAAAACCTGGGTGCGGACTGGAGCCAGGAAACGGCCCTGGGGGGGCCCACCAGCCCTGGGCAGGATGCCAGGAGGGCTCCATCCGCCTCCTAAGCAGTTCCGGGCCTCAGTTTGCCTTACTCAGCATGGAAATGGAAACAGCCTTGAGCAGGCTAGGCTGGTGATAAACCACGGCCTAGCCTGGGAGCAACATTCTCTGCAGGATTCTCACTCTGGTTCTGCTCACAGTCATGCCTGGAAGACTTGTGTGCTTTGGGGGCAGTCGCTTGTCCTCTCTCCCATAGAGCAGTGATGTTGGTTCTGAGCCGGACCTCTGAGCTGAGATGCTCATCCATCCTCTCAGAGGCTCTGCTGTGGCTGACAGCCTTGACTGGGGACAGCTGCGGTGATGGTCCCTCCCTTCCAAGTTTGTTTCCTCTTCCCAGGGTACCTAACAGCTGACTCGGAGGGAGCGTGAGATCTAAGTTCTGTCCCCAGCACCTCAATCCACCAGTCTCTAACGCCTCAGGCCTGTAGCCTTGGGTGTTGGGCTTCTGGTTCTTTTCTTTCTGGGAGTGATAAAAGATACAGGAGCCCCAGGGGCAAGAGGGTGACCAAGCCCTCCCACTTCTACTGGGTGGGGAGGCTGGGAGCCCAGGGGCAGGTGGAGAGCAGCAGGTGGCTCTGGTTGCTTCTCTGCCAAGCTCATCTCAGAGTAAGTTATTAACTCCTGGCTTGGGCAGGGCAGCTGGGCCATGAGTGTCCTTAGCATCCGACAGGAGCAGGACTGTACTAATTGAAGGCTTAATTTTCCCAGCGGAGGCTGCAGCGGGTGCCCTTCCTTTGCCATCTGGCCATATTTGTTCCTGGTGGGGCTCCCTCTGCCTGTCCTAGGGTCCCTGGTAGCCCTGACCCCTGCCTGCCTGTACTCTTCCCCATCCAGGGGATATTCCTTGGGCCCCTGCCAGGAGCTGGACCCAGGCCACATGTCTTGTCCTTCAGAATTTCATACTCTGGGGCCTCTTCAGACACAGCCAGGAGGCCCCCCACAGTCCGGAGGTGGGCAGGCCTAAGTCCTTCCAGCTTGCTTTCCAGGCCAGCCCTAGACACTCATATCTCAAGGGTGTTCCTAGTGAACTCAGGGAAGGACTAGAGGATCTTCAGGTGTCTTCTGGTTCTGGAGGAGATGGAGAGAGGGTGAGGGCTGAGCTAGCCCGCACAAGCTGAGGTAGCTGTGTGGGATTACAGGTGGGGATGGACACATGGAGTGCTTCACCCCTGTCCCCTGGCCGTCTTCCCATCCACAGCTGGGAATGGGACTCTGGGCTGCTGGCTCCTCACAGGTCCTGCGTGTTGGTATTGGCTTCTCAGCCTGCAAAATGGTTCCAGTTCTTCTTCACTGATCCAACCGGAAGTCTGGATTTTGCCCACTGCATCCTTCCTCCTCTGTACTCTGCAGCCCAGCTCCTTGAGAATGTGAGGAAACCAGTGCAGAAAAGAGGGGCCGTGGCCTCAGTCTTCTTTTCTGTAAAATTCAGACCAACGTCACTATCCACCTCTTCAAACACTCGGTCTCCCAGAAGACCACAGGGGCAGAGGAGTGTCCCAGAGGCCTCCAGTCCATCCATGCCTATGGCCTCTTCCACCTTGCGCTGCTCCTTCCCAGGAGGAAACGCCAGAGTTTTGGATCCCGAGTTCAGGCTCTTCTCTGCCACCTTGGACACATCTCCCAGTCTGCTTGAGCCTGCCCCAGGGAGAGGTCGGGACTACCATGGCCTGACCCACATAGAGCTTTGCCAAAGGGCAGGAGTGAGAGCTGGGACAGGTGAGGCCTGGGGACATGGAGCGAGAGACTAGGAACCTTAAGATCC
This sequence comes from Myodes glareolus, assembly GCF_982192425.1. Lineage (NCBI taxonomy): Eukaryota > Metazoa > Chordata > Mammalia > Rodentia > Cricetidae > Myodes > Myodes glareolus. Next base: position 67,872,186 of record NC_142043.1, on the reverse strand, counting down.
CTGTGTCACTAGGGTTAGAGGCGAAGCTGCAGTCTGGGGTGGAGTCTGTGTTCTTGGGCTGCTGGGGCCACCGTGTTGAAGGTCAGACTAGGAGTCATGGCAGTGGGGAGGTCATGGCAGTGGGGAGGTCATGGCAGTGGGGAGGTCATGGCAGTGGGGAGGTCATGGCAGTGGGGAGGTCATGGCAGTGGGGAGGTCATGGCAGTGGGGAGGTCATGGCAGTGGGGAGGTCATGGCAGTGGGGAGGTCTCCTGTCCTGTCAGTAGAAGTCATCACTCTACCTCACAAGCCCCTCTGAAGAATGCCTGCTGCCGCTGTCCCAGGGCTCCAGCCATGGGGAAGAATAGTCTCAGCGCTACACAAAGAAAGGCCAGGACCAAGAGAAGTTATGAAGACCCAGCCTTCCTCCTTCTTAGGTTTAAAGGCCATCTTTTTGTTTGTTTTGTTTTGAGACAAAGTTCCTCTGTGTAGCTCTGGCTGTCCTGCCATTCCCCCTGTAGACCAGGCTAGCCTCGAACTCACAGAGATCCGCCTGTTCCTGAGCTCTGCTGGGATTAAAGGCGTGCACCACCACTGCCGAGTTTAGAGGCCGTTTTACAGTAAGGACAAGCTAGGTTCATTCCTGTCTGTGAGTAAACTTGTTTCTCAAGGACTGGGCTATGCTCAGTCTGTGACCCTTAACTACAAATGGTTCTGCACTGTGTGTTCCAGGAATGGCAGTCATTCTTTGTTTCGAAAAGTTGTTTATAAACATCTTGCACCCCTGCCTTTGTTTCAAAGGGTTATGACCACCTATGACTACCTGCTGCTATGCCCATCTTGCAACCTCGTCTGTTTCGGGAGGGACTAACTTGTTATCTTATGTGCTGTTCCTGTGCCCCTGCCTACTTTGCCCACCGAATCTCCCATTTGGAAGCCCCTACTCCCGGACTATAAAGTTTTGTCTTTCTCATATCCAATGCTGGCCTCTCACACCCTGCTTTAGGGGGAGGCAGCCCACGCACATGAGCTTTGTAAAAAGCTTGCTTTAATTAATTGCTTGTTTAAATTAATTTGGTCCTGGTGATTTGGGTGGTGGTCTTCCTCCTCACATCTTTGGGACAAACAGCAACCCATCGAGGTGGTTTCTTTTTGCAAAGGGGCTGCACCATGACCCAAACTGGTCATGAGCAGTTTGTAAGTAAGTAAGGAGCACACAGCCAAGATACCTCTTCTATTCCTAATGCAAGGTTGCTGGTTGTCCCTCACAGGCTGAGGCTCCACTTTCCAGTCTACTCTCGATTGCCTATTTTGGAAAGCGTAGGAAGGAAATGAATGTGCCGTCAGGTTCCAGGAATGCAACAGGGCCTTGGTTGGAGAAAAAAAAATTAAATTTATTTTATATGTGCGCTGGTGTGAAGGTGCTGGGAATTGAACCTGGATCCTCTAGAAGAGCAGCTAGTGCTCTCAACTACTGAGCCATCTCTCCAGCCCTGGAAACAAACATTTTAATGGGTTGTGGGAGATTAAAAGATTCATATTAAGTTTCTCAGGGAAACTAATGGAATGTCCACCCTTAAAAGTACATTTCTCCTTCGGCATCAGGTGGCAGATGGGGCTGTTGCTGTATGGCTGGTGTCACCTTCAGTGACAGCCACAAAGCAGTGACAGATCACCTGGGAGATGAGTCAAGTGCAGGTAGCCAGGTCCCTGGCATCTATCTGGCTCATGCTGTTCTGTTTTTCCTATGATGGGTCCTCTGTATCCAACGGCCTGTCCAACATGGCCAGGGGCCTGGGGAGGTGGAGGGAGGCCTAAGGAAGACCTGTGCCGAGAGCCAGGAGCCAGAGTCGCGGGGTGGTCTCCTTAGGCCTGACTGACCAGGTAGGGGCATTTGGGGCTCCTGGCTTGCCACGAATCCTGTCTGCCTCATTTTCTCCTCCTCACGGAGCCCTTCCCCTGCCACCCAGAAGCTGAGCGTAGCCTCACCTGTATCCACTTGCCACAGCGCCCAACTCAAGCCGTGGCCTGGTTCCTGGGCTCAACCACACATGACCAGTCCTGGCCCACCACTAATCAAGGCCATCCATCCCCATCTTGTTTCCTGGTGCCCTGGGCCCAGGACTACATTTTCCCACTGATGTGCCCCTGTCCCTCAGATGACCTTTAATCAGATGAAGCCACAGGTGGCCTAGCGCTTTGCCCACTGTAGAAGAGCTAGGATGCTGCCTGTCTCGGTCGGAAGCCCAAAGCTCACAGGCATGCCGGGGCCCCGACAGTGACCAGGGTTTGAACGTCCAGTATTCTTGGCTCACCTCCCCTTCCCATTCTGAGCTAGTCTGGATAGCTCTGGGACAGGTCAGTGCAAGCCTCTCCTCATTGGACGCACATGCACGCTGCTGCTTGCTGACCGAGGCAACCCAAGTCTCTCACGTTGTCGCTTTGATTTATGGCTCTAGTTAATTCTCGAGGAGGCCTGTGAGATGCCCTGAGTGCTGGAGCCTCCATGGGATAAATCATTTAACAGGTGGTTAAATATTCTCTAAGGTCTGGGAAGCACAGGAGGTACAGATGAGGGCCAGGCAGGAGGAGCAGGGAGACGGTGTTGACGCTTCAGGGCCTTGGACGATTGGCCATGTTCTGTGTCTAGAGGCCGCACTTGGGGCTCTGTCTACTTTGGTCCCCTTGTATGGGGCACTGAATGGGGGCCAGGCTAGCCCGTGCCAGCTGTGTGCTCCGAAGAATTTCAACTGTTCTATATGCCAAGAAAGAACCCAGAAGTCTCCAGGTGGGGAGACTGGGGGGTACTGGGTGTGTGTGTGTGTGACACTGGCCAGCATCTGTCTTTGAGAGCACACAAAACACAGGGCCAGGCACGCAGCAGAGCCAAGCGGTTGTCTCGGCTGTCAAATATGTCTGAGGATGTGTCTCAGTTGGTAGGATCCTTGCCTAGAATGAATAAAACCTGGTGTTTCCGCTCCAACATAGAAACCCACCATGGTACTGGAAGTAAAAGCAGGAAGTTCAGAAATTCAGGGTCATCCTCAGCTATTTAGTGTGTTCCAGGCCAACCTGGGCTACATGAGACTGCCTCAAGCGAACAAGACTGTGGAGTCAGCCAAGGCTCCAGGGCCCGTGTGGAGGCCCTCCCCAGCACATCCATGCCCTAGCTAACATCTCACCTGTGTGTCAGGCTCCAAGGGCAGCAGGACCAGGACTGTGACCGTATTGTGTGAAGCCAAGGACAGGCTGGTGGAGGGGAGAATGAAGTGCTGCCCTGTGCAGTCCAGCTGGCTGAAGACCGAATGGAATCCAGTCAGGGGAGTGGAAGGACAACTCAGCCGAGGGATGAGCCTCTCAAGGAAGCAGGCAGGGAGAGCCCTGGAGGCCATCAAGCCGACCGTCCAGTTTATACTGAGAGCAGGTAGAGGAGCCTCAGCGATGCGTTAAGGCCCAAAGGATGGACCTAGGTGTCTGCCTGTCCCCAGCAAGCATCCTTCCCATAGGATAAACTTCCAATAAGTCAAGGTTGCCTGGGAAAGGAAGTGGTGGAGGGAAGTGGCCCCTAGACCACGCCAAAGCTCACACACTGTTATGAGCCTGTAAGGACGAACATGTCCGGAAGAAACGAAACTAACTGAAACGTGCAAAATATAGATAAGAATGACATGTGCAGAATGATAACCAGACATGCGTGCTAATCAAAAGTGTGACGCTAAAGAGTGAGGTAATGCTGAAGAGTAGTGTAAATACGGGGCACAAACGACCAGAAGACGTTCTCAAGGTGACCTGCTAGACACACTGTCAGAGGCTGTTAAAGCCGAAGACCAGACTAGCAACACATATAGAGAATCCAATGAACCATCACTAACCAGCCGCTCAACAGCTGAGACCGTCCAAGAGCCAGAGAACTAGCTCTTGCCAGCGGATCAAGACTTGCTGATCCGGAGGTCTACGTCGAGAGCCACGAACCGCCATCAGGTCGTATATCCCAATGCCTTATTAGATAGAATATAGTAATGCCTTGCCTAGGATTTAGAAATATATATGGGATATTATACCTTTATTTATGATAGTGATACTTGCTTATTGGCTGTGCCAGAACGATTATAAGATCTTGAAGTGCCTATACAATAAACCTAGTTCAGACAAAGCAGAGAACTGCTATCCTGAGTGTCATTTACTTGCAGACCTCCAAGTAAGGCCGGAAGGCCTGCTCAGTAGTGCTCGCGACACACACTCACTTCCTTTCCCTGGTCCAGTGGCTTCTGGGGGCTCAATGATCTGAGGCTTCAGGGAGGAGCTGGGAAGCCTGAGCTAAGGACCCAAGAGATGTCTGTTCCAGGCCTGGTTGGGTTGAACTGTGGGCCTCTTCCAGTGACCTGACCCGGAGCTGACCAGGTTAGTGGTAGGGAGCCCTCAGGGTCCCAGAGCCTAGGGAACAGACGGTATGTTAGCTTCCTGCTGTTGTGGCAAAACACCCCAGGAAAACGACAATGGAGGAGAAGAAGTTAATTTTGGCTGTGGGGTTTTAGTCCATGGTCAAACTGGTCCCATTGCTACAGGCCTGTCACAAAGCAGATCATTATGGTGGGAGCACAGCCTGGGGCGGGGTGGGGGAGAAGCAGCCCCAGGCAGCCACAGTGGAAACTGGAGGGAAGGGGAGGAGGCTGGGAGTGGGGAGCAGCCACCACTGCTGTCATGTAGAATATGCCTGTAATCCCAGCTTTTAAGAGGCAAATGCAGAAGGATGGCTGTAAGTTTAAGGACAGTTTGGGCTACACAGTGAGACCCCCTTACCCCCTATCCACACTGAAAGAAGAAGGGATTGGGAACAAAATATTCCCTTTACCTTTCAAGGACACATCCCCAATGACTCAACTCTTCCAAGTGGGCCCCAGTCAAGGTTTCTACTTTCTCCCAATGGCCCATGACACCATTGTTTGCAGATGAACGGCTCCACAGACAGGGCAGAGCCCTCACGAGCTCATCATCCTGAAGGTGCCACCTCTGAACTGTGTGGAACCTGGGACTGGGCTTTCACCATCAGCTTTGTTGTGCTGCAGACCCAGGCACAGCGAGGGAATGCTCCATGCAAGCAGTCCCGCACAACTGTGAGAAGCCTAAGGCAGGGTTCAGTTGAGCAGGTTGGACCCAAAATCAAGAGCACATCTGAGGCTGTGGTAAAACTCACCCCTCAGGAAGATCTAATGGCCTTGGGAGGCTAGCACAAAGCCACAGGGATTGTGTGACCCTTGTTGATCAAAACCAGATCCCCTAACCCTAACCAAACACGCCCTCGGGTTGGTATCTTTTGCAGCCTTCCTCAGCTGTCCCCAGCACCATGAAACCATGGCACACACCCCTCAGGACCCTCCTCTCATTTGTCCTGACTCATGCCCTTGGCATTTGAGTCAGAGGTCTCCACACACTTTAAGTTACTGGCTGTCTTTTGAGTACCAGACAGAGTAGAGCACTGGGCCTTTGAGGCAGACTCATACCCTGGGCGGTTCCTCCGCGGGTGACCCACAGACGGTCAGTTGTATCTCACCTTGTGAGAGGGCTGGGCTGCTCAGTGGAGACCCATGCATGTGTGTGCAGAGCCTGAAGCTGAGACAGTCGGTTGTCAAAATTACACTTTTGTTTGTTTGTAGTCTACTTTAGAGGGAAGGAAAGAGAAGGAGGGAGGGAGGGAGGGAGGGAGGGAGGGAGGGAGGGAAAGGAAAAACGAAGAGCTTCCAGAAAGTGGGGGGGTCAAGGGAAAGGAAAGGAAGGGAAGGGAAGGGAAGGGAAGGGAAGGGAAGGGAAAGGAAGGGAAGGGAGGGAGGAAAAGAGAGGAGAGGAAGAGCTGGAAGGGAAGTAGAGCAAGGAAATAAAGGGAAAGGGAGAAGGAAAGGGGAGGAGGAGGAGGGAGGGAAAGAGGAAGGGTTTCTGCTGGTCATGGGGTGGTGGTATATAGGTGGGATATAACTGCCCTATGTGGTCCCAAGGCTTTCTGCTGCTCAGAGCTGCTGTCGCTAGCCTGTGAGACCCCTATTTGACGTGCCAGATTCACGTAACTGATTTCCTTCAGGTTATACAAAGGCTAGTTTCACCCCAACTAAAACAATGTATTTTTCTAGAACAGAGCTTCCCCACCCACATCTCCCCAGCTTCAAGAGCATCTTAAGGACATGCAAAAGTCAAGCCATAAAAGACTCATGTGTCCTCTTTAAAGAGAAAGAACTTCTTTATTTTTCTTTATTTATTTTGGAGACAGGGTCTCACTATGTAGCCCTGGCTGGCCTGAAATTCACTCTATAGCCCAGGCTGCTCTCAAACTCAGGGAGGCCACCTGCCTCTGTGAATTTGGGATTAAAGTTGTACACCACCTGGCAAAAATGGTCTTGAAAGAGAAGTTCCTTTTCTCCTCCTAGCAGCTGCCACCTCACTCAGTGCTCTGGCTGTGATGCTGCTGGTGTCTCCACATCAATGGCAGCCTCGCGCCATCTTGTTTGTCCGGCACTGGGTTCCTCCTCAAGATTCTTCTCTGCTGTTTGCCACGGTCTCAGCAGTTATTAGATGTTCCTTCTTCAGCCTGTGGGGTCGTGCTCCCAAATTCAGCCATTAAGATGATCACGCTAGACCCGACGGCCCTTGGTACAATGACAGCAGCCCAGGGGGAATCCTGTGTTATCATTAAATGCCATGTCTGTGCCTGACAATCAGGACAATGTGTCTTCACTCCACTGAAATTTCTGAAATTTCCATTCTGTTTAAGTTTTGATCAGTAAAGTAAATCATTAAAATGTAATCTCTTCTGGCATCACGGTTGATCAAACAAGCGCCTCACAAGATGGACACCCTGCCGCTTTTGGTGGTCAGCTTAGATGAAGATGGTATGTATTTTTGCATATGTGGTTTTGACACCCCAGTGATGACGTCCTCTCTTCCAGATTCCCATCTGATGGGTGCTGGTATTAAAGGTGTTCACCATCATGCCTAGCAAAACATGTGCTTTGCAGATCTGTGTGTTTGTTCACGTGTGCACGTGTATTCAGGTGTGTGTGTTCTTCTCGGGCTCTTAGTTTTTCTTTTTTTCTTTTGTTGAGACAAGGTCTCTCTATGTAGACCTGGCTACTTGCTATGCAGACTAGGCTGACCTTGAACTCACAGAGATCTTCCTACCTCTTCTGCTCAAGTGCTGGGATTAAAGACGTGTGCTACAACGCTCGGTCCCTTTCAAAATGGGTCTCATGGTGAATCTGGGGTCACCAATTCAGACTGGCCAATGAGTCCCAGAGAACTTTCCGAGAGTTTTTGTTTGTACGGGGACTTGAACTCAGCTTCTCTCAGCTGCAGAATAAGCACTTCCTCTGGGCCTTCTCCCCAACTAATAGACATTCCAAGTCAAAGCAGCTACTAACTCTGCTCAAAGTCTGGTGTTCATATAGTCCTTTCCGCCTCCACGCTGGAAGCCTACAGTTACACAGACTCTCACCAGAAACTCTTTCTACTAAGTCGAGGATGTGTCCCAACCCCCTTATGTAACCTTAGCGGCCTTCTGATTGGAATCCCACCCAAGGCACCTGGTCAGCTACTCTCAGAACCTGGACCAGGTTACTGCTCCTCTCTTCCCGGCCCTGCGGACGGACAGATGCTGGCAGGGCACTGTCTGTGGCTCTCTAGCTAACAGACTTGCAGGTGTCTGGGTCTCTCACCCGGGGAAACGAGTTTGCAGGCTCAGAAGCATCAAAGGTGACCACACACCTCCCCTGCCGCCTGCTGGAGAATCCGAGAGTCTTCCTCAGAACCATAAAGGCCCCAAATCCCAACTCTGCCCCCTGGATTCCATTCCTCTGGCTGTGCTGTCTCTCTCTGGCCTGAGTTCTCTCCTCAGAGCCTTCCCTATGCCATTGTCTGACCATGGTGCCACTAGCTCCTCTAATGGACTTCCCAGCCTCCAGCCACCCACCTCAGTGCCCCCTTGAACCTTTCTAATAATCTCATTACTGAGGGTGGAAAGGTTTCCTACAATTTTTTTGAGATGTAACTGCAGAGCTACCAAAATGTCATATAGCTCTGTTGCTAAGACATGCGTGCGACTCGAGAAGCTCACACCTGGACTCACAAGCAGGATTCTTCGCTGAGAGCCTTTCTCTTCTTAATAAACTCCATTACCGACTCATCCTGAATTGCTTTTCTGAGCCCAAGGATCCAGTGTTACCTGAGTGAGGTCCCTAGAGACGAAAGGACCATCTCAGGGTACAGGCGGCAGCTTGGAGGTCTGAACTCTTGATGTCTTTGTCCCTGAGGGGTCCCAGCCAGCCCTTCTGTCGATATCCCAGGGTGTCAGCCAATAAATAGCATATCTGCTTTAGGGGAGGGGTTTAATAAGAGGCTCTCCAGGGAGAAGCCAGCCCTGCGGTATGTCTGTCAGTCTTGGTGTGTAAAATAGTCCCTCCATGTTGAAGCTATGCCAGCTTCCATCTGAAACTGGGAAGAGGTGCCCACAGTTGACTCTTACAAGCCCACATAATCAACTCCCGAGTACTCGTGGTCCATTCTGTGCAGGCTTTCTCTTTCTCCCCTTTACAGCTAGAATCATCTGGCTTCCCTACCTCCTCTAGGACTCTCTAGGTACCTCCTGTCCGTGCGGCCTAGTGTCCTTGTGTCCTTCGCTACTTTGGAGCTCAGGGGGTCTTGTGAGCCCTGGCAGTCAGTCAACAACCTTACGGAACCTCTTCACCCATCCGTCACCGAGCTGAGGCTTTGAGAACCCAAGGTGGCAAAAGCCAAGCCTTCTAGTAGTTTTCACTCTCTGCCTCCACCTCCTGGGCCCTGGCCACCTCCTGGACCCTGGCCACCAGGGGTTTTGGTGCTGTGAGTGGGGAGCCTAGTGCAGGAAGCTGGACAGAGGGTGCTTCCAGGGGAGGAGCATCCCCCCCATTATTTCAAGGATTAAATGGCAGGGTACTCCGAGGAGCTCTCCGCTGGAGCCTACTTTCATCTAGCCTGTACGGCTGCCCTGTCTCCACTCCTGTCTCTCTCCACCTCTCCTCGCACAAGCAATCCAAAATCCCTCCATCTCATTACACAGCCCTGCTTGAGTCCTTGGGGTTTATCTTGTCTCATACCCACAGGCTGCCTATCAGTTAAGGCCTACCACCTCTACCTTCCAGATGGAGTGGGGTCAGGCCACGCCCCAATTCCTCGCTCCTGCTGGATCCTATGAGGCTGGTCCATACCTCCTGAAGGGCTGCTGTGCTAACTGGCCCCCTCTGCCCCTCACTGTAGAGAAGGAATGCTGAAGACCTCTGTTGGTGCCTCTCAGGTCAAGGCCATGTCAGGAACACCTTGCACTGGTTTGCATGGTATTTTGGAGAGACTGAAATACAGTTCTCAACTTTTAAAATCAAGAGATTGTTCTCATGAATTTAGGCTTCTGGTTTTGCTTGAAAAACAAGAAAAACAGTGGGGCCCACATGTGTGGGTGGTAGTCCAAAGGGTCCCAGTGGGGGTGCTCAAGCCGGTCATAATCAGCTCTGCTCCCTGCAGCCTCATACCCTGGCTTTCTCTGTTCTTCACCCACAAGCTTCCTTGGCAGCTCTCAGTCACCCTCACAATGGGCTTTTTTTCAGTCTGGGTTCCTAATCCTTTGACACGAAGTCCCGCTTCCTCGAGGGCACAAGATCTTCTCTTCTGCAATCTCTGATGTCTTCTTATCTCTGACATCAGTTGCCCCTCTGCTCATCCGCACTGATGGGAAGTCAGTGCCCCCATGTCCTTTTCCTTCTAAGTTCTTTCTAAGTGCCTGCTCACCTCCCACCCAGTCTTTATAAACTCTGTCCATGGTGGTTATCTGGAGAGGGGCTGGGTGTGGGGTACTGGCTGGAAACCGTTCAGGAGGGAAATTTTGGGGGGCAATGGAAGTGTTCTGTATCTTGATGGGGTGATGATCAGTCACCAGGAGCTACAATTTTTAAAGACATTGAGCAGATAGCTTCAGTTGGGTGTGTTTATTATGTCTTAAAGTTACAGTTCTTTGGGTGAACTTTCAACAGAGTTCAGTCCAGTTCTGCCAGCTTCAGGAAGCCATCCCGGGTTCCCTGGGGAGGCCCAGAGCCTTGTTTCTCACCCGCTAGAAATCCAACCCCCTTTCTCACTGCCTGTCCAGTCTATGGGGCTCCTCAACCCCCTTATCTTCAGGAGTCTAGGCAAAAGGTATCCTGCATTCAAGTGCAAGAACCTCTCTGGTTCAAATCCCACTTCTGCCACTTCCTAGCTGTGACGCATGTGACTTCCCTTTGAGCCAATGAGAAATGTCAGTGACAGGTGTGAAGCTTAAGGTCTTAACAAGCCCGTGCTGTGCTGTCCCACAAAGCACCACTGAAAGGCTTTGGAGCCAGGCCCATGCCAGGGCTTCCCTTGCCTTAATGGAGTAAGTCTTGCTGTGTGTCAGTTCTCCTCACCATGGGTGAAGGAAGTGAGACACAGCGTGACTCAGCGCTTGCCTAGGGCTGAGCTGTGGGGGAGACAGCCTCAGTCACTCCCCTGCACCCAACACACAGTGCCTGCTATTGGAATTATGTCATTACTTCTCCTCCCTCTCCTTGCGCCCTCCGCAGTATTTCTGGAACAGGTAGACAATCCATCACTCACTTTAGAAATCGGAGATCTTGCAGCTCAGGCCATAGTCCATAGCCACACTCTGGTAGGCTTACTTCTAGGCACTTACTTCTTAGCCATTTTAAGTCATCCAACCACATCACTACCAGTGCCGAGGGGGGTGTGGTCACTCCATTGATTATGTCCCTGACTTGTGACTTTCCCTCAGCCGCACACTCACCGCATACTACGTACATCACTAGACAGGGACATCGCCATTAGTCAGCAGGGAGATCTGCCCTTGGGCATCAAACAGCCTTTTAATAGCACCTGGGCAGAGAGATCTTGTGAAGGCGGCTCTTGGAGTCTTGTGCTATGCTGCCCAACAGTCAGGGCAGTGTCCTCTTCAGCATGTAGCAGGATGCTGCAAGGAAGATAGGGACCTGACTCCCCTAAGTGACTTAGATCCTCATCTCTACAGAGGTTTCCAATATGCTGCCCAGTGGTTATCTCACCATGAGTTCTACGTGAGAATTTTGGACACACTCCTAGTAGTATTGGATTGGAATTCAGCTGTGGGCCCCCCTGGTTGTGCCTTCATTGATTAAGGCTTGTTGCCCCATACACTGAGATGACCTCGCACGTCGCAATTTGCACAGATTAACTCAATGCTGCCATATCACCAGGGGTTGGAGTAGGGGCAGCTGAGTCATGAAATAAGTATGGTGTAAGATTGAGGACATGAGGAGCTAGCGCTTGGCGACTTCCCGACGCGCTGTAAAGGTGTAAATCTGCAGATATAGAAAGCTGAGGGCCTATTTCGATACTCTGAGTCAGACAAGGAGTCCTGCTGTTGGAATCCATTCAGCCAATTAACATTTGGGGTGCCAGCCCTTAGGGCACGATCTGAGGGGCTCTAATAAGCAGAGAGAAGACGACGCATGCTCTCTGTGTGGCGGTCAGAGCGTGACCGCAGTTTCCAGCACACTCAGGGAAAAGGGCAGTGGTGGCTCTCTATCTTGTCATTTGTGAGTGTCCCCTAATAAATACTTGATATCCCTTTCTTTGGGACCCTCATGGATTCACCCACACTCACTGAGTCCCTCTCAACACTCTCAGGTAGAGAAAGAGAAGACCTCTCTCTTGCCAACAACTTCCATAAAAGAGGAGGGTGTGGAGTCCAGATGTGACTGGGCTGAAGGTTCAGTGCTACTGATGAAGCTCTTGAGACTGCAACCAATTCTTTTCCACCCAAGGCTGGGATTATTCAAACTCATTTAAATACACTTAGCTCTTAATGTCAATAAGTTTAGAAGGAAAAAAAGAAAAAGAAAAAGAAGTCAGGTCCTTGCCAGCCAGTAAATGCCAAGCCCTGGTGACAGGAGCCAGGCAGATTAAGCATGCAGATGGCTCCGCTTAATCCGTAAACATTTAGCCAACAGCCATGAGGTGCCAGCCAGCATGTTGGCAGTACGGGGCGGAAAGAGGCAGAGAAGGTTGAAGACCCACTGCAGCCTGGGGAGGAAAGAGCGTCTGAGAGGGCTGGGCCCTGGGGGCTGGGAAGAGAGACCTGATAGGCTCCACCTTCCACCCCAACCCCCAGTGATTTTGTTTCCCTCCCCTCTAATCTATGATTTGAATATCAAGCCTGGTACCAAGTTTATTGTTCTCTTTCTTGGTAACCATACCTAAGAAGTTGGTGAGCCCTTCCTCCTCTAACCCCACCCCCCCAAAGCTTTGTCAGAAGCTTTGTGGTCAAGCAGAGGCATTTGACCCAAATACCACCAAGGTGAGAACCCACAAGACAAACAACTTTTGGGGTGAGGCCCCTGACTCTTCAGGTCGCCTGTGGCTGGGAGAATGAGGCAGGGCTATGGTGGCCCTGTTCCAAGGAGTCCCTTTTGTATAGCCAAACAGTCTCTAAGGTTCATAGGGACTGAGGGCTCTTCACACACCCCTTCTCCACGTAGACTCCGTAGACTCCTGGGAGCTGGTGTGAAATAGGACCTAGGCATCCTGGTGCTGGACAGGGGTGGAAATAAAGCTGCTAGGACATGAAATAAACTCAAAGCCACTCTAGACAAAAATACCCCATTGGAAGACATCCCTCCAGTGGTCCCTGACCAAAGACAATTGATTTACTATCCCCCATAGAATGACTCACCACTCTGCTCTCTTCCTTGGACCAAGACAAAGACTCTTGTTCTGTAGCCCTCACGTTTCTCCACTCAGAGCGCCATCTGCATTGGGGTGTCCCTTCAGGGTTGTCACTGCCAAGAACTGTGCTTGTCCCATTGATCACCTTCTCTCTCCCGTTTCTTACAGAGCTTGTCACATGACCGTTTTACACAGAGCCACCCTGCCAACCAGTCCACAGAGGGGTGCACATAAGGGCTGAGGGACCCATGGCCCTGCTGCTCATTGTGGGACTCCCATCCTGCCCCTCTTCCACCATACTTCCCTTTCTGTTCCGGGTGGGCTGGGCAGCCAACTACATTTCCCACAACTGTCAGAGTCCAAGTTGATTGGTCTCCTACCTATTAGATCACAAGACACTTTGGTTTGAAGCCAAGTTCTGCAACGGTCAATTGGGCAGCTTTCTAGTCTTGTCACTTCTGGGACGGGAGATGCCGGAAGCTCAACCAGTCTGTTTGGTCTGTTTTGTTTTTTAATCTTCCAGTGTGGTGTCAACTGCCTGTGGCCCTGTGAGTCCCTTTCTTGCCCAAAGAGGTGCCATGAACTTCTACATTAGCAGTTGAGAAGTATGATCCTTGCCTCATGGTGGGGATGGGGCAGGGGAGTCCTCCTGCTGTGCAGCCCTGGGCAGAGATGCCCTCACCTGCTTGGTCAGGCTGCAGAAACTTCCTGGGAACTCAAGTCAAACCTAGAAATGCAGGACTTCCAGAGGGCATTGCACTATGGAAACTATCTGTGTGAGGTCAGGGCATCCAACAGGCAGCCCCTATAGTCGGGCCCCTGGACAGCTCAGAACTCCACCAGGCCCCATGCAGTTTGTTGGGTGCAGCTTATAGAACTGTCAAGAGAGCTAGTAAAGACACTCTTATTTGATTCCTGATGCCTTGCGGTAGATCAAGTACCAAGAGATCTTCTGTTATGAGTCTAGAAACTTCCTTGGCTGTTGGTTCCAGAAGTACTCTGTGTCTGCCATGGCAGGAAACCACCCGCTGTATCATAGCTAAGTCGCTGTTGCTGGCTCCCACCCACACTGCTCGTGCTGAAGAGCAGACCCTCCACATGCTCCCTCTCACACTTGACTTGGCTCCAGTTTCAGGACTTGCAGAGATACATCTTCATTAGTGACCTTAAACCATACCCAGGGCACCTCTGAAAAGCTTAAAAACTTTGAGTATTTTCTAAGAGATTCAAGCCAGCAAGCAAGTTCTTTTGTGTGGGGAAAAGACTTGGGAGTTTGAGGTCATGGTGAGCAAGACTGGACCTTCAGTTCTTCTGACCTGCAGCATCACTGGCCTCACCCCTGCATCCCTGAGGCTCCCTCAGGAGGATTGCACATCTCCAGGTATCAGGCGTTCCTACCCTAAACTGTCTGTGAAGCCTTGCAGCCTGGCCCCGTGGACTTTCTTCTGCCCCATGGTGCAGAGCAAGACAGAGCTCTACTGGGCGGGTCAGAGCAAGAGAGATGCTAACCCTGCATAGACAACTGTCTTGTCCCCACTCCCTTCCTTGGGAAAAAAATGGGAGACACAGTGATTTATGTCTCAAAATAGGCCAATTTTTGACTCCTGGCCTGGGGTAATAAGGATAAGGCTTCAGAACCAGGGACCTCAGAGTGGCAAGCTGTCCCCAGAGTCATGGAGGACCCTGCAAAAGGCTTTCTTTTTATGCTTCCTGGTGCATCGGATGCCTTGCAGGTCATACTACAGCTGCAAAGCTGACCTCGGAAGCTCTGGGGACCGTGTGCTTTCACGGCTTTCTCCTGTGGCCCTGCCGCTCCTTGAGAATTTATAGGCAGTTAATGGTTGCCAGGAAGAGGAGAGACGTCTTCTTCAGAACATTAGTTCCAGTAAGATGCTCCTAAAATAGTCCAACACAATCCTAATTAAGAGAAGAGGTACTTGCCCAAGGACACACCCTAACTCCACAGATAACGGGTCACAGCTGACTCCAGAGTCAGTCACTGCACGGTGTGGTGAGTGTGCCAATCAGGTCCCATGTTCTATCCCAGTAGGGTAGGTATTTGCCTAAATCCACCAGAACTTCCAAAAGGAGCAGGGGATCTTGGGAAAAGAGGAAAACAGGCAAGGGAAAGATGAGGAATTAGTGCTGGTCACAGGTGCTCTGGGGGCTCCTCCCCTGGCTTTTCTGCCTCTGAATTGGGAGGGCTCAGATTCTCAAGGAAAAAGACACCTCCCTCTCTTCTGCAATGACTGCCTGCTCTGACTGGAGGTCAAGCGCTAACAGCTGCCCAAGACCTTGATCCCAAGTGTATTTGACAGGGCCCTTGATGATGGGGAAGAGCATGTTCCAAGTGTTAGGGGGTAAGAAAGCTTGAGGTGGAACAGAAGTTCTGAGGGGGCATGTCTCTGCCTTTGGTTAGCTCCTCTGGACCGCCATCGAATATGTCACCCCAAAGCCTCATCCCCGAGGAAGGGCGCCTTTATTCAAGCAAGCCCCCTTCTATGCTCACAAAGGGCACCTGTCGTGAGTGAAATGCCAGGTCTTCCTGTCTACAGAGGCTCCCCAGGAGAGAAACCTCGGGTCCAACTTCAGGCGCATAAAATGGGATACGTGTATTGATCTACTAGCTAACTTCTCCTGTAGCACTGGACAAGGCAAAGGGAAACACTGGCTGCAGAGCACAGGTCCTAGGTTGCTGGGTCTAAGGATGTGTCTTGGTGACATCTGGCCTGGTATGCACTTTTCCTGCCTGGTCTCCTTGCCCTCGCATTTGGGAACACGTGTGGAACCACACCAAGTCAATGGGAGTAATTGTTGTGATGACGAATCTGCATTGTCTGCTACTGCAGTTGAGCCACCATGGAGACACACCTCTGGGGGTGCTTTTGAGAGTGTTTCCAGAAAGGTTTAACTGAGGGAGGAAGGAAGGTGCACCATGAGTGTGCTGGCTCCACCTGCGGTCCCAGGCTGTATAAAAAGGAGGACGAGAGCTGAACACTGGCGTCCATCTCTCTCTGCTTCCTGACTGTGAGCCCTGCGTGACCAGCTGCCTCAGCGGCTGCCATGCCCTCCCTGCCAGCAAGGATTGTATCCTTTGGGACTGTAAGCTAAAATGAACCCTTCTCATGCTGCTTCTTGTTGGGTTTTGTTACAGAAACAAGAAATGTAACTAAGAAGTTGCAGGCCACAAGCTCCCCTCAGTCCCTGTACCCAGAGGCATGAGAATGCAAGGACCCAGACAAAGGCCAGAGGTGTCCCAGTGTGTCCGACCTGCACAGCCTCACATATATGCCATATGTTTGGAAGTGATCTACTTCATAGACGTCTATTTCTGCTGTGCTGGTCGCAGCCCATGAAATTGATTTCACTACCCACCACCGGTCTTCATCTTGCTATGTGGAAAGGAGTCCATTGTGGGCACCCCTTGGCCCCAGGATAATGTCAGGGTGGGAGAAGCCACTTGTTCTATATACTTAGTACAACCCAGGCTGAAGATGGCAGGCCGCCTGTGACTGCCCACTGGGTGGAAACAACTATTCTTGAACATTTGGCAGCAAACAGGTGGGGCTAGGTTGTCTCAAGAAGAGAGCTCTCCCAAAGCACCAGGGAGGCCTCTTCGCTCCCACTTCCTGCAGTCCAGTTCCTGGGTCTCTACGCAGCAGCCAAGCTGACCTTCTGTCTGTGTCTAAAGGCTCTCTTCCTTTCCCGTTCACTGCCGGCCTGAACTCCTTTCCAGCTCCAGCCACTGGGTGGGTGCCAGTCCTTACTGGCCCTGTCAGACCTGGGAGCCCACAGATGCTGAAGTCTAAGGGCCTCTAGCAGAGAGAGGCCTCTTGGTGAATTGCCTAGAGGCTGCTGTTTGGCCCTGGGTCATTATTAACGGGCACGGACCCTGGAACCTGGCACTTTGTCTGGATACTTTCTAGAGCGCAGCCTATCCTACGTGTGTCTTTTCATTATGTGAGATCAGCATTTAGTTTCAGCAATGGAAATGTCAACTGTAATTATTTTCAAGGAGTCTTGATGGCTCTGGGAATAAATCAATATAAATAATGTTTTCATAAACCCTGAATCATCTTTCTAATAGCATTATATCTATAATTTTAATATTCAAAACAATTTTTCTTCACATCTTAGCAATTAATTGTTGCCAAGTGTTCATTTTTTTTGGTTTGTTTTATTTCTCTGAGCTGTGAGCTCAGAGCCTGCAGCTAAGGATGTGGCACATTAGCATCAGGGCTATGTCTGTGATCCCCAAATAACACCTAGCTTTACTGCCCAACAAGTTAGGTTTGATATACTGTCTCTTCTCCAGAAGACTGTCCCCATGCTCCCGGCCTTTTTTGTGGTCACCCACATGCCACTTCTGGACATTTCACACCCCAACACACAACTGACCTCTTCCACCCACACACCCCATGCTCACTGTTTCCAGCTACAACTACTTCAGCACTAGCCTAACAACCGAGTGGCTCTGGGTGGCCGTTGCTGTGTGCCACTCACTTTCAAAAGCAGGCGTCAGGAGCGGGACACCAAGCCCTGGCGGGTGCAAGCTGCAAAGAACAATTGCAGAGATTTGAGCAGAAACAAAACTGGTGAAATAACCCCAGTAGCAGAGGCAACTGCCCTTCAGAAATGCCCTGGTACCCCCAAACACAAGAGCTCTCAGACCTTACTCCTCTGGTCAGGAAACGTGCAAAGGCATATGGGAAATTGAGTATCTGTGCTTTGGTATCGCTACTCAATACAGAAAGAGTCGGTACCCAGTGTGAGATCTTCCCGATGGCTGAGGATCATGGCCACAGTCTCTGTGTCTGGCTGCCAGAGGTGGGGGTGACCTTCAGAAAAGAACTGTCCAGATGCTCAAACCCTGCTATCTAATTTCTGTTCAAAGAAGGAGATAATGGAACCAGCAGGAGGCATCTTGGGTCCCTGTGGCAGTTCTGTTCCTCAGTGTGAGTCCATCTCAGTGTGAGTCCATCCCTTGACTCTAGGTTTAAAAACTGGCCTCTTGAGAAGATCACAGCTTACGACACAGCTAGGGCCTTGGAGCCACTGGGCTGACATTTATCTCAGCTTCTGCTGACCCAACCTGAGACCCTGAGCCCACAGCAAGCTTCAGCTCATTCACAAGAAGGTCTCAGAAACCACTCCCATTAAGGCTTTAGGGAAACATCTTTGCTTTTACAAGTGAAGCTTCAGTTGGGGTTCTCCGGGAGACCCCAGGGCAGGATTCTTCCTGTGCTCTGCTGTGTCCTGGGAAACTAACAGTTCCCACGATGGGGTAGATGATGCATGCATGCATGGATGGATGGATGGATGGATGGATGGATGGATGGATGATTAAAGAGCCTAACCCCCTAGTCCAAGATGATGGATCTGACAATCTCAGTAGAACAATTGGGAGCCAATGAATCATGTATGTGGAAAGTCTGTGACTAAGTTATTCCTTCTTCATGAGACTTGTTGGGGAGGAGTGAGCATTGAGGAAGGGACATGGATGGTGAGGTAACTTCCCAGGTCCCCTCTGGGAAGGGTCTCTGAAGATGTTGCAAGAGTCAGGACTGGATACAAAACAATGAAAGAGCAAAAGATGGCAGGCCTACCAAACCCTGTGTGCTTTATTCGAAGAAATCTAGCAAAGGCATCCAAGTGTTGTCCCCTTACACGAGAAGAGGAAGGTGGGGACTTTGGATGCCCTTTCTTCCAATTTCATTCCTTCTAACAAGAAGACAAACGCTGCCATGGTTGGTCTGTCATGTGGTCACTGTACCAAGAACTATCGATTCCCATTGTCCCTCAGCCTGGTCTCCAGAGATGAGTTCTGTACCCCTACAGGTCATGTCTGCATGTCCAGGCAAATACGTATGCTACTCTAGACAATGTCTGCAGTCCCCCAGTTCTCCCCAAGAAGTTTGCTCTCAACAGCCGCACCAACCAACCCCATGTCCTTTACTCCTGGCCCCCCACACTAGTAAAGAGGGGACTCTGAAGCTCCCGGACCTCTCCACCCAAGCTTCTGCGGACACAGAAACCTCCAACAGGAAGAGAAGTTTGGTTGGATTGCAGCGGACTGGGGGTGGAGTCAGACAGGCCGCAAAGATGGGTTTCTTCTAAGCTGGCTCGAGAAAGAGGCCAAGATGGGATGGGAGTGGGGACAGTTGAGAGAACTGCCTGGTCTCAAAAGGACAGGTCTTTGGTTCCCTGGACAGGGGAGGCTGCCAGGACCAGAACCTCCTCACTGGCCTAGGCCTAGCTTGGAGGAACTGCAGGGCAGTGCCCGAAATGGAGCTGGGGGATAGGAAATGGGGGACTGGCCTGGGACCCAGAGTTACAAGTTCTCCAAAGACACAGACAACCTTCCCACCTGCCAGCACAAGCAGACTGCAGAGAGGTGTCTAGATCAGAGCCATGTGTGAGGGAGCCACCACCCCCACTTGTCAGGGTAGGTGTGGTATGAACACCAGCCATCTCTGGTCTCTGATACTCAGGCTTGGGATTCTGGTGGCTCTTGGAGCCTCCCAGAGCTGCCCAGTTTCAGGCAGGCCATAGGGTGGCCATGTTAGGTTGTACTTCCCCAAGATGAGAGGGTATTGTAGACTGATCCTGCATCTCAGGCCCTCACTGGGCCATTCCCTCTTCTGTAAAAGAAAGCTGAGACTGGATGATGGGAGAAGGGTGTTCTCAGCCTAGAGCTGGGAGGCCCCCCACCCCACATTGGGTCAGTCTTGCCTACTGAGGCCCCCTTGCTTGAGGACACTCTCCAGGAACACTAGCTGTTCACCACTCCCTCAAGGCACGTCTGTGCCTCTGCAGCCGCTGCCCTCACCCAAAGCCTGTGGCAGGCTTTTCTTCCCCCCCCATCCCACTCAAAGGTAGAGACACTGGAATGGGGCCCAGCCCGTCATCAGGGGCCTGTCTACAGACCCTGCCTTCTCTGGCCCAAGATCTGTGCTGATTCAGCCCCAGCACCACCAAGGGGTGACCCTGAGACAGAGCTGTGCTGGCAAATCCTACCTAGAGCCACATGCCCAGGTGCTGAGAGGTTTCTGCTCAGTTTCTCTCTGGGGTTAGGGCATAAGCACCCACCCACCTGGGGTCTGAGCTTCCCTCAGGTTCTTCTCTGACCTCCAACCCCCAACTAAGTCCTAATTCCACCGCTCCTTTTCTCCCAAGAAAAGCATGTCCAAAAGGAGATACCAGTCTTGACAATTCAACTGATTCTTAAGAGATACAACAGCCTGTGTGAGATCCTGGAGATAGCTCTGCTCCACCCTGGGAAGCAGCCTGTTGGCTTTTCCCCTCTTGCAACCTCCCTGCTGGAGTCGCCTTTTCCACCAGAATGGAACCATAGAATCAGCTCCCCTGAGTTAGAATTCTGACTCTGAGTTAGGGTGGGGTGTGGCTCCAAGACCAGAGACTCCCTGTTCCCTTTGACCTGCCCGGAGGCCTGATTTTCCTCTTCTGTAAAGTCAGGGCATGGCTTGTTCACCTCTCTCACCTCCTCGAGCTGCAGGATCCAATTCATTTTGTTGGGGATATCAGCCCCCTGTCCTTTGTTGACAACCTATTTCTGAGGGAGGTGATGGGGAATGGGTACCCTTGGGGTAACTTGACTGAGGCTATGGCATGAATGTGTGCCTGTGTGACATGTTTCTCCCTGGGACACAGGACTCAAGAACCTTCTACTCTTTCCTCCACTGCTGTGGAAGAAATCCCAAGTGCTCAGTGGAGAAGGCTCTAGAAGATGCTCAGATACTGTCTGCGTATACTCAGTAGTACTGGCTGCCAAGACTGGCCCATCTTTTGAGGGGAGGGATCACTCTGCACCCTCCTCTTGGCTCAACTGCTGCTTCCTGCAGAGAAACAAGTATTTTGAGGAAGAGTGGGGGATCCATAGTCCTTGCAGAGGAACTGGGCTTCTAGGTGGCCCTTCCTCTGATCAGGATGTCCTGAGGATATGTGTATGGGAAGTGGGGTGCTCCCTGGGTGTTGGATGGGCGGGTGCAAGGCTAGCTCCGAGGCTGTTGACGCTCTGTCTGCCCCTTCTCTGTTCAGCGAACTCTGGGACAGATGTCACGGTGCACACATGAGTGTTTTTCCGCTCATCTAAGACTCAAAGAAAGACAGGGCTTACAGCAACAGAGGAGCCATGTTTGTGAACAGCCATTTTGGTCCTTTCCCTGAGGTCCCAAGACCTGGGCCTGTGCCCGGGGGGCCTGTTGGGGTCAGAAGGAGGGCTTCCCTATGCACAGACCACCATGCTTTGTACTATGCGACTCAACTGAGAGGCCACAGAGACCAAAAGAAGCCTGTCCTAGGTGGGCAGGGTCAGCAGGGCAGCTGTGTGTGTGTGTGTGTGTGTGTGTGTGTGTGTGTGTGTGTGCATGCGCAGCAAAATGGCCCCTCCTTCTGCCTAGGAGGAGGAAGTAGATAGCAGGTGAGGAGAACCTCTTGCCCCACCATTCCTCCCCAGGAGCCCTGGAGCCCATGACTCTAGGCTTGGCCTGCTGCGCAGCCGGCAATAGGGCTGGAGCTCAGTGCATGCAGACTTGAAATCACAGAGTTCTGTGCTTCTGAATCACTCCACGCAGGTGCGAAGTCGCCCATCTGCTCAATAAGCTTTTACTGCCATCTTATCAGATCAACCAGTCAGTCAGCCAGCAGCCAAGGAAGGTAATATATCTCCATTTTACAGTGAGGACATGGGCTAGGAGGCCCGTGTGCTAATGGGGGAGGTCAGCATGGATCTGACTTGGGACGAGGACATGACCGCTGTCCCTTCAGTTCTCAAGTTTCTATTCTGCTTTTTCTCCTTGCACACGAACTGGAGCATGGAAGAAGTGGAAGGAGACACATCCCACAAGAGAGGGAGGCATGAGGTACATGGGCGTGGATCAGAGCGCAGCTGTCGGGACAGGGCGGACAGTCTGCCCAGTGGACACGGGCATGGGTTAGAGTGCAGCTGTCGGGACAGGGCGGACAGTCTGTCCAGTGGACACGGGCGTGGATCAGAGCGCAGCTGTCGGGACAGGGTGGACAGTCTGTCCAGTGGACACGGGCGTGGGTCAGAGCACAGCTGTCGGGACAGGGTGGACACGAGCGTGGGTCAGAGTGCAGCTGTCGGGACAGGGTGGACACGGGCGTGGGTCAGAGTGCAGCTGTCGGGACAGGGTGGACAGTCTGTCCAGTGGACACGGGCGTGGGTCAGAGTGCAGCTGTCGGGACAGGGTGGACACGGGCGTAGGTCAGAGCGCAGCTGTCGGGACAGGGTGGACAGTCTGTCCAGTGTTTTTGTCTTCGCTCTCCCATCAGCTCGTTTTCTGCAGAGGATGAAGATAAACCGCCGCACTCCAGAAGCCTCCCCGCAGCATCTCCTTCCTCCTGCGGGGCAGGAAGTTTTCACTGTGGAGTGTTCGTTCGCATCACAGATGGCCCACCATCTGCCACCTCCCCTCAGCTATCACCTTGTAAGCAGATTCTGTCAGGTTTTAGGAGTAAAAGCTTAATTAACAAGTGCTGTGTGCAATTATGTACTTAATTATCGAGTGTTTTTATTTCTTTGTTGTTGTTTTTGTTTCAAAAGTTTGGTAACAATTACAGGCAACTGTCCCCAAATGCAACTTCTCTCTCTGCCTCTGTCTTTGTTTCTGCCATTCTGTGACTGTGTGACTGCAACCAGATTACTGCTAGGGGTGGCTGAGGGGGCAGGCCTCCCCCATCTCCTGAGATCCATTGCAGAGGACAGTAGACATGGGCTTGCCCCATAGGTGTCTCAGGCAGGTGTGCTTTTTGAAGATCTGGGTCTCCACCTGGCTGGTGGGTCACCTCTTCTCCTTCATCCTCCACGCTGTGGTCCATCCTGCACGCCAGCACAGGCAGCTACACTAGGGTGGGTACTGAGGGAGGGGTCAGGAAGTGCTGGGTGCAGGCCTGCAATAGGGTGGGGAGAGGTGAGAAAAAAAATACATAGGATCGGACCTTAAGGACAGAACAACAACAACAAAAATTGGAAGGAATTTACTGGGCTGACCACCAAGCCCAGGGCTTAGAAATTTTAAAAAGTGTTTGGACTCACCCCAAAGCTCTCTGTTCACCAGTCACCCAACCCATGGAGGGGGAGCCAGACTACCTGGAGTGGCCATCTTTGAATACCTCTGTCTATCAAGGGATGTTTTTCTCTTTTAGGAAACTCCACTAGGGAGTAGAAGACTCAGCTGTTAGCACATGGTGATAAAAGTGACCCAACGGCAAACAGTAAGGAGCTGGAGCTGGACGGCAATCCAGCCTTTCTGCTACCCAGACAGCACACGGAGGGGCCTCTGGACTGGCGGGCAAGTCCCTTGGGGCTCCAGGTTCTCAAGTTTCCTCCTCACCATGCCACAGCAAGAGCTAAGATTGGATGTAGCCAGCAGAGGGTCCTAGGATTGGGATTGGGGGAGGGACACGGTGCAAGGGCAGAAGAATTGCAGAATCAGGCCACCCACTTCCTTTTCTTTGAAGGTCCTGTCTCAGAAATACAGACAAACAGCTGCAGGTGTGACCAGCCTGCCCTTTGCCAGCTGAGAGCAGCCCTCAGGCTATGTATGCCACACCCCTTCTCTGGGAGCAGGCTCCTCTGCTTGGGACCTCTGCTGAATCTCAGGGCTGGTTGAGTCCCTGGCAACTTTGTGTTCTTGTAGACACCCCATCTCCTGTTTCTTATGGAAGGGCCCACTGGGGGCCAGTAGGGCCATCTGGCTCTGACCTGTCTTCATGATGCCCAGTCCCCAGGGCTCCCAGTGCTTCAGTATCTGTCAGACATGGCTGTCTAGTAGACACAACAGCTACTGTTCACCATGCTCACGACCCCTGCTGAAGATAGCCTGGGCTAGAGGACAGTGCTACAGGGACCTTGTCTTGCCTGGTCCCAGCGGGCCTGAGGGAGTCCCCTCATGGCAAGACAGGTCAAGAAATCCTGGAGTCTCCTCCTCAGAGGCTGACCTGAAAACAGTTCAGGGCACAAGGTCATCAACAGTGGGGGTTGAAGTGACAAAGAACAATTTGCTAAGAAGAGGGAATAGGTAAAGAAGACAGAGCGTGAGGAAACAGAATGCTGAAGGCAAGGGTTGGACCCAGCCTGGGCCCACCCAGGCCTGAGGTGACAAGATTGCTCAGGCAGAGTCAACTTCCCTGAAGAGGCCTTCTCTGAGTTTGCCTGACTCAGTTGCCCTGGGGACTTCCCAGAACTACCCTTCATTGTCATTTTAGGGTGCTCAAGGGTCCAGACTGAGGTGGGAGGGGATGGCACGTTCTCATTCTAGCCCAGAAGGCAGACCGTGCCAACTTCAAGAGCTAAAGTTCACTTGGGAAGAGTGGAGTGTGGCTCATCTGAACTGGGGTTTGGGTGTTGGGGTAGCTCTTCTCCTCTGGGGCTCTGGCTGGGGAGGTCAAGCAAGGCTTCGCGAGAGGCTTTGGCCTGGTACAGTATGGGAAAAGAGTGGAGTGTTGCTGTCTCTAGGGTGCCATTAGAGAATAGAAAGTTCCTGACTGCAGGTTGGCTTGAGAAAGGGGGGAAGTAGACTCCCCAAGCCCCCGCAATGTGGGAGGAAAGGTGGCTAGGTACCGGTGATACCCCGTCATGTCTGAGGACACTGTGCATTTGTGTGGCCTTGGTTCATCTGTAGTTCCCCAGTAAGTACTCAGCAGATAAATAGCCAGGGAGCTGAGGGGAACAGAAACCAGAGTGAAGCAAGGCGTGGGCCCCTCAGGGTCCCCCACGACCTACTATGGATAAAGCTTCCATCATACACCCTCATCCTACTGCTGCCTGGGGAAAGAAGGGTGACAGACAGGGAGGAGGGTGGTGGGACTTAGGCCACCTTCAGTTCCGATGTCCCAGTGGCCTGGAATGGCCCTGGCCAGCACCATCATTCCACAGTTCAGGCTACCTTGAGTCACAGGGCTTTTCCTCAGAAGGAGTACCTTCCCCTACTGTTTTCATGGATGTGCTAGTGTCACCGGGAAGGCCATGAAACCTTGGTGAGAGGAGCAGTTAGTGACAATCTGGGAATTGCTAGAGAAGGCCGAAAACTGCCTTCTGGGTAGAGGCCCGGGAGAGGGAGGGCCCCTCACTTCCTGAGGCAGAGTGCAACTTCTTCCAGACTGGGAAGGGACTGGCATGCACTGGAGGAGGAGGGGAGACACCACTGGGTTTTCTGGAAAGCACCTGTCATGTCTACCTCCTCATCCCAGGTGTCCCTCTCTCCCACCTCAGCCTCCTTTCATCCTGGCCTGTCGCCACCACATCTGGAGTGGTGTGCCACTCTGAGTTACTGAGACCCCAACTCATTTTGGTTGAGTTGCAAGATTTCTGTTGCCATGAAAATATCAGAGCATCCCAGGAAGGAAGGGGGGCTGGGAGAGAAGTGCAGGTACCAGATCATCGCCTGTTCTGTGCACCTCTCCCGCCATGTGATGGGTCCCTGCATCTATGCCAAAGCCTCTCGCGAAGACTTGCTTGGCCTCCCAGACAAAACCAACAATTCCCTCAACAGACTGTCTACTCAAGACATCATAAAGTGGTCACTGTCACCTCCTACCCCAACTGTACCCGTTCACCAGTTTGTCCTCTGGTTAGAGCGCAGTTACTCTCAAGCCCAGAGCACCTCACTGGGCGCCAGGATTCAAAGTCCATGCCCCTTCCCATTCTGCTACCTACTTGCAACTCAGCTATGGGCACCCCAGGAGCTCTTACTGCAGCCCCCGCCTCTCTCGAGCCGATAGAGCATACCGTCCGACTAAGAATGGCTTTACTATTATATGACAGGCTTAGATGGGTTCTGCAGCCAGGCCTAGGAAGGAAGGGCTGGGGAGCAGCTGGGGCAGCTGAGGGCTGAGGGGCGACGGAGCCAGTAGGATCCTGACAGCCAGACCCACAGCGCAGCTTTCCACAGAACTTCCACTCAGCAGGGGTTCACGTGAGAGAAAAACCTGAGGGGTGGGCGAGCCCCCTTCCAAGGAGGCTCAATCTGGTCACCCTGAGAATGTCCCACATGGAGAAAGGGTGGGGGTGCGGTGTGCAGAGATGTACCTCCTGACTCCCAGTGTGCATAGCGGAGCTCAGCTGCTTCTTTGGGGGGCAGGGGTGGAGGTCCCAGGAGGCAAATAGAGGTCAGAAACTTATGTGGATGAGCCAGCTCTCAGTCAAGGATGTGTGCAGGCATCAGGCACTGGGCTCTGGCCCCAGGGAATGCCGGTGTCCTCTTCATGCGGCCTCTTTATTCCTGATTGCTTTCCTTTCTGGCTCTGCTTTGCCAGCCCTTCTCTGCCCTCCCAAGCTAGTCACAGTCCATGTGCTCTTCTTGCTGACCTGAACAATTCCTTTTCAGTGTTAGACCAATGATGAGGCCGGCTGGGGTTGTGATGGGGCCTCCATGGGTCATTCTGAGTAGATGATTCGTGGTGACACGAAATAAGACAAATGGGTCCCTAGTGTTCTCAAACCCTAAAATGTCAGGGCCAAAGATAAAACTTTGGGAGTGGCCTGGAATCCTGGAGACCTTGACAAACTGCCTTCCAGTGATAGCTGAAACTAGGTCCAGGGCCCTTTCGTCTTTGTGCTCCATCAAGATACACATTTGAGTTTCTTGACATGCAATTAGCAAATGTCTTGCCAGGTTATTTTTGTGAATGTGCCAGCCTACCAGACAGGATCAAGTACAAATTAATGGAACCTCTCACAGCATTGTGAGAGATGACCCAGCACTAAATCCTACCTCCTCTTCACAAGAGGCCCCAGGGAGGAAAGCCTGCAGCTGCCGAGGACTGGCCAGCAGGTGTCTACAGATAGGGGCAACCAGAAAAAGAACTGTTTCAAGGGAGCCACGACGGCAAAGCCTCTGCCAGTCCACTCTCGGGTTACTTTGTGCCTCAACCATAGACAGAAAACAAGGCATGAAAGGTCACCTAAGCGGGTTCCCTTGGTCCTGGGTCCCAGTCAAGGGGAGGGTACTCCAATCAGTGGGTACTCCAGTCAGAGAGTAGTCCAGGGCCCCATAGGGGTCATGGGGGCAGCCATGGAAGGTCACAGTCCTCTAGCCAAGAAGCCTGCTCTGCCCAGTGTGGTCCCCAGGGGTGGTCATTCCAAGGCTTCCCTGCCCGTCCTAGACCTGAGGCTGCTGTCCTGGCTCCCTCTGCTCCTGGCCCACTGGGTTCAGAGAGCAGAGTGCATCCTTCACGGAAAGGCTCCTCAATCAACGGAGATCAACAAACAAATGGAGAAATTAGTGCACTCCCAACCACGCATGCCTGTCAGCCGGGAGAGAGCAACCTGTCAACGGACAAGTCAGCACATTTACAGTGGGGCATGAATAAACAGAGGACCTTGATCGGGAGCGGGGCTGGGGGTGCAGGCACTGGGGAGGGAAGCAGACAACTGTGTTGTCACCAGCCTCATCAACGCGGGGAGACAGGACCCAGACCTACAACCTGCAACTTTAAAGCCCTGGCTATATGTTATCCTTGACTGACTGGCCTTATTCTCTGGTGGTGAGAGGCCTTTGCAGAGGCCCACTAAGGACAGACAGTGTTCATCCATCCTTGGCCTCACTGGAGTGTGAGACTCCAGGCCACTCCCTTCCTAGGTGTCCAGCCTATCATCCTACCTTGCCAGCTTACAAGCTCTGAGGACAGGATTTGGGAGTGGCTCAACACTATATCACACAGTCAGGGCCAGAGGAATTCACTGCCTTGGCTCAGCTCCCAACAGCCCAGATCCACTGTAGTCAAACCAGCAGGGAAACAGTAGTGGGAAGAAGGAATGGCTTCCAGAGGAGGCCAGTGGCCCGATGTTTCCATCAACTTGAATGACCATAACTCTGGCTTGAATAACCCATGTGTCCACTTGGGAACCATCACACCCCTGACCCCCACTGCTAATCGGAAGCACTTGGTGGTGTCTTGTTTGTAGAACTTGGCCAGGACATGGTAGCTTGGTAGGACACCAAACAGCTAGGCTGGCAGGGCCTCCAAACAGCTTGTCTCTGTACTCTGGCCACAGACGGCAAATTCCATCGTGGTCCTTGAGGAGCATGGGGAAACCCAGCTAAGCCATCACACTGACAATGAGATTTCTTGGGGTAGAGCCTCTCAAGTATCCCTAGCTCTTTCCATGAAGGCAGGAGGGAGAGACAGGCTGGTGGCCATCCTCATGGAGTACTGGACACAAGCAGGGCTTTTCCAGAAGGGCCAACACCCTGTGATTCCTCCCGCTCTGGGAAGTTCCCTGACTCCTTAAATTCTTGTGTAAATCACTTCAAAAACTTGATTCCTTTAGAGCGGATACCAAGCTGAAGTTTTTCATTCAAGGAGAGGATGAGAGGCAGGATAAAAAGCAATTGCTAGAACCTGGTCCGGCAGGGTGGGGCAAGTTCTAACCCACACAGCTATATTGTGCAGGCCCATATTTCTATGTCGTGTGGCAGCCAGGCTCTGAAGCCAGAGGCCCCACCTGAGGGGGTCACATAACCCTACAGACAGGCTGTTTCTACCTAACTAAGGGTCAGGATGTTTTTGCTTCTTTCTTTGTAATTTGGAGGATGCCTGATAGAGATGCTGATCCAAGCCTACGTGACAGCTAGCATACACAGCAGACAGGTAGATGCGGATGTGACAAAACGCCATTCACCTGGTTACCTAGGAGACAGAATGCTAATGCATTTTTCCCTAAGTTAAGTTTTGGTATAAAGGCTGTTTGGAAAATAAAGCAAGAGGAATTTTTCAGGATGTAAACTCAGGACTTCATGAGGGATCTCTGAGAATCTTCCTCCGGATAAAGCCGTGTAAGTCGTGTCTTTACTCCCATCTTCTCCCGCCAGTCCAGGGAGAGAGAGTTTATGTTGGGGTCTGGTAGAGAAATAATTGAAAGTCAGGGCTAGCGCTGGACCCTGACATAATGGTGCCCAATGTGGGGCTGACCACTGGACCCCAAGAAATGACAGAGAAGGGGCCAAAAGTACAGAGGAAAACGTGAGGAACACAAGAGAAAAAAATTTCGCCATAACTGGATATGTGAGTATTGAGCGCTCAAAAATAGAGATCAGAATTTAAAAAAATATAAAGAAGCGGGACAAAATTTAAATCGGGAGTAAAAAATATGTTAAAAAAAAGTACTCAGTTATATATGTGGGTAGCTAAAGGGAGTGAGAGTGAAGCAGAAACAATGGCAGAGATATTTAAGATCTATAAGTGTAATAGTCACAAAATTGCAACTTTAATTACTTGCTAAACGAGTAGGAAAAGTAAAGAAAAAAACAGCTTTTGGCCGAGGAATTGCCTTGGGTTCTGCTGAGATCGAGGTGCCATGTGCTGGCTAGCTGAATATAACCCACCTGCGGGGAAGAGGCAAGCAGAAGACAGAGTAAGTTTAGACAGCAAATTTAACCTCACACAGTCTATAGAACAGAGGAGAGGATTCAGGAATTGTCTTTATTTTATGATCTACAAGTTAAAATAAAAAAGATAGTTAAAAATCCGCCCGCCAGAGCTTGGAAAGGCCGTCTAACAGCCAGAGCCTGTGTGCTACCCCACCGCGGCGCAGCGTCAACTGGAAGCTGAAAGGTTTACAATAAGGGAGCCTCTGGGAACTGCAGCTTTAGGTCA
This sequence comes from Myodes glareolus, assembly GCF_982192425.1. NCBI lineage: Eukaryota > Metazoa > Chordata > Mammalia > Rodentia > Cricetidae > Myodes > Myodes glareolus. The sequence continues at coordinate 67,842,822 of NC_142043.1, read as the reverse complement.
ATTAAAAGGTAACAGGTTAAACATGCTTCTTTTCCATTTCACAATTTGGCTTCTTTGTCAAGTCTGCTGTTTGTAGGCATGTGAATTTGCATCCAAGGTGGAATGATTTCGGTACCGTGGTTCTGTAGTAAAGTTTTAAAGTCAGAGATTGTGATGAGTCCAAAAATTCCTTGATTGTACAGGATTTTAAGATGTTTAGGCTATCCTGAGTTTTTATCTTTTCTTATAAAGTTGAGGATTGTTCTTTCAAGGTCTGTAAAGAATTTTATTATATAATATTAATGGACATTTGCATTGAATCTGTAGATTGCTTTCAGTAAGATTGTCAATTTTGCTATGTTGGCTCTATCTTCACAAGAGAATAGGAGATATTTCCATTTTCTAATACCTTAAATTTCTTTCTTCAAAGGTTTAAAGTTCTTATCATACAGGTTTTTCCATCTGTGTGATTAGAGTTACTCCAAGATGTTTTATGGTATTTATGGCTAGCGTAAAGGATGATGTCTCTCATTTATCATATGTAGAAAGAGATGTATTTTGGGTTGTTTTCAGATTCTGACTATAATAAAGTATTTCTGCCATAAACGTAGTAGAGCACGTGTGCTTATGGTATGGTTGAGTATCTTTTGGCTCAGGGTCAATGAGCAGGGAGCAGAATGGAACATGAAACTGAGAGTTTCCTCCTCTGGGGAAAGATGAGCTAAGGATGCCTGTGGTGCCTGAGGGACCTCTACTATCACTTCTCAAATCTCTAGTCATACGGAGCTGGCTGCACTCTCCAAGCTTTAGGCTTGTTTTGCACATAGGTCCTTTACTTAGAGAGGTGGATATCAGGAAGCAGACCTCAGGACTCAAGGTAGCTGGGACAGGGTTACTGGTGGCCACCCTGCTCAGTCAGCAGTAGTCATAGCACTACAAGTCAAGGGGATGTGGAGATTTACTAAGTAGTGTCATGCCCTTTTTTTTTTTATTGGTGCTTACAAAGGGTAAGCTTTGCGGTGAGCAAGAAACGGCAACTGGGTCTTGGGGCGGCAGCTCCTCTGAGGGCATATCCTCTGAGGGTGATCCAGAAATGAGGTCTGGGCTCAGAGCTCTTGTTTCTCACCACACCAAGCTGCAAAAGGGTAGTCCCCAGGGAAACCCCCCAGATCAACAAAGAAAGGGCCACAGGACTGAGGATGCCTGGGACCCCTCATTTCCAGGCACCTCCCTCTGTGTTCAGACACATTACAATTGCAGCCTGAAAGGTCCTGACGGGAACCCTCTGTGCCACTGCCTTCACCTTTGAGCTTTGTAAATGGGAGACAGAGCACTGGATGGAACTCAGGCTATTCGGGAGCCATTCAAGCCTGTCTAGAAGGAAAGGGTGTGATGGCCAGGTCCTCTGTTTCCCACGGAGGCCTGAGAGACCGCTGAACTTCAGGACTGTGGACAGCGGCCTACAAACCCAGGCATAGATTGGGAACTGGGTGGGGGGTGTGTGTGTCTACTGCCCAGCCTCTAGAGCTTCATCCCTCAGGGCCTCGGGGTCAAAGTGGATGCCCTTTGGCTTGGAAGTCTTTCACCTCTTGGGATCTCCTGAGTGGGGAGGACATTGGAAGTGTGGGTCCCAACGGATTAAATTTCAAAGTTCTAAGTCCTAGTGAGAATAATAAGATGGGTTTGAGAAAGACTTTGATCTTGAAATAGGTAGTCCTAGATCTAGGTCTTGGATTTGCCACTGACTAGCTGTGTGACCTTGAGCCGGTTCTGACAAGACAGAGTCTCTAGGATAAAATGAGGTAAAGGACTGGAAGGCCAGTTGCCACTTTAAGGCGTTTGACAGGTTCTAAGGGTTCGAGGTCCTGAGGTGTAGGGGGCCAGGCACTTCTGTAGAGAATGGCTGCAAGAGAGTAGAAAGACAAGGTCCATTTACTGTCCCACCTTGATATGGGGACAGGGGATTTCCCAAAATTCTGAGGCTGCCAGTCTGGCTGAGAGCTGTTCTGTGGTGAGGTAACCTCTGAGCTGGGGAAATGAAGCCTTGCTGGCCACACCACTTCCCCACATCTACTGAACGCCATGAATCATGATCCTCTTTTATTTTCGTTTTATGGCCTCTTCCAGGCCATTTCTGGCGATTTACTCTCTGCTCTGGGCCAACTATGTCAGAAGCGGTTTCCTGGTCGTTGTCTTTCTCTGTCAACACTTGTACCTTGGTGACTGACCCAGCAGCTGGAGGGCAGCTGCCACAGCCATTTGCTGTTGGAGAAAACCTCAGAACCAGGAATGTAGAGATGCTAAGGAATTAGAATATCCAGTCCCTCTCCTTAAGTGCTCAGACCTCACTTCTGCAGCAGAGCCTCTCCTCCTGGGGGCCAGCCGTTCAGCGTAGCCTCCCCAATGGGAGGGGATGCCAGAAGAAAGCCTGCTAGGTGTCATGGTCAGCAACCTAGGGTACTACCTCAGTGACAAGAGGATGTTGGGGCCAGCCTGGGGTTTTGCAGCCTTTTTTTTTTAAATTCTAGTTCTGGTTTGGTCACTAGTCAAGGGCCCAATGCAAATCCCTTCCTCAGACTGGGTGTCTGTTTCCTCATTTGTAGAGGGAAGGGGGCAGTCCTGCCAGTGCCACTATAGCTGTATACACCAGGTACTACCCTCTACCCCTCAGCTCGTCTGCTCCGGATGCCCGTGACCACCAAATGTGGTGTCAGCAGTCAATCACAGCCTTCTCGTTTTAAACAAGGCTTTGGCTTTTTCCAGGGGCAGTGACGTCGGGAAGATCTGAGCGAGGACCCAGCGCTGGGAGACAACATTTGACGGAGTCTCTGTGCCGATTATGGCAAAAGCAAAGCAATCTCTCCTGCCATTAATCTACTAGCAGAGGGGCTCTGGTCAGTGCCAGCGGCCTTCCAAGTGAGGCAGCCCACAACTGTGTTTCCAGGTCTACCCCGAGAAACAGCCTATAGAAGCGCACCCTACACATCGAGTGGGTGGTGCATGGGAGGGGCTGGATGGGGGTACTGATGGCTGGAGTGGAACCTGAGGGTCTGCTTTTGCCATGCCAAACAGAAAGCAGGAGCTGGACGCCAGGTAGGAGAGTGAGCAGTTGGGCCTTGGGTGAAAGCAGAGACAGCAATGCTGAGGGCCTTTCCTCTCTGGGCTTCAGTCCCCCCAACTCTAGAATAAGGAGGCTGGACTAGACATGCTCCACCTGGTACCCAACTATCTCAGAGTGGCCAAGACAGTCAACTCAGGCAAGGAGGTCAGAGGGCACGTAGGAAAGGGGATTACTGGTTTTACATTACCTCAGAGAACAACCCCAGCTGCAGAGGACAGACTAGAATCCACACTCAGTCTTACCAACAAAACTGATTTAAATGTTATTCTCTGGATTTTGTTTAGGTTAAAAAAAGAAAACTTTAAGAATTGAGACAGGTGGACCTCTAAAGGTTCATCTTTACAATTATCGGGGGGGGGGAACTAAAATTATTTTATTTAAGAATTGAGACAGTTCTCAGGTGAGTCCCTGGGCTAGTGGTGACCCTCTGCTCGGTTCTCTGGGGTGAGCCATGACAACCTTGGCACGCTCAGCTCAAGGGAATCACTGAGATGAGCACCTTTCATTTTTTTTTCCATTTCTTCCCATGGCTTTGGTGCCACAGGTTGCAAAGGACTGAAGGGGCAGATATGGGCTTGGGAAATAAGGGAGGCATTGACAATTTATCAAGATTTGAGTACAGGTCTGTCTCTCTCTCTCTGTCTCTCTGTCTCTCTCTCTCTCTCTCTCTTTCCAGATAGGAATTCCTTAAATTTCTTAGCATCTTAGTGGCCACCCTGGGGCAAGGCCATCTCTAGAACATTAATCTGAATAGTCAGTGTAACAGCAGCTCAGGGGCTTCCAATGTGACGGAGGGCTGCCGAGGACCCCAGATATGCCTGCTATTGATAACTCATTTGGGTGGAGTGGAGGCTGGGAGATGTGAAGGTGTCTCCAGAGACACCAGGCCCTACAGAACAAGTCTTCAGTCAGTACCCCTTGGGAGATGGCTGGATTCCTCACCCTCAAAGTCGCCTTCCACCTCTAGCTGAAGCTTTTAGCAAAACCCCCATTTCTCTCTTTGGGCTTCCCTGATTTTAGCAATCAGCCTTGGTTTAGCTGTTTCTGTTTTTGCCTGAGAATAACCTGTTTAAAATCTAACCAAGGAGAAACTCCCCCATGTACAGCACTCCACCCATGCCCAAACATCACACCACGTGTGCACGTACAGCCCTTGTGAAGCGAGGTTAATCTGTAATATATTTAATAAGCTCCCTGAGTCAACAGCAGGTAGGTTCTGGCAGAATTCCTCTAATGTGACTTGAAAAAAGAGTGAACTGGAATCTGCAAGAATGAACTTGTGTGCTGTTCAGTGTAGTGTGTACATGGTACGATGATGGATACTTTTGGAAAAGACAGAGGTGCAGCTCCCGTGGGGCCATTCCCAAGTCACGTGTGTACGGTCTGGTTGGGGAGGTCAGGCTGCCTCCAAATTCACTGAAGGGATCTGTATTCTTGATCAAATCCCCCATTCCCTCCGTGACTTTACTGCAGCCCCCAGGTCCCTCTGGTCCCCAGATGATTCTGAATCTACTTCTAAGGAAACCTGACCCCTCCCCCTTCTTTAACCCACTCTCTAGCCCTTTCCACTGGCTGTTTTTATGTACTGCAGAGCCCCAAGACCTCATCTCTTTTTTTTTTTTTTTTTTTTTTTTTTTGGAAGGCTGCCCTAAAACCAATCATTGTGTATGGGGTCTTTCTGCTTCCTACTTCCTGGTAGCCAAAATGGAAATATCCCAAACAATAAGACACAGGATCCACCTCAGAGAGTCTGGCCTCTCTTAGTTTCTGACTTTCATCTGGAAGAATTGTTGGAGCTTACACCTCTCCATTTAATGCCCAGAGACAAGATGATCGAAACACAGACTGTCCTTGGCTCTTCTGTGCAGGAGGCTAGAAGGACCGGGAAGCTCAAAGCCTGCTGCATTCTAGGGTTATCTGGACAGCACCCTGACAAGAACTGCTTAGCTATGCATACCTCTTGCCCTCTAATTTAAACCCAAACCTCATGTCAGGACCCCAAAGATAGACTTGAGGGTCACTGGACCTCATTGCTCCTCTTCCCTCCATGGCCACACTGAATAAATCTGCATTTTCTGCTTCTTTGTTGGGACTTATCGGACCTATTGAGGACAGGTGGATGAGCCTAGCTTAGCTTGTGAGGGCGTCCAGGGGCCCAAACTCTGAACTGACACAAACATGACCAAAACTTTTCTGCATCTTTGGCTCCAACGCCAGTGTGAGTACCATCATTTCAGAGTCTCTGAACCTGCTTGTTTACACTTTGGGGGTGGGGGAGGCAGGCAGGGGGGAGGCAGAGATGGATGACAGCTCTTCCAGAAAGTTTTATGAGAGCACACATGCTTGTTCTTCTCCCATCATCTCTCCCTCACAGACTACATGGTAGCCTTGGTGGGAGAGAAAGGCGAAGCGGGCAGGAATGGAGCAGATCCTAGGAGGGAACAGTTGATCCCAGGACTGTCTGCACCAGGAACATCAAAAGTCAGGCAGCCTGTTTCTTGTGTCCAGAAGCTGCTTTGCTGGTGGAGGGAGCAATGTCCTGTGACTTCAAGGAGGAAGGGAACAGGGCCTCAAAGTACTCACAACTCCTGGCCAGGGCTTTCAGTCTAATTGGTTGAAATGACAACAGCTACTGGGACCACCCAACCCCCCTCTCTCTCTCCTCACTTAATGCCGTAGGCCAGGCAATTGTCAATTCCAGTTCAACACTTTGGAAGGTAACCATTATAGTTCACTCCCCCAAGTTGGTGAGAGGTTTTTGGGCCTCAGGGACAACCTGGTGTGTCAAGGTATCCCATTTAACTGAGACTTCTACTGGAGCCCTCAAGAACTTCCGTGCAGTTTAATCCAGGCTCAGGGCACGCTCTCCAAAGCTCAGGAGAATTGCTCAGTCTGACAACGGGACAGGATATTTGAAATCAAGGATGTCTCGGGAAACTCTCTAAATTGGTTCTCGGCCCTAACCCGGGAGTCCAGGATGGCAGAGGGCTGCTCGCACAGGCGCGCGCTCACACACACTGCTTGGGGCATCAGAACTGAGTGACCCAGAGGTTGGTGGAGCTGGCTCGGAAAGGGCGGGGCTCTGGAGGCTTGGTCGGCCCCACCCCTAGGCTCTCCTGACTAAGGCGGTTGGAGGCAGTTATGGGTGTGGCTAGAGCCAGGTCGAGGCCAATTGCCCCTCCCAACCCCCCACCTCTGCTTTCTGAACGGTGGTTGGAGGCAGCGAGAGGGGTGGTGTGGGTGGTTTACAGGCCATACTCCCCAACTGGGAGGCAGTGAGGGGCGTGGCGCAGCAGGTTTGACCACACCCCCAAACCCACGGCGCTCAGCAGTTGGTGGCTGTGAGAGGCGGGGGCAAATGTGGCCACACCCACAACTGATTTTTTTTTTTGTTGGGCCGTTGGCGCTCACTTAAGCCATGCTGAAGGCCAGGGAGCTATCACTTCTCTCTGCAGTTGGATTTGTCTCTGCGCTGTACCCCAACGACGGCTTGTGTGCCTCCACACGGCCTTTTAGGGTTTCTGTCCATTAGAGTGGAAATTGGCTCTGATCCCCAGGAGAATCCGTTCAGGAACACAGTAGAAAGTGGGGATCCAAGGACCCTTGTCTGTAGGCCCAGCGTTTGTGGACTCACCTCCCTCTTGAATCCACAGAGAGAGAGAGAGATTGAAATGTCTTTTGTTCAAGCCTGTTGCTGTCCGGAGCCTCTATTGTTCTTTAAAAAAAAAAAAAAATAAGATGTTGGGATGCCCCGGGCGGCTCGCAGAGCAGCTTCTAGTCTGATAAGGATGGCTGTGGGTCCCTGCAAGATCTCCAGGGTGGCAGCGCCATGTGGCCGGGGGAGTCAGGCGGGCAGTTACAGCGGATAAAAGGCTCACAGGACATAGTGTTTAAAGAAGAGGGAGATATTTATTGCTTAAAGAAGAGAAAAACAGAGACATAAGAGAAACATAGAGAGAAACAAAGACACATGTACACACGACAAAAGACAAACACAAAAGAGAGAAAAGATGGCTACGAGGGAGGTCAGAAGTGGCTGGGGGTGGGCGTGGCTAGCTCTTAAAGTGACCGCAAAGGAATAACAGCCTCTTTTTCTTCTTTGTGGGTGCCGGTCGCAAAATAAGATCCAGGATAGACACCAGAAAAACAGAGTTGCAGACATGGAAACTCAAGTGTTGGGCAGACATTGCAGGACCATCACAATAGATGGAGTATGTTGGGGTGGAGGCCTTTCACCCAGGGATGTAGTTAGGGTCTGGGTCCCATCCCGGGCAAGCAGTCACTCATTCTCCTTGCCCAAAGGCATTAATACTGTGAGATACTCTGGGGATGGGGGGTTGTAGTTTCAAGTCTAAGGCTTGGCACTTCTGGGCATACGCTTACTGGAGTTGCCTCTGAATTCCTGCTCACCCGTGAGCCTCTTGAAGAAATGCTGGCATGAGGGGTTGGGACAAGGTGCCTTAAGGGAGCATATGGGGTACTCAGAATAGACTGAGGTCAGCTCTCAGCCAACAGAAAATTGTGACACAGGTCCAGGTAGGGGCATGGAGAGAGATAGAGAAAATCAAAAGATGTGGATCAGCCAACAACACACATGCCACAGGGAGCACATGCCAATCAGGACTCTTAAAGGTAGAACTGGGGTATCTCAGGATAATAGCACGGGGGGGGGGGATCCACTATATTTAGGGAATATTTCCTGACCATATGATCGGTTTGTCAGTGAAGTAGGGAGAAGATTTGGAGTTTTACCTGGCTGCAGCTAAGATTCTCAGAAATGTCTTTTGTAGATTAGAGGGAAATCTTTGGGACCCTGAGTTTCAAAAGTTTGGGTATAAAGCAGTCCCAATGTTTTGATGGGGAATATCTGGAGAAGGGGTTTCTTCCACTCCAATATTCTCTTTGCCTAGAACCCAGAGGCAATAAGACACTGTGTCAATCTCCCCTTCCAGGGAAAAAAGCCAATGGGAGAGGGCCTCAGAGCAACCACTTGGTAGGCCTGCTCCTTCCTCCCTTGGGTGTGCTGAGAGGTATTACCATGTGTCAGGCCAAGGATGGCCTTAGCTTTCTTCTTTGAGACTTTGCTCTCACGTGATATATGTGGTTTTGTGCGAGGTTGTCAAGGCCTTTCTTTACCCTTAACATTCACCCATTTCTTGACCTTGAGGGGCAGACTCCCCAGGGATGGTCCTCTATCTACCCCTCCCCCCACCTGGTTTGGAGTTGACAAAATGGTTGGAGTGCAGATTACATACTGGATCTTGAAAGAGGCCAAAACCATACACACATGTGTAATGATCCATAACTGCATGGGATGCCAGGGGCTATGGAGCAGAACAGGAAGGACTGTGCCTTCCTACTGTGGCAAGCATTCCACACCACCCACCCGGTATGGACCATGGCTCCATACTTTCCACAAGTTGGGTAAGGTCCTAGGGGTTAAACACAAGATGCACAACACAGAGAGTTCGAGTCATTCGCCAAGAGTCGAATGCTCATTTATTCAAACTTAATCCAGGGTTAAATACTTTGGCCCCAGAAGAGGAGAACCCCTCCCAGCCAGAGGGGGATGGGGAAGCTAGCGCCCAGTGAGCTTCTCTGCAGGTAGGTGGGCGAGGGGTGCAGGGCAGTGTCAGACAGGTGAGATGGACATTGGCGCCTGGGCTCTCCCGGGCAGGTTGAGAAATTACCATTTCAAAGTAATATAGAGCCCTAGGCTATTATACCAGGCTAGAGCAGAACAAGCACGGAACTAGCAGGAAGCTTTAGCTGGTTGCCAAACAGTCCTTGATTTGCACCTCGAGAGGCAGGGGAAAACCTGGAATCCCAACACCTACTCCCTAACAATGTACTGTGTGCAGTCTTATTATTCTTGCCTGATCAATCTAAATCAAAAGACTAATGCCCTAAAGAACGTGAATCATGAAAGTCTGCCTGCTAAGCCCCAAGAGACGAGTCCAAAGGGGAATGGTTTTAAGGTGTTGTGGCAGGTTTAAAGGAGGCCCAGTGGTGCAGGGAATTCTAGCTCTTGAAGGGGGGGGAATGATGATCCTGCCTCTTTTGTTGCTCTGGAACTGTCCATGGCTCCCCTACTCTGACTCCATCTTCCCAAGATGGTTGTGGTAGTCTTCATTTGAGCTTGTTTCATTGGCTGTGGCAGAGACTTTAGTTCCAGCAAAACCGCAGAATTAGAGCCTCCACAGGCCAGCAGGGCTTTGGACAAGGTGATGCCACCGGAACCACAGGGCATCCCAAGCAAGCGCTCAGTTATGAGGTCTCGAGTCTGATGTGGACTGGTCCCAGCAGCCAATGTGAAGGTTGCATTCATGAGGAAAGCTCCTGGACTCATCTTCCCTGAAGGGGCATTCTGGAGACAGGCTTCTCCAGGCCCAAGCACACAGCAGCACCAGGGGCTCCTGGCTTTGCCCACCCTGAGAAGAGTCCTCTCAACAGATGAGATAATAGGAGCAGGCCTCCAAAACAGAAAGGTTCAAGGACCATCAGAATTCCGGACAGTGTTCACTGTCAACATCTGTGTTAAGGACTGGGGGTTGGCAAATGACAGCAAGAGCTGGCAAAAACTCGGGAGACACTGCTATCTGGGGAGGCATTTACAGTCCCCGCTAGAACTACTGCTAGAGGCCGGGACCAGAACCACACTGGTGAGGGCGACATGGCAGCTTGGTAACTCCTCACTTGTACGTTGGGTAAAACATAACTTGAGATGTAGGACTCTTGTTTGTGGGGTTTTATGAACCCAGGCCACCCGTCCCTGTTAAGATGACCTCACCCCACACATGCACAAACCCAGTCACCAACTTGTGAATATGGTATGAGTCCTTCCTCAGAAATTTAGGTACAAAAACAGGATAGGAATTCACATAAGGAGGCTGAGGGACAAATGCTATCACCAGTGGTCTGGGCAAGAACAAACCTCTTGGCTACCTTCCCCCAGATAAGATGGATTCCGAGAAGACACCACAGGACTCTAGCCACCAGAGCGAGGCGCGGGTGGGGCTGGGCCATGGCTATGGTAGGACTAAGGTTGGAGAGTTGGAGGAGGAATGGGACAAGCCACCTTCCGGAGCAGTTTAGCTTCTCACAGCCCTAGTCTTTTCTGACCCAACTTCTCCTCTTGCGCTGTGACACACTCCGAGGCACACAGCGACCTCTCGGCTATAAAACTGGCTATGGTGGCCATGGGAATCTGAATTGGACATACCCTTAGCTTATCCTTCCTCTGTCTTGTGTAACTCTGGGGAACGGGTAACCCAGGGGACCAGGGGCTAGCGGGGGCCAGGAAGAAGAGCCTTGGAGGCCAAGCTTGCCTTCAGCCAGCTCTGGCCTTGTGAGTGCGTGTCAAAAGTCGGTCCTTCACAGCTCTCTTCACCCAGCATGTCCGAAACTGCCTGGCACTCAGAACACTCTCGGCTGTGCTAAAGACTTGGAACTGTGCTGGCAAGTAGTTCCAAAATCCCCTCCCCAGTCCAGTTCCAGAAAAGCACTGGGGAAGATCGGGAGAAGGCATCCATTGGCCTGAATGAACTTTTTCTTTATTTAGGATGTCAGGTAGTCTTTTTGGCCCAGGAATATTTCAATGGCACCACCCAAGCAAAGGTGACCCACATCTCACTGCGGGCGGGGAGCAGAGCCCACACGAGGGCTTTCTGTTTGGACAGGAAGTCTTAATTCCAATTAGACTTTTCCAGATCCGTTGGAATAACAGCAGCAGAAGGCATATTGGCAGTACAGAGGCAAGCTGAAATGCAAGCCGCAGCAAGCTTGCAGTGCGCCGGAAGCGCAAGCTGTAGCAAGCTTGCAGTGAGCCAGAAATGCCTACAACACAGACTTGGGAGAAAGAGGTTCCCCTGGCAGGGAAATCAATAAGTAAACCTGATTGAATGAGTTGATGAGCTGAGGATCCCTGCCCAGCGGTCCTTGAATTCTGCCTGCTGCCAGTAAATATACTGTAGAGTAAATATTTGGAGGCTTGAGAGGAGACAGCCACTTAGAACATGCATATGCCCATGCCTAGGCATAGAGAGCCATGTTTCCCTTGTCCTGTCCCTTGTCACAACCTGTACCTCTATACCCTACTCTTGTCTTCAGTAGGCAGTCTGGAAGTCAAGGAGCCCTCCACCCCTGGCCCCAGCAGAGGACACAGGCACTTAGAAAAAGGTGGTGTCAAAAACTGGACCATGTTAGGCCACCTCTTATGAGATGATTGTTTTTCTTCCTTTCAAACATGTCTTCCCGGCTTCATTTCAAGGAATTTCCAAGCATCTTACCTCCTCAGCATTTCCTGTTGGCGTGTGACTTCTTCTTTCTTCAGCTTTAGAAGGAATAGGGCTTCCACCAACCAGTCTTTTATGTACGTTCCTGAACAGAAAGAGTGGCTGCTTCCCAGAGAACCTTCCAAAGCCTGCTCCTCTGGAGAGTGGCCTGCTATCTTCTCTAGATCAATACCTTGCACCTCAGTCTGACTAACTGGGCCTGGAGAAGATGTCAGGGGACAGTTCTGTACCCTATCAGCTCACCAGAAGAGGAATAGAGATGATCCTGGGACAGGTCCAGCTCCCTCTACCCACTCTGAGCAGGTGCTTCCACTGAGGCTGTACCTTCAGACTAAGAAAACGTGATGTTGGCACAGATTTAGCTGGCACATTAGCTAGGGACTTCAGCCAGAAAAAAACCAAGCTGAGATAAAGTTTCCTGGCCAGGTGGTTGGAGGTGGGGCAAAGGATTGGGTATGCTCAGTCTGCCCTGCCCTGGCTGGGTACAAGGACTCTAGCACTGATTCCCACCATCCTCCCATGAATTAACTATAAGCATTTAATTAATCCCTCAAGCTTTGTGCTCTCAAGGGCCTCCCTCTGTAGATCTCTTGCGGTTATTACGAGCAGTCTTTTTGCCTCTCTTTTTGCAGAGAGTTTTGAAATGGAGCAGAACCACATGGAACCCCACCCCACTTCACAAACCCAAGTCAGGAGGTGATAGCTGTTGGGGTCTTCACTCATTCAGAGCCCCACATCCTCTAAGCAGTGATACCCCAATCAGGAACTTAATACCAGGACCTGGTTCTGGCCCAATGAGTTGGGAGTTCATGGCTTAGTGGTTGGTAGTGAGTGTGGATGGGTGCCAGGAGCCCAAGTGCCAGCCACAGGAAGCTTGCTGTAGGTGTGCAGGGCTTCCAAGGCCTATGGGTGGAAGCTGTCAGGCTCCACTCCTGGGGAAAACTCTCAAATTTCCATAGCACAGGCCCCTGGCACTGAAAACAAGGAGTTGGATGCTCAGGAAGAGTTGTGGGCCTTGGAACCTCCTATGGGAATCAGAGAGCTTCAGGCTGGAGGGGTCTAAATGGAGCTTCTGGGTGCTGCGAAGAGAGCCAGCAGGTGACTTGTCTCAACTATGGTGGGGCTACAGTATTGCATCTCCTCAGTCACCTTCCTAGAGGAACAAGAGAGTCCCCAGGGTGGCTTCTCTGGGCTCAGTGGTTACTCTAGGCTGGAAGCCAAGGATGACCGGCATGTGGGGCTCCAGAGCTGCTATTACCTGCTTGCCCCAGCATGTTGGCAATGCCTATGGAAGCTTTTGGGTAGTTAGATGAGGGGGCAGCCAGCAGACAAACCACCCTCTGGAAAAACTTAAGTTACACAGACGAAGAGGCCGGAGGTCAGAGTCATGTTTGGTGGTGTTTTCTGAGAAGTGCTGGCAAGATCTCTGATAAAAAGGGATCAGCAATTTTTGGGGTCTCCTGAGAAATGCCTAGACTCCAAGAGCAGAAATGACCAGTGGGTAACAAAGTCCACAGTGGGCAAGCATTCTTGCCCAGGCCCAGAAGTGGGACCTGGTTCTCATGACTCAGGAATCAAGGGCAGACTTGGCAAAGCAGGAATCAAGCTTCGAAGTCACATCATGTCTTCCTGGGTGCCCGCCTTTGCAGAACCCAGAGACTTTCTCTTACCAATGACTTGTAGGAAAATTTTTGAGGTCTGTCCAAGTGAGACCCGCCCCCCCCATCACCTGCAAAGGGTATTCAGAGCCTTAACTGGGGTGACAGGAGAAAGCAGGAGGACAGAAATATTTATATTCCACTTCTTCATGTCAGTGCAGGACAAGCCCAAGGGCCTAGGAGATGGGGCAAGTGTTTTTGCTTTTATTTCTCATGGTTAGGCATGCAGACTAAGTCAAGAGCATGAATTAAATAAAACATACATCAACTCCACCTTCTTGGCCACCCTAAGGCCTCATCCAGGCCTCGGCTGAGCTGCAAACTTTATTCTCAATTTTGGGTGTCCCTCCCTCCCTCCTGGCCTGCTGTGGAGCTGTGGAGTGTGGCCCCACCTGCTTCCTCACACCCTGGCGTTGTTCAGACCTGTCTTCCATTCTATTCCGATGATGTTCTCTGGGGGGAGGAATATTCTCTGACCCTCCAGGCCAGGCAGCTGGGGTCAGGGGACACTGGGATTCTATTTGTTGTTTTTTAATTAGAAGAAGGCTCGCCTTGGGGGATGGAGCATCTGGAACAGATTGTAGGTTCTGGGTCAGTGATGACAAAGACATCCCTGAGTCCAAAAGCATCTTGCCCAGACAGACCTTTTGGTGGCTGTCTGTCAGTGTGTCATCTGATAATGATTCCTTGTTTGACCTATAATCCATAAAGTTCCGTAAGTTTTTCACTTTCTCATGATTGTGACTTTGTGACGCTTCCAGGTGCAATCACACTGTGGTCCCTCAAACCTGAGTGCTTTGAGATCAGGGAAGTCTGCTCCATGCTTCTCCTCTGACTTTAAAGTCACCAGCTGGGAGGCGGCAGCCTTTGCATCACTATGTTAGAAGTCATCTCCACATGCATAGCTACAGATTGGAGTTGACTAGTAGAAGTTTGTCTGATCAAATTTTTCCAGTTGGTCCAACATTGCTGTCACCATCTGCATTCAAAAGCACTGGTGGCATTCTGATGTCCAAACTGTGGAGGGTGAACCCCTGACTGCAAGACAGTTAAAACTGGGCCAAGAGTAGTACTTGTAGGTGGTTTATCTTATGATTTAAGCAGTCAAGTACAGCACATTAAATCTGTTGATCTGGTGCAGGAGATTCTGTTGTGCTCTTCCGACCACATAGTCTGGAACTCCAAGAGCCACCTATATTTACAGGATTTTTGTGTGAGGAACCAAGTTGAGCGTCAGCGGGGCCCACAGTGCTATGGCCAGAACTACAGCTCCACAGGTAGCGAGCGGTAGGAGAGGGACCATACATCTTCGAGCTTCATGTACTGTTGAGGAAAGACCACAAAAAAAGATGTCGCTAGTGTTGATACAACATCCATGAGGATGGCCCTTGCAGATTGTTCAAGGGAGGTCAAGCAGGAGGCAGCAGCCTTAGCTAGAGGGGGGAACACGATGACCCTGTCTTGAAATGACCTTGTGTCTGCAGGCACTGAGTTGTGAAGATCAGGAGAGCCTGACTGTCGGGTGACCTCATCGGTGCTTGCCTCCCCCCTCTGAGGCTGACTCGACCTGGCTGGGCACAGCACTCTTAATGACACGTAACAGGAGCTCAATAAATATTTGTAGAATGCGTGAAGGAAAAGGTTCTTGTCTTCCGCACCTCAGCCTGCAGAGCCTGCCGGCGCTGGGTGCTTTAAGTTGTGTAGCTGCTTTCTCTCTGCCCATCTTGAGAAAAACTAAGCTGCAGCAGTGAGAGACCCAGAAAGGGAACCTTGAGCTCTGAGGGTGACCATATCAGAGCAGGCAGGGTTAGGAAACAACCTCCAGAGTGGGGCGGAATGAGATGGGGGCGGGGCTTGGGAAAGAGATGAGACTTCTGTGTGCAGTGGAGGGGGGAGAAGCGGTCTGAAGAAGGTAAAGGACCCAGTCTCAGGTGCTCAGGTGGGCCCTGAGTGCAGAGGCAGCGGTGGGGCACACAGGATCCAGGGCAGCTTCTGGTGTTTTGTTTGGGTGGGATATTTAGACAGGATCAAAAATTTTGATTTGAAGAGCCATTCCACTTCAGAGACTTTCCTCAACAGAAATGCTGTTCTAATTGTGCATCTCCAGGGGCAAGGAAGCCCTTAGGAAACAGAGCTGAAGTGTTGGGGAATGGCTGGTGTGGAGCGCATCTATACAGTGAAGTGCAGTCTCGAGGGAAGGATAAGGTGGTACCAACCTTCACGGAACTTTGTGGATTGAAACAGTACAGCAACACCGGTCTCCTCACCCCCAACATTGGTGCATAGGAAAAATGACACCCCCAGCCTTGGTGCAGAGGATGGAATTTAGGGTAACAGAAGAGGGGCTCACACTCTGAACTCTCCTTAAATGTTGGGATGGGCACTTACTGCCTTGGTGATAAAAGGAAAGTTGTAGGATGGAGCTGCAGAGAAGAACTCAGCCGCTGGGGCTCAGACTCACCAGACAAACCTACTGCATGGGTGGAAGGGCAGGACCTGTGGGCAGGCCTTCTCTGGAGGGCAAACATGGGTGGAAGGGCAGGACCTGTGGGCAGGCCTTCTCTGGAGGGCAAAGCCCTTCCAGAAGTTTATTTGTGAAAGAGGTGCTAGCTGAAGGAGGAAGTCTGGAGGAGAGGTTTGAATCTAATGAAAGCAGGCTAAGCAGAGGAAGGATTGAATACAGGCAGCGGGCAGGCTAAGCTAACATGGAACCATATAGAATAGAGAGCTGCTTGGCTGGGGGGCCGCGGGACTTGAAAGCTGAGGGCCGAAGAATTATCTATAAAAAAGGATGAGTGGAGCGTGTTGGGGGGGGTGCGGATAGACGTCAGGAGGTGGAAAGCAAGCATTCACAGGGGTGGCCTGGATATTTATCCGGGACTCAGTGGCTGTTGCCGACTGGACGGGAAAGGAGTAAGGAGTTTCGGTTTTAAGTAATTGGTGATATCTGAGATGAGAAAAAGAGGCTTCCATCAGTCAGCTGACTGCTACAGATAGCGATCCAGGTGGCCTACAGAGGAGCCAGCCATGGAAAGCTCCAGAGGTGCTGTGGCTCTGCAGAGCTAAGGGCAAGACTGGGAAAAGTTGAGGTCAGTCTGCTCCGAGGCCATAGATGGGCTAGGCAAGGGCGGCAGGCAGGTCGAGCATGGTTGGAACGCGATTGACAACTACTGGCATTGCTTCTTCGGCAGACTCTGGGCTCCAGATTTGTCTATCGGGATGGGGGCTGCAAAAGTGGGGAAAGTCCAATTTCCTCTGGACTGTGCCTGGGTAGGGGCGCTGTTAGGATGGATTAAAGCGACGAGTCTAAAGCCAAGGCTCTGTCTGCTCATTCATTCCACAGATATTTATTGAGCACCTGCGATGTGCCAGGCTTCCTGGACTTTGCCTGGCAGTGCCTGTGGAAGTCCACCAGCTCGCTGATAGATGAGAGAAACCTAAAAGGTAGGGGAGATAAAGGTTGTGCAGCGAAGAGGGTGCTTTCTGGCCTCAGGGCCTGGCCTGAGGTCTGGGAGTCTGTGATGGATGAAGATCTCTCAGGGGACAAAGATCAGCATGGGGGCAAGGCAGGCTCTGGACAAGATGAGAAGCACAGGTCTGCTTCCTTCTCCAAGCCAACCTGCCCTCCCAAACATCATGGTTCTCACAGAAGGGCACAGGGTTGCTGCTGCTTGGTAGGGAGTGGGAGGAGAAAGGCAAGTATGCCATCCTCAGACACCATGGGACTCTCAGTACCAGAATGGCACGAACAGCCCTAGGGGGTCAGTCCTTGCTTGCTGTCTGGAAGTGGAAAGAAGAGAGAACAGGCAGGGAGTTAAGATGCTGGCTGGGCACGGGGAGGAGGGCATTCCTGGGAAGAGGGCTAGAAGCCAGGCTAAAAGCCAGACACATACAGGAGAAATGGGACCCCAAAGAAGAGAGGCCCTGCTTTACCCAATCAACCAAAGTACTTCTGATGGCTTCCTGGAAGCTTGTGGGGAGGCCTCTGGGAGCAAGGGTGGCACCAAGGGCCTGGAGTAAGGACCCTAGTGACAACTCAGCAACCCCAGGTAACCCCACAGCCCTTCCCTTCCACATGAGCGCCCCGGCTCTCTTCCACCTTCTCCTTTCCAGACTGAGCTCACTTTAAGCTGTGGCCCACCTTTCTTTCTTCTGTCCCAGCGCAAGACAGCCTTGTGCACGTGGGGCCTGCCCATTGCTGTGACAGCAACAATCAAATTAGACTCTTTTGATTTCCAGACTTTTGTAAAGTCGGCCTCATTGAATGTGGGGGAGATTCTGCTCGCACAGGGGGAGGCTCTGAAACTGGAAAGGTCTTTCTGGAATGGCTGCTGCAGGAGGGGAGTGAGCACCAATCCCTAATACCGTCTGCCACATTTTATACTCAAAAGCCTTTGGGAGGTTCAGAGAGGGACTGAAGAGTGACCTCAGTGCTCACCAGCAGGTGGTCAAGGGTTGCCCTCTCTGCAGCCCCTGACCCCTCTCCCAGGAAACACGCACACACCCACAGTCACCTGAAGACTGGGAGGACTGGGCAGTCTTGGGAAGGAGATCTGTCTTGCTCCTTGCTCTGAACAGGGTAGCAGGATTGGAAGGCTGGAATGTGCTGAGAGGAGGGACCCAGGATCAGTATGGAAAGCAAAAGTCCTGGCAGGATCTACTTCTGGGGTCAGTGGGTGGGACAGCGGCCTTTAACCTCCCTGGTGGCTCCATGAAGAGGGGGAGGAAAAGCCCCACCTTATCCTTCTTTCTGCATTCCTGGGTACACGCTACCAGTGTTCTGAGGCCCTGGAGCCAACCAGTTCCTGCCTGCACCCTTCCCGTGCAGCAGGGTTGGCCTTGGCCAAGGCCATTCCCGAACCTCAGCTTTTCAGTGTACTAGTTTTCTACTGAGCCCCTCGGGTTTGGGTTGCTTGGAAACGACTCTGGTTTCTTCTGGACCCCCCTTCTTTCACTTGTCACATGAGGAAGATCTTAGCCGTGTTGTCAGTGTTGTCTGCAGTGGTCTGAAATGCAAACGCTTCCTGGGGAGGGCGCGGGGGGGGGGGGGCAGCCTCGTAGAGGGTGGCAGTGCTGGGTGGAGCTTCATCCCCTCAGCACTCTCTCATTAACACTCTTTCACCTGGGGCCTAGGGAAATATTGCAGCCCCTGGAGCACAGGTCCTGACCTCCAGGGGCAGCCAGATGCCTGCTTAGCCCTCTGTTAAGACATGCCCAGCCAGCCCCACCACCCTGCAGCTGCCAAGGGTCTTGGGATTAGAGACAACAGTGGGACCTTGCTCAGAGTAGAAACAGCAGAGCCAGCACGCCCCTAACAGCAACATACTGCCTGTGGTCACAGTCAGAAGACATGGCTCCCTCTTGGGGACCTCTGCCTCTCCTGGCCCCATGTGCTCAGGATCTACACAGGCCCCTTTGTCTTTATCATAGGTCACACTGGGTGTCAGCGTTTTTGCCCAAATCTGTGAGGTTCCCGCACAAGCCAACAAGGAAACCAAGTCCCGTGTGTAAAAGCAAAGAGCCTTTATTTTAATCAAGTTTGTAAACTTGGCCTCTCCGCATGTCCAATGTATTGGAATAAACGGAGAGCCCCGAGCTCAATTAGAATTGGGTTTTTATAGTAGTAAAGTGGTGGTGAGGGGTCTCTGAGGTTTAGACCCCTGATTGACTGATGTTTGTCTAGGGGTGTCCTTGTGAGGTGCGCTGGCAAATGATCCAATCTACAGCGGTTGGAACGTTGTTAGGCATTTCCTTTGAATGGTCTGCTCTTGGGTGGAACTCGGGTAATCTCAGCTTGTGGTTCTTTCCTGCTACCAGGGTAAACTACTGAGACTCAGGCCTCTATTAAATTTATTGATGGCCAATCTACTCTGACAGGTGATAATGGTTGGAAGTAAAGAACTTCCTTTGGGTGACCTGCCCAGACATCATGGCTGCCCCCACAGTCAGGCTGTGCCGCTCCCTAGACTGTCCTTCCATACATTGCCATTGTGATGGGAAGACTGGGGACAGAGAACACAACTGAGGATCTCTCTGGTCTACAGTTCCTCATTTAAGAAAGTGGTGTGAAATAAGACTCTACCATGGCTCCTCTGGTCATCAGCTGGTGACAATTCTCCACCGAGTGACCTCTACAATCAGCCCTGCTTTTGAGTGTTCTTTTGGTGACCCATTTTTCTCCGTCCATTCACGACTTTGACACATCTTTCTGTTTCAGAGTTCTTCCTCCTTAAAACCTGGTCCTGAGGGACCTGCCCGTTTCTTCTTTTACTCCATTTTTGCCTGGTTGGGGCAAGGACAAGGGAGAAGCTCAAGAGGTGGGAAGGAGGCAAGTTGGCTTCATTCTGCCCCTCCCACCTGATACAAACATGGTGGCTGTTCTGAGGCCTAGAGTAACAATCACTGCGGACAGACAGTACAGGGTGAAGGGAAGAAGAGGGGAGGTGCTGGCTCACTCCTGGCTGACATCCTGTTCTTCCTCAGAGCATCACCCACAAACTCAGCCTCTTACGTCCCAGGTGGAGCTAGCTGGTCGCTTCATCTCTGTTCCTTCTCACATTCTTGTCCAGGGTCTGTCCCCAGCGGGGTCCCCTGCCTGGGTTTGCCTACCTCCTCTGACCTGCTTGGGTTTTATCATGTAGGCCTGGGTGCCCCCTATGGGGGCCTGGCTGTCCTCTTTGGGTTCCGGAACAGGGTACTCTCCTGCTCTGACCAGCCTTTGGCGGCAGGGCATGTTTCAGACTGCCCAGGATTTTGTCAGGCCCTTGAACTGACAAGCCCTAGTCTCCACTGTGGTTTCTAGACTTTGCCAGTGCAGAGCTCCTTCCACTAAAAAACCTTGGACTGTGTGGGAAGTTTACCTCATTTCTTGGGAGACACGGGGCACCCCACTCCAGTGCCCATATCCCTTGGAGGAGTCTGCTGAGTTCTTGTGATCAGGCTTAGAAGAGCAAACACTTTTGGTTTGTTTTCTAAATATGAAATATAAAGATGGCCTTACTCAAAAGACATATCTCTGAGATTCCCAAAGTTGGCCCAGGATGTCTGGAGGGTGTGACCATATAAGGAAGCCTGAAACTGAAGGGAGAGTACAATGGTGTCCCCAACATTGTTACATCCAGAAGAGGCCCAAAAGGAGATGAAGCCAGGACTTATGGAGAGGTGTCATATCAGGGGTGGTCTTGGAGAACCAGCCTACCTCCCACTGAGGCTTTGCTAGACAAACTAGGCTCATTCCTTCCTGTCTATGATTAAACCTCTGTTTCTCAAGGATGGGCTATGTATGCCCCACTTGTAATCTTGACTACAAACGGTTCTGTACTTCCTGTTCCAGGAATGTCTTTGTTTCGAAAAGTTGCTTATCACAGTTTGTTTCAAAAGGTTATGACCACTTATGACTACTTTGTTAAGCCTGTCTTGCAACCATGTCTGTTTCAGAGGGAGGAACTTGATAGTTTATATTCCGCTCCTGTAGCCCCACTACTGTGCCCACCAAACCCATCAATTTGCAAACCCCCTTCCCCTTGAGCTGTAGGCTTGTCTTCCTCACCTCCAATGCTGACCTCTCGAATCCTGCCTTAGCCGAAGGCAGTCCAACACAGACGTGAATTTTAAAAAGCTGGCTTTAATTGCTTACTTTAATTAATTTGGCCATGACAATTTGGGCAGGTGGTCTTTCTCCTCCTATCCTTGGGATTAACAGCTCTGGGCTCTGGAGAGTCAACAAAGGGGGTGAAGAAAGAGCAGAGTGGGCATAGAAAGGGCTTAAGAAAAGTTTCCCAAACCCAGGGGAGGAGCCCGAGAGGTTCCTATCACCCCTAAAAGTTGAGCTTCTGCTGTAGTGAGGGGGTCGGTCATCCCTAGGGGAGTTCTTTAGAGAGGGATGATCTGAGAGGTCTGGGTGGGGGAGAAGACTTAGGGGACAAGTCCTAAAGTCGTGGGCCCCATCTGTGCCCTGTGGGAGGGGAGGGAAGGGGACCAAAGTCATCCAACTTTAGGCCTCACCTTTCCTCAGAGGAACTGACACACAGGGCATTTTCTGAGTCTTCTCTTGTGGTTGCAAGAAATCTGGAGAAGAGGAATGAAGAGCTAAAGAGCCATAGGCCAGGGCCGGTAGGGAAGTAAGTGTCCCATGCTGCCAGGCAACAGCCTTTCTGAGGGCCGAGAGCTTGAGTATGGTCTCTGGATGGGGAATCCGTGGTGGGAAGGGGAAGAAGCAGTTCAGTGAAGCTGGGGCTCAATGCTCCCCAGATTGAAGCACGCATTCAACAATGACTTTTTGTAATAACAAGGGGGGAAAGACATAATGCTGAATGTCCATTAACAAAACAATGGATTAATAATTTGAGAAATGTTTCTAGAATGGAAATGCAAGGGATAGTTCAAATGTTCTCTGTTTAACCACCGGGCAAAAGAAGTCAGCTGTTGAGGGCTACAGGGTGCTGGCAACCATTATGTCAAGTTCAAAATGGAGACACAGTCAACTGGTGGGGATGAGTTCAAGAGAGCGAGCACCCTTGGGCAGGTGGGAGGTCCTTGGAAAGGACCCCAGGGGTCCCTGAGGTGGGACTGACAGTGTTCTGATAGCCCCATGACGCTAGTCCCATTGTTGGAAAGCTTTGGTCTAGACATGTGTGACTTAACTTTTGATAGAAGTAAACAATCAAAGCATAACTCTAAAACTGTGTAAACATGGAGCAACGCTATTGGTCTTCAAAGTCAGTTGCTTCTGATGTCACCGCCAACAAGTCTTGTCACATGTCCTGGCCAGCCAGACATAGCAAACTCCAGGAGGCCAGTGATGTTTTCTGCCCCTTCTTTCTCCTTGGCCACTGCCTTCACACACAGGTGACCAACCACATGGAAACTTCTAGAAGCCCTCTTGACCCTGACTCTTGGGCCTACTATTGGTCCCAGCCTCAGCCCTGTACATGGTGAGCCTCCCTGGAGCAGGCTCTATCTCTTGCCCTGGGATCTGCCCAAAGCAGGTACCTCTCCCAAATAATCCCCAAGGTGCCCAGTGGGTTCACAATCACCCTACCAGGATTATTAAGCAAACCTTCTTGAGGTCTACCAAGAAGGATCAGAAACAGACATTTGAAGGTTTGACAACAGACAATAGAACTTGCTTGGCGTGGTCCTGGAGTAAAAATAGAGCCAATTCTGGTACAAGGGGCAGATACAGCTTGTCCCCTTTTTCTCAGAGCTGAAGTGGGGTGCCTTTTGGGGTTTAGGACAACGTGCCCTTCCCTCACCTGTGTCAGCAGTGTGCCAAATGGTCAGGTGTTGGCCAGGTATAAAATCCATGTGCCTGGAATCTGCTTGTCTCACACCCAGTGGAGTCCAAGGTCCCTTCTGGAGCCTGCACACCGAGACATCATCCACTCTGTGTTTTGTTGCTTGCAGAGAGCATGCTTACACGTGCTCTCCCAACAGCCTCTGCGTTAGTGCATGCTGGCCAACAGGACTTTTCATTTAGCTTCCTGTCAAGCCCCATCATGGGCCTGGCCTTTTTGTTTTATGGGGTATGTTTCCCCACACTCAGTTGGGGTTTCTATTTCTATATAACAACACCAAGACCATAAAGCAAGTTTGGGAGGAAAGGTTTTATTCGACTTAGACTTCCATGTTGCTGCTCATCACTGAAGGAAGTCAGGACAGGAACTCAAACAGGGCAAGAACCTGGAGGCAGGAGCTGATGCAGAGGCCATGGAGGGTGCTGCTTACTGGCTTGCTCAGCCTGCTTTCTTATAGAACCCAAGACCATCAGCCTAGGGACGACACCACCCACCATGTACTGGGCTTTCCCACATCGATCACTAACGGAGAAAATGCCTTACAGCTGGGTCCTCACCTGAGGCTCCTTCCTCTCTTGATGACTAACTTGTGTCAAGTTGACACAAAACCAGCCAGTACTTCCATTTTCAAATATGTTGAGATTTCCTGTGGCGTTTTTGTCTTTTAGACATTGTTGGTACATCCTGTCACTAGTAGCCCCATTTCGTTATGGTTCCCTTGCCTGAGTTCAGGAACCTGAGCAGGGTGTGTTTGGGGTCCTTCCTCTCACCAGATTTATTATCATTAATCAACAACTGTTTACCCTGTTGGAGTTAACGCCCCAAGTGACCAATCACTTTGGAGGAAGAGCCCAGTAGACTTTCTCTGTGTAGACTTGAGGGAGTAGCTGTTGACCTTAACTAAAAGCTGCACCTCAACTTCCCTTACTGAGGAAGGGGGGTTCTTCTCTCTCATCCCTCCTGGTGTGGAAAATGGCAACAGTGTGGAGGCACATTGAGCTCATCATCCAGAAAAGCACAGCCAGAGAGGATAAAAGTTCTAAAAAGCCCAGGGGGCATTTGAGGACCATGAGCAAAAATCAGATGCTGCTATTGAAGACTTTTGTGGTCACTGGGTTACAGTGTGTTTATCTGTGGTGGTGGCATTGTTTAAGCGGCCTGCAGGGAGAGGGGAGGAACTCCTGCATTCTTCCTTCCTGTAGAAGTTGCAGTGGGATCTCACTCCTGCCATCCAGCAGTAACCATCGCGGACCTTTTCCACCACTTCCATTGAGATGATGCTGCACGCCACAGCTCGCGCGCGTGTGTAACTCTTCCTGCTTTTTGTCTATTTTTCCGCCATTTCTAAGCCAGTCTGTTGTCAGTCAGTTATTGTTCCTTTTTTTCTTGAGCACTGGCCAGCTGGTGTCGGTTGGACTTACAGTTCTATGCTGTGCGGCCTATTCTTCAGTATTAGCGGGAAAACTGCCCTGCCTCCAATGAGTCTCCTCCCTCTCAGCAACCAAGAGCCATTCATTCCACTCGCCCATTCGCGATCAGAGGCCCTGCATCTCACACATCTGGATGGGTACTGGGGATTTGGTATGCACAGGGCGGTAGTAAGATGAAAATACTGGAGCTGGGAACGCATTTGGTGGCATAGAGGGGAGGCCCAGGCTTATCCGGTTTCTTGGGAAAGTAGAGGAAACACAGCAAAAATGACAATCTCACTGAAAGCAATCTACAGATTCAGTGTAAATGTCCATTAAAATTATAGCAACATTCCTCACAGAATTCACCTACAGATTTAATGTAAATGCTCACTAAAATTATAACAAAACTTCTCACAGAACTCGAAAGAACAATCCTCAACTTTATAAGAAATAAAAACTCAGGATAGCCTAAACAATTTTAAAATTTTATATAATTAAGGAACCTCTGAATGTATTATAATCTTTGATTTTAAAACTTTCCTACAGAACCACAGTACTGAAATTAATCTACCTTGGATATAAATTTATATGCCTACAAACTAAAGATTTTTGACCAAGAAGCAAAATTGTGAAATGGAAAAGAAGCATATTTAATCTGCTTTTACTGTCCTGAAGCTGTAGTTTCCTGAGGTTAGTTCCCTTTTTTGCAAACCTGCCTGGCAGCTTCTGCTCCTCACAGCAGGGGATTATGACACAGGCTCTCTAGGTTTGTCAGCCAGCTCCGGCAGGCATAGCTGTGTGGATTTTACCCTTACTACCCTTACCCCCCCCCCCAATTTTTACTTTGTGTCACTGTGTAGCGAAACCTCCGAATTTGACTCACAGTTGGGTTTCCCGTGACAATTCCTCCCGAATCATTGCTTTGCTCTGCTGGCCGCAGTGGTTCAGTTGAGTGGACAGGCTTGTCCTCTGTGTGCAGTGACGTGACGTTCCTCAAGCCTCCACGGTGTCTTCAGGTCCCTGTTCAGACGCCATTGCGTGCAGTGAGACACGAGCAGGGGTGGGGGTCCCTGATAAACCTGGAGGGCAGGGATGGAAGCAAGAGACACGAGAAATGACAGCAAGACAGGCTTTCTGATCAAGCTGTAAATTGTAGTACTCCTCAGAAGCTGGTATATAGCAAACAGGTGGGGAGGGGGGTGTCAGGAAAGTCCAGTCTGCTGGAATTCAAGCCTGGACGGTCTCTGGCTGAGAGAAAGAGATACTAACTTACAAAGGAGGTGCTAATTGCTTCTAAAGCCTGGAGCCTATTGTCCCACTAGGAGATAAGATACCAGGTTAATTTCCTACGCCCGGAACTTGCCCTGCAGAGGTGATAGAGGTGAATATTTTACTTAACTTGTGAACTTAAGATGGCATAAACAAAATACAGGTCTTTGCTTTGGCACAGGCTGAAAGCAGCCTGGAAGAGGCGGAGGGGCAGTCCATCAATGGGGCAGGCCTTTGCTCTGTGTGGATGGTTCTGGAGGCTGGAGCAGTGAGAATGGGATGAGAGCTGGAGAGAATATACAGAGCAGGACATCTGAACACACCCTGGAGTGCGAGAGAGGCGTGGGAGAGCTGTGATGGGTCAGGCAACCAAGGAGGCAAGTATGGAGACTCAGTAGCAGGAAGATGAGGCTGGGGGTGGAACCATCCTTTTGGACCACTGTAGCTCATACTGGGCACTGTGGTGGAAACTTCCATCTCCTTCCACTTTTCTCCCAGCTCTGTGTGGCATGGGGCCGGCTGGGGCTCGTCTCTGCTGTGCTTCAGCCTCTGCCTTTTGTGTGTGCCTCTCAATTTTCACCCCCCCCCCCCACCTTTGCTGGAAAAAGCCTCTAGCCCAGGCAGCCTCTGGACATGCGCTGTCCCCATTCCAGATTCCCGAGGCCCTTCCCTGTCAGAGAATTTCCCCGCTTGCCTTTTCATCCTGGTAGCCCATCTCCAGGTGTACCCAGTCCTCAATTGGTATGGATTCACAAACTAGAGAGAGCTTGGGACTACCCAAGCCTCTGTAGCCTTTTCCACACACTTTCTGGAAAACTGCAGGACAAGTGGAATACAAAGGCCTTTCATTTGCCCTAGCCCTGGGAAACCCCAGGTATTATTAAAGAGTGCTCTGACAATTTGGAACTCAGTTTTCAGTATTCGCCTCCAAGAAGCCTTCTTGGCTCCGTCCCTACCTTGTCTCCCAAGCCTCAGGCTGCACCTGGTGCTCTGTAGCTCATGGTTTTGGTGCCACTTTTTGTATTTTTTATGACATCAACTGCTTTGATCTCTCAAGAGCTCCTCAGACAGTCTTACTCTTTCTAGCAAGATTGAACACCTTTTGAGGGGAAAGCTTGGCCCTCCCCCTCCCCCTACTTCCTGGGGAATAAATTCAGTGATCATCAGGGACCCTAGCCTAAGCACCTCTTCCAGAAATGGGAGGCTGATGGTTCAGGACTATTTGGATTGCATAGAGTGGTGTCTGCTGGGGATGGCAGCGGTACCCACTCGACAGCAATGACAGGCCACCATTTCACAGGGCCGAAAGACATGAGTTCTCCAAGGGAAAGGATATGTGACACCTGGTATGTAGGACCCACAGAGTACCAGTGGGATGGGAGAAGGCTCAAGACACCCAGAGGTGGAGTCAGAGACGGGGTGAGAGCAAGCATGGAAAGGCTGCACTGGGAGGAGGGTGTAGCCATGAGAAGTGAGCCAAGTCATCCCCAAAAGGTTCGTGGGCCAGACCTGCCTACCATGCAGTGTAGGCAGGCTAGGCTGTGGAACTTTGCCTTAGGGGACTATAGGAGACCCAGAAGCAACCCCTATCTTCCCTAGCTAAGCCTAGACATATGGAGGCTAGGGAAAAAGTGGTTAAGTTTGGGCTATTGGCAGAAAAGGAAAGAGAGCCCCCCAAAGCTCTTCCCAGGAGTGCACAGTCTAAGGGTTGGCCAGTACAAGCTGGACCAAATTGCAGCTGGGGAGCTAATCATGTCTTTTAATCTTTCCTGTGTTTTAGGGAGGAGTGGAGAGAACTCCGAGACCCCAATTCATAGGCATTCCCA
Organism: Myodes glareolus; assembly: GCF_982192425.1. Lineage (NCBI taxonomy): Eukaryota > Metazoa > Chordata > Mammalia > Rodentia > Cricetidae > Myodes > Myodes glareolus. The sequence continues at coordinate 67,815,967 of NC_142043.1, read as the reverse complement.
TTTAGCAGAATTTAGCTTAATTCAGGCCTCAGCCTAAAGGCAATGGGGAAGGGGGTAGGAGTGAGCTCCCGTCAGAGACCAAGGCACATAAGACAGTCCCCCTGCAGAAGCCACCAGAGGGGTCTGCACAGCCAGCCACTGTTCCCTAGGGAGCTGCCTCCACTCAGCTTCTGCTTCTGCTCCCTCAGGGCTTTTGTGACCTCCTTGTCTTCTTATGAGATCTTATGTTCCTTTGACTCTGAGAGCTATAGATCAGTTCCCAGAATAGAAACTGCCCTTGTGCCTTGAGTGGGGCTCCCACGGAAACTGACTACCTGTTCTCAGGCTGCCCTGCCACCCTAGTCTCCTTGTTTTCTTCATTATTTGGACTCATCCAGTCCACCTCTCTAACCTTGTTAACTGTCTGTCTCTCCCCAATAGGAAGCCCCATGCAGGCAGAGCCCAGCAGAGAAGGCCACATAGACAGGACCTCAATGAGTGTTTGTTGAATGGATGAATGGGTGGATGACAGCAGAAGAAAACAAGCCCCGCCCAATCTCCTTGATTCGCATCCCAGGACTCTTCTGGCAGAGTTAGTTGCTGTCTTGGGAGAGGGCCTGCAGAGTCCTGGTAGAGAATGTTCTAGGCCAACGGTGGCCCTGCTTGCTCCCTGACAGATGGCTAGCTTCAAAATCTATGAGTTGGGATTCCTGCTCCTGTTTCATATGTAGAGCTACCTGAACCCTAAAGGTAGAGAAAGTACCAAGAAATGTGGTCATTCTCCCTCTGCACAAGCCAAGGCCTCCTCTCGAGCGCCAACAGTGGAGAAAGGGACTCCACAGGTCGGAGAGAGAAAGCACGGTCTCCAGGTGACTGGATGGAGTGGAAGGAAGAAGGGATGCTGTGCAGAGAGTACAGAAATGGGCGACGGACACCCAAAGCCAGAGCTTTGTACTGGGTGCAGGCAGCAGCCCGTCTGTCCGCTCTGCCCTTGCCTTTGGGACTTTCCAGCACGCAGTGACCAGTTCCAGCTCACACAACCATACCATCACTACCATCTCCTCCAAAGCCCCAGTCAGCCAGCACAACGTGAGGTCAGAGGCACAGAAGGCATCCCGAGAGCCTCCCTCCCGGATCAGGGGCTATAGGACTAGAGAGGCTAGGGCTGGAGCCTGGTGATGGGGTGACATGGACTGGGGAATATAGGGCGATGGGGGGTGGTGCGTCAAACACATAGGAGCTTTAGCCCGAAGGTGGGTTTCTATCAACAGTAGGTGATACATTTCCTTGTCTTCCCTGTGTTAAATTGTTAGGGAGTCTGGAAATTTTTAAAGGATAAAATACCTTGAGCTTGGGAAAGCTCACATGGGCCTAGTCAGGAACATTTCGACCAGGTTGAATCTGCTGGGTACAAGGGGTCAGAGCTGCTTTGACTCCAGTCTTGTGTGGCCTGGATCTATCTGCTCTACCCTGAGGTAAGACCCGCTACACTCATCACAAGTCTGAATAGCACCCAAGTCGGAGCCTCAGTAGCCTCTGTGCCTTGCTGTGTACTTAGGGGACAGGGGTCACAGTTTTGGACACTCTGTGCCACTCTTGCCTGTTAGTTATGGACTCGCGCATTTGCGGCCACCATACTACTGGTGCAGACCTCAGAGCAACTGGTCTGTGGGCCATTGCTTTTGCGCAGATTGCTCCATTCCCCCCATATTCCTGTTCCCTGCTGCGTAACAGGGATTTCATCATTTAGGCCTCCTGCTTCCAGGTCTAGGGTCATCCATCTTCCATGCACCTCTTGGCTGCATGGGCTTAGGACTCTCAGGCCAGCAGCCTCGTCCCTTCACAGTTGCAACTACCTGCCCTGCCTTCTGAGATTTGCTCTCTGCCCTTCAGCCAGGGCTACTGACCCATTTTGGCTCGTTTCTCTATCACCTCCTAGACAAATGTGAGGTCTCTGTCAATCTTAAATGTTTCTGCGCTAAGAACAGAGAAGAGGACCATAAAGGGCACGAGGATCTGAGGACCTACGAGACTTGGATAAATCTCAAAAAGGGTGGTGAACATGTGTCTTTGGCCAGAAAGGCCCACGGGCAGGGAGACGTGGGGAGGTGGCCCTGACTGAATTCTTCACAGGGCTGCTGGCTCCTGCTTCTCTGGATTTTCTTGACCTCAGGATACCTGGGATTTGAGTTTTCCTGGATTGTCTGTGGACTCACAAGCTGCAGGAAGCCGCAGGGCTGGGTGGGTGCCAGAGGCGGAGAAGCCAGCTGTCCTAGGTGGCAGAAGCTGAGGGAAAGAGCAGGACTGGTGCACGTGTTGGCCGCAGTGAGGCCTGGGACCTCCACAGCTTAGAGAAGACTTGGCAAGGGGCTTTCTAAGTAGGTAGATGACCTCGAAGTGTTTTCAAGGAGAGACACCCACCCTGGAAGCTGACGCTGCCTGAGACTCTGCCCATAGTGGTGGAAGCCAAACCAGGAATGCCAGCTTTGTAAGGAATTACTAGGAAGTGGGGTTTCTAATGTGCAACATCCACACTGTTCTAGTTTCTGGGGAGCCATATGCTTTGGAAGCAATTAGTGACAGTCGGGGATGTGGGACTGAAGGATGTCTTAAAAAACGTCACCAACCCCAAGCTCCCCTGCAGGGCTTGGGACCCTGGCGGTGTAGAAGGACTCCTTTAGCACAGAGAGGGCAGCACACAGGGCATAAGCCTGCTTTGAGTTGCCCCCTGGCAACCTGGAGGGGAGGCTGATTGGCAGGTTCCTAGTGATCATAGCCAGGCTTTGAACTCAGCTTGGCTGGCCAGAATTGTGGCCTACTTAACTTACCTCCCTGAGAAGAGAAATTGTACAAGAGTGGGGGTGACAGGCTATTTGGTATTTGGGGTCCAGGCAGGCTAGAATTTCCATGTGCTAGGGTTAGTACTGTGGGGCATTGGCAACCAGTCAGCTTCCACATCAAATGCCACCTGAGAGCAAGTTCCGGAATTAAACCCAGACGGAGATGGCGAGAGGTGGAAGTGGAAACACAAAAGCCTCCCGGTTGTTCTCAAAACAGTGAGCATGGCCAGGGAGGACCTCACATGTGCTAGCTACATTCCAAGAGGTGGCAGATCTGGCTTGGGTCCTGAAGCGAGGCTCACTCCTTCCATCCCTGTCAGAAGTGCATTGAGAACCAAACCCTAGCTGAGGTCCTGACGGGCAAGAGAAAAGGGAAACTGTCTCCCCAGTGCAGCTTTGGGACAGGGAGAAGGCAACAAGGCCAGCTCAGTGCAAAGCCTGCTGTTTCCCACAACCACATGGGCATGGCCACCTACACAGACCGGGTTTTCCTAACTGTTGTGGTTTGGATCTTAAATGTCCCTCAGTGTCACATGTCTTGGAGGCTCTGTCCTAAGAACGCAAGTGTTTAGAGCTGGGGCAACTGGTTCCCGAGAACTCTGCCCTCACCCGTGGATTAATCCACTGATGGACTCATAGTTTGGTTGGTTTTGGGGAAGGAGAAAGGGTTACCATATAAAAGCAAGCCCTCTTTGCTTCTTGGCTTCTACCAAACTTTGTGCCACCTCGTACTGCCTTGCCATGATGATTTGGATCCCCACAGGCCTGTGGGGACAGGACCAAACTATCAAGGGCCGAAACCTTTATAAATCTCTGCTCCTTTCTCAGTTCTTCCCAAGTTACTCACGGTGTTTGCAAAGCTAGACCCATCCTTGCTCCCACATGCTAGAGACAGGATGCAGAAGAGGCTGGCCACTGACCATGGAGGAGCCAGGGTAGAGACCAGTTAGGCCAGAGGTGATGCAGCCTGCACGCGTGCTGGTTGGCATGCAGCTCAGGACAAAAGGAAGGGACATTCCCAAACCCAGGACGGTAACGCACCCGGATGGGGGAGGCTTTTTTTGCTACATGGAGCTAAACTCTGATCCAAATCAGGCTTAGAGCCATAATTTTTAAGCTATAGACGAAATAAAGATATGTCATTTTCTCTGCCCACTGTGCTGGTTAAATGTTGGGACCCTGCCTGTCCTGGCAGCTGTCCTGGGATATCAGGAGACACAGCCTCTTCAGTTTTAAGAGGCAGCCTGGAACCTCCAGTTCCTGGCCTTTAGTTTGTCAGAGTTATTTTGTCTGAGCGACAGGAACAAACTGCTGGTGCTAATATGTGGCCAGGCCCCCACATGTGTCTTGCCCTGAAAAGTTTCTGTCCTGCAAAATGGTATATAAGATTGGCCAGACAGGTCTCTGCCTTCAAAGGGTGAGGTGGGTCTGGCTGCATCTCCCCATACTCTCCCAACCCTAAGGTCCTAGATGACCCTTGGAGGTGGGGTCAAGGAAGCCCCTCATTGGAAGTGGGGAGTCTCGGGTAGCCATTGTGAGTAAGCTGGGAGCCAGGTAGCACATGAGCCCCTTTACGGATGGAGAGACTTGAGGGAGCCCCAACTGACTGGAAAGGGCAAAGGCTAGGAAGATTTTACAGGGTTCTCAGGTCAGCAGGGTATGTTTTTCTATCCTTAGTGGGCAGCCAGGATGTCCTAGGAGGGTGGGTGGAGATCTTCTCAAGGGTCTTAAGTGGTGAGCTAGGCTTAGCAGCCTGTCTCCTGCTATGTGGAGAGAGTCAGCTGAGGCTAGGTACAGCCTTCGGGACTTCACATGTCTTTCTGCCATTCTTAGCATGTTATCTCATGCTCACAACACCCTAATGGGTCCCTCAGCATCTTACAGAGGAACAGGACAGAGCCCTGATGGAAAGGCAGAGCTCTTGTAGACCTAGAACTTTCTGTCTCCATCTCATCAGTCAGAGCTGACCCCAGGCTGGTTCCATGTGCCGCCACTGGAGGTGGCAGGGAGGAGAAAGGGCTGATGTGCAGCTGGGGGCACTCCGTTTCACACTCCCTCCTACATAGGCCCTTCACGTTGGAGGCTGGGTCTGGACTTTACCTGCCTTTCTGAGGTACAGCATAGGTAATACCTAGGTGTTCAGTAATAGCTGGGGGTTGGCAGCCAGCAGGGTGGTGCCGTCACCAAGTGGCCATGTTTATTAGAAATTACTAAATAGCAGGGCAGTACAGGTGTCAGGACAGACCCAGAGGAGAAGGCGGCAGTGAGACAGGGTGGCAGAAAGGAGGCTTCTGGGGCCGAGCGGTCTGAGTCCAGACCTAAAGGGCTCACTGGATCAAGCCAGAGAAGCCAGAGTAGCAATGGCTAGACAGAGTTGTGCTGCAGAGCTGAGTGACCCATGAACCGGAAGCTGAGACTGGAGAGGAAGTGGGCCGAGCCACTCTGAATGGGTGGAGCGCAAAGGCCCAGGGGAGAGACCGTAGTCCTGACAAAGGCATGGGCAGCTGCACAGTTAGGGTTCCCTAGAGAGCCAGAGCCAATAGTATGTAGGTATTATAAAGGTGGTTTATCTACTTGAAAACTGGGGAGTCCAGCAACAGCCCCATTATATGATGCAGTGACAGAGACCTGAGAGACTTCAACCCAAAAAGCTGGAGGCCTCCATTGTCTGTCTCTCCAACACCAAGGCCCTAAGTGCCTCGGATCCAGAAGAAACTAAGAGTCTGAGCCCACAGGCAGGTGATTGATGGCTGCCGTGCCGGGAGTTTGTACTTGAGAAACCAGAGCTATGTGCTCAGGTAGGCTTCCTTTTCTTCCAACTTTTTTTCCATCCGGGCTGCGTCCCTTGGACAGTGCCGCCCACATTCAGGGTGGTCTTTGCACTCAGTTCTGTCCCACTCGGCACTCCTCTCTGAAAATGCCTCCACAGAGGCGGGTCCCAGAAGTCTGCCATTTCAAGCAAGTTGACAAAACCAAGACCAGGCAGTAGGGAGGTCTACGCCTGAGCTGAGAATAGGGGGAGGAGCCTGGGGGGAGGGAGCTGAGCGGGAGGCTAGGCAGAGGCCTGGGTGGGAGCACATCTACTGCAGAGGCAGTGTGGTCCCAGGAGAGGGCAGACAGGAAGTTTGGCTGAGTCTGGCATGAAGATCCAGACACCTCCCTGGGATGCACATGTGTAGAGACCGTGACCAGAGGCAAAAGTGTCCTGGCAGCCAGGATGGCGGGTGACAGACAAGGCAAAGACAAGCCTTTGCTTTTGGGTGGGGGGGTCTTCCAGCCCCAGAAGGGAGTTCCCTCCCTCTCTTGCTTTCCTTGCTGTTCCCATCGACCCCTGCGCCCTGGTTACCGGCTTCCTGCCCTGGCAAGGTACTGTGGACGGTTTCCAGATACGAGGTTTCAAGAGTTGCTGGGGGAAGGTGGTTAAGTTTCCTCAACTATCTCAACTCCCAGGTCAAGGCAGCCTCCTTTTGTAGCAACTTGGCTGCCTGCTCCCCTCCCCTAGCAAGCAGCCTGCTCTGAGCAGAGGCTGACAGTTCCCAGGTGATCTAGAGAAGAAGCTCAGGGAAGAGCCAGCAGACTCTAGCCAGGGCCAGGGGTTCTTTTAAGATGCCCCTGTAGACTTTGTGCCCCAAACAAGGGGTCTCCCTATCAGTGTTGGGGGTGGGGAGACAGGTAGAACTTTAGAAACTTAGCCTTGTTTCTGTCCCAGACACCAAAAGGGAGGGGCTGCCTCCGAGCTCCGGATTCCGGGGACAAGTGACCCATCTCCACAGCGAGCGCTTGCCCTGTGCGTCCTTTTAAGAACTCCCCTCCTTACAAATGAATCCAAGAGCTTGCATTCTGGCACGTGTGTGGTTCGGGGGGCTGTGGACAGAGGCTTCCCATTGGCCCCATGCATGGATGACTCAGTAGTTTATAGCCTAATGCCTCCTGGAACTGGGGAACAGACAGGAGCCCCAAGCAAAGCCCCATGGTGTACCAGCCAGAAACTGAAGGCCCGAGGGCCTGAACAGAGGCTGTTTTAGTTTCCTTGCCTATAAAATCAGGGTTATTTGTTCCTGTGCTCTCTCAACAAATATCTCGCGAAGCAGGCTGGCTCGTCTATGGCCTTGGGAACCCACAAACAAGAGCAAAGAAGAGCTCATGTTCCTGTACCGAATGTCCAGCTGAGTTGACAAGGGACAAGATTAGTGCACAGCTAATTAATATGACATCCAAGAGCTTGGGCGTGACACAGGAAAGGGGGTGAAAGGGTAACGTAGCAGTGTGGGAGGAGGTCTCGGGCTGGAGCAGGCTTCCTCTAAGCTGGACTGGACCAGAGGAAGAGGTGCAGCCATGTGAGTGTGAGAGAAGAATTCTGGCAGAGGGGACAACAAGTCTCGGCCTCGCTGTCTGGTTAGCGCAGGGTGTATCAGAGGCAGGGGAATGATGAAATCAGACCTCTAGCGAAACTCTGGCTCAGCAGCCCTGAGAGGGCTCAGTCTCCCAAGCAGAAGGCAGAGACTCAGGGGATATGGGTTGGCAGAGGGAAAGGATGGCAGAAATGGGCCTGGCAGCTGGACTCTTCTGAGGATGGAGGGGATGCAGTCCCTCTCCGGAAACTAACTGTGGTCTGCAGGAGCTCGTGATCTGCTTTGGTTCCCTTGGGATTTCACAGCCCTGACTAGCAGCCCAGAGACGTGGGTCATCCAGCAGCCCGGTGCGTAGCTGAGAGCCGACCCCGGACTGTCGAGGGGACAGATGTGGGGATGTTGTCAAGAAGCTGGAAGAGGAGGCAGGACCAGTAGCCCAAGGTCCAGAAGATGAAGAAAAGCTAGGAATCTAATCCAGAGAGAAAAGGGGAGGAACCCATGGCTGACCATGGTGACATTTGCTTGGTGGGGTAGAATTAGCCAGAGGTAGTGTCAGCTGGATACTGTCGTAGTGGGTGGCCAGGAGAAATTAACCATGTGTTAATTTCCACCCTCCAATTACCTAGACCCCAGGTGCTTGGCTGGTGCTGTTGTGGGCCCTGAGACCTTCTCTTTGATATCCATTAGTATCCCAAAAAGAAACGGAGAGGAACAAAATGTTTGTGTTTGCTTGAACAGACATGAAATGAGATACAGTCACCTGTGGCTTCTTATCAACAACCAGAAATTTCCACAAGGCTCTTTGTGTTGCTGGGGCAGAGAAAGATGAGAAGAATAAGAAGCATTTATTTAGTGCCTACTGTGTACCCTGTTTCCAGTGCCAGCCGCCAAGTGTCTGTACCCTGCCCATTACTTCTGGGCCACTGAGTGGGCAGCTTGCTTTGAAGAGGGAAAAGCCATCGTGGAAAACACAATTGGTCCAGAGACATCCTTGACACTAGCTGGGTACAAAGGCAGATGGGTATGTGATGCTGGTGTCCCCTGCTTTTCCCGCTGAGTCAAAGCAGGGAGATAGCCCAATATGGCATCTATACGGAGAAGGGATAAGCGGGACCATGGGTGCCTGAGAACACAATCACACACAGTCCTAATGCCCTCCCTTGGTTCATGATCCTTATGCACTGAGGCGAGATGCTAGTCCTGAAAATAGAGAGGGTACTTGGGGGCCTGGGACAATCCCAGATGGGTGGGTGGGTGGTTCCTAGCTCTGCTGGAATGCCCCCCCCCGCAGAGTTATTCAGTTCCCCCACTTCCAGGGCCTCCTTTTGCCTCCTGTGGCCTTTCCCACATGGGCTCTTTCGGGGTTTCTGACCCCTGAGCAGGCCATGTGAACAGGTGTCAGCAGTAGGTGACTGACATCCCCACAGATTGCAGCTGAGGTCTGGGACAGACTCCCAATGCCGCCAACCTCGCAGCTCCACCATAAAATGAATAGCATCTGCATTGGAGCTGCGTCATTAGCATTGGAGCTGCGTCGTTGGCGTTGGAGCTGCGTCGTTGGCGTTGGAGCTGCGTCGTTTGCACATGAAGCCTGGCAAAATCTACTTGAGAAGCAAGGAAGTTTATTTTGGCTCATGAATCTGGAGATTGAAGTTCAAGATTGGGCAAGCCTCGTTGGTTTGGGGCTCTAAAGAGTGGGCAGCACAGTGTAGGGGAGCCTCACGGTAGGACGAGCCAGGTAACAGCTTTAGCCAGAAAGAAGAGAGGTCTACCAGCCTGACTCCCCCCCTGTGAGGGTGTACCCCTAAGCCACATTTAGCTACTCCCGCAGGCCCAATTCCTAAAGGTCAGATGGTACCCTCCCCCCATGTTGCCATCCTGAGTTCCCAGCCTTTAACACTGTCCATATTCAGACCAAAGCAGCATGTCTCGCGTGGGATCTTTGTGGAGTTATAAATGGATGTAACATTTTCTATCCTGAACCTGAGGCCTGCTACATAGTAAGTGCTCAATAAAAAGTGAGCACTGCCTGTGGGCTCAGCCAAAGGGACCGTGATCTTTAACCTACCATTCCACCCTGGACTTCCTACCCAGCTCTGAGCTCCTGGTACAACCCTGTTTCCAACCTTTCTGCAAATCCCCAGGCGTGGTGATCACCTGTGTCCCCCTTGGCATCATTCTGTGGATCTGACACGCCTTACTGCTCACTCCCTCCTCTTCTCCTTGAGGCTCCCTGACTCCCTGTGCCCGTTCCCACCCACAGAGCAATCCTATAGATAAAGGTGTCCTCAGTCACGTATTTCTGTGTGATGGGCCAAAGATCCCAGCTTCCAAGAGGGGGTAGGTCCTGACCTGCTGGTAGGGAGCAGACTGTGGGTGTCCTGCCTCTCCCAAGTCTCGGATCCTAAGACTATAATGAATTCCTCCCCCTGCCCCCTGGTTTCAGGACCTGCTGAAGGAAATTAAAAGCACAGAAGCAGAAAGACTAGATCAGTAGTCGGAGTGCTGAGAAGTGAACCTAAATTCTACCTGTAGGATTATGCAAATCCTATCCTGCCCCCATCCCTGACTCCTGGGCCAGAGCGAGGAACCCCTGGCTCCCACAAAGACTTGGCTCACTGGCTTGTCGAAGATTTTCGTATTTTACTTGACTCACTGGCGTTGTTGTCGGAGATTTTCGTATTTCCCTGGACAGTGCCCTTCCCTAGGTGGTAGCAACAAGGCAATTCTCTGTAGTGCTCCCTGGCTGCCCTGGCCAAGGCCTGCCAGGGTGCTCTGCTAATTTACGCTGCCTTCTTGGGACCACTGCTGGCATTGGAAGCAAGGGAAGCCATCCTGAACCTGGGGTAGTGGCTGTCAGGTAAAAGGAGATTAGAGCCAAGCCCACCAGGCGCTTGGTACTTCTGGCTGGGCTGCCAGTAGTAGGGAACCTACCTGGGCCTTGGCAAGTGCTTGCTGGCCCTCAGGTTCCTCCGCCCTGTCCTCCTCAGCTGTAGGTAGAGTGACGGCTACCATCTCCTCAGCTGCAGGTAGAGAGTGACGGCCACCATCTCCTCAGCTGCAGGTAGAGAGTGACGGCCACCATCTCCTCAGCTGCAGGTAGAGAGTGACGGCCACCATCTCCTCAGCTGCAGGTAGAGAGTGACGGCTACCATCTCGGACCAGGAGGTAGAAGTCACATACTGGGCAAAGGGCCATGGGTCCGTGACCCCCCAAGGCCAGCGCTGGACTTCCCTATGCTACAGGGAAGGGAAGAAGACACTATTTTGTACAGCTTTTATTCTTTTGGGGGTTTTTTGGAGGAGGTGTTTGCAGACAAATTTGTCCTGATACAGAGATATGTCTCTCCCTCCTGCTTGCTGTGTTGATGTCCTGTAGGCGGCCTATGGAAACCAAAGTCACTAGAGGCCATAGAAAGGGCTAGGATGCCAAGGGTCCAGGTGAGTACTTGGAGGTGCAGGGAATGGCAGGCAGGGCCTCCCCAGAGTGTGGGGTGACAGCAGGAGCAGGGGGTCAGGGTGGGAACACTGAAGGGGACAGTGCAGAACACTTCTGATCACAACGACTTTCCTTGTCTTAACCCTGCTGTCTCTGAGTCGTGACTGCAAAGGAGCGTGACTGCCCAGGAGTTGGCTGAACAAACTTGCAAGGGTCAAAGAACAAGAGAAACACTGTCCTAAGACAAAATGAAACAAAGCAAAACAAAAAGGAGGGTGGGAGGGAGGGGGAATTTTTTTCAGAACTTCGCCAACTCTGACCAACTTGAAAAATATTCCTATACCTGTCGTACAAAGGACTTGCCGTGTGGCTGCCAGCCCTGCACAATGTCCTTGCCTCCCCTGCTCAACTCTGCGTCTGCGCAGCTGTGTAGCCCCTGCAGGAGCGAGTGAGGTCAAAGGGGGGACAGGATACCTTGCAGGTTAGGGTTTCTATTTGTAATTAAGAAGTTCCTGTTTCTTAGATGTAAAGCGCAAAACATTTTTCAACCCACGCTGAACTGCGACTCCATTCATATGGTGTACATCCTCACGCTCTTGGTCCTTCTCTTTCATTGTATTTTTCTAATAGCCGACTCTCTCGCCCCTGTGAGTACCTTACCTCTCCATAGAAATGACCCTCAAGAGGCCAGCATGAGCTGCTCTCTCAGACCCCGACGTAGGGTGAGGCAGTCGGCTGGCCAGTCCTGGGTGCACCCCAAATCACAGCTTGCTCTAATTGGACAGTCGTGGATTTGGTCTTTTCTCCTCGGTCTTTTCGGGTCTAGCCTGAGCTCTGACACTCAGTGTCCCCATCCATCTGAATAGTAAGCCAGTCTTTGGCTTGTACTGTACTGGTACAAATATTCGTCTCCCACAACTTTGGCCTTAGTTTCTACCTAACGCCCAGGCCCGATAGCTACCCAGGTGTCCCCTAGAATTCCAAGGGGCCTCCCCCCAGCTCTCTAGCTCTTCAGAAGCCAGTGCCCCTTGAGGTGCGGCCCTGAGATGCTGCCTGATGAGGAGCCCTGTGAAGCCGAGGCTGGGAGCAGAGGGAGCCTAGACCAAGGACTTCTGTTCTGTGCGGCTGTCCGTCTCTTGTCAGAGTCTCATCGCAGAGGCCCTACTATGACAACCAGGCCCGTCCCAGAGGAGCCTCCACCTGCTGATGCTGCCAGAGAGAGGCTGTGGGCTTGTCAGCTTCCCTGTCTTTGCCACATTAGCTGTTTTGAAGGAAGGGCCACCCCCCTCAGCCCCTCAGCTGCTTCTTTCTGCCCCTGAGCACCCTAACTTCAGCTGTCTTCCCCCCCAGCAGCTTGGGGTCAAGCTCACCATCTGTGGGCAGCCTGGGGTTCTGAGCCTTCCTAGCCTCCAGATAGGACATAGATCCCAGCCCCCAACCCCCAGGCACCATGGGCCAACCCTGTAGGGGAGCAGCTTAATGACCTTGTGAGCAGTAATTACACCCTAGGGCCCACTGTTAATAACCAGTATTCCCCGTCAGTGTGCCTTAATTGAAAATGAGTAGGCGACAGGAGTTGCTGTGAAGTTGGCTGGCAAGCCCTTAACGTGATATTAATTGTGGTAATTAGTAGTCACTTTGTGTTGGAGTCATCTATAAATAGGGGGTCCATTAGTTTAGCAAAAGAGCATGATTTAAAATGCAAAGAAAAGCCCAATTAGTCAGCTAAATCACTCATCTTTCTGAGCAAAATCTGACGTTGTGTAGACCAGCAGCCATTTGAGGGTCTGGTCAGTTCCGGGCCTCTGAACACTGCAACAGCCCAACGGCAACAGCGTCCCTTTAAGTGGACTTAAGTCTCTAGTTCTGTGATGTTTCCTCCACACTGTTGGCACAGTTAGTGGTCACACTCCCTAGCAGTTCCTCCCTCTGCCTCCTGATTGGTTTCCTCTAGTGGCACGGGAGTCTTAAAGGAAGAGTAGCACAGGGCATGCCAAGACTGGGAGCCTGGGTGGTGGAAAGTGGGCTTCTCTCTTTAAATGCAGCTCTTGACAGTCCAGCCAGACTGAGCCACCAATGCCAAGTGTCCTGTGACCCAAACGGACTTTGTGACTTGAGGCACACACTGAAAGTGGACTCAGTATTCCTCACAGCCTTGGGGTGCAGAGTAAGGGAGCAGCTGGAAGGCCTGAGAAGACTCAACTACAAGGCTGGGGGTGGGGTAGGGGTGCAGCGGTGAGATTCCCAATACTTTTGTTTGAGGAAACACAGAGGTGGGGGAGGCTGCTGAGATGCTACCACCTGGGACACAGGTCATGCCAGCTGAGGCAAACTCCACCCTTCCCCCACAGTCTGCCTACTCCTCACCCCTCAAAAGGCCACCATTCCTGTGAGGCCCCCTGAGGTTGCTTTTCCTGAAATTTGTGTTTTATCAAGAGAGGCAGCAGCCGTTTCTGAGCATAGTAAGAAGAGAAGTTGTCCACTCTTCCCCAACTAAGGAGTAGTGAGCTGTCCTTCATCAGTCTTTCTCCAGTGACTCAGCGTTTGTAACAGGTGGTCGGGCTTGCTATTCTGAATGTCCTATTTGATAAAATAAAACATTGGCAACCCTATGTTGGTCCCAAAAATATCTTTTGCCAGGGAATGAAATCCAAGTGTCTGGGGCCGCAGAGCTAAACGGCTGAATCAGGAACCTGAGGCTGAATGACTCATAGCTGTATGCATGAAGGGTGAGTGTGCGATCGCTCATGGGTGCGTGCATGCATCTGCTGGCGGGTGGCTGGTGAAATAAGGACATCATTGTCCAAGATTCCCCGGGAAGAGAATTCAGGGTGGCCTGAGGATTACGCGGAGGCCTGGGGGCCATCCACCCACGTTGTTGTCTTACCCTTGAGGAGAAACTGAGTCTCAGCCTACTGTCCCAAGCCACACGGTGAGAAGACAGTCCAGGCTCTAGCTATTGCACACTGGCAGCCTGCCTTCCCAGCCGGAGAGCGTCTCCTGCACAAAGATTGGAAGAGACAGACGTGAGGAAAATTGAACCTGCTTGTCTCGCTCCCGAAAAGGGAAAAAACCGGGACAGCTGACAGTGATTCAGGCCATACACAAAATATGCCGCTTCAGTCAGGCAGTGGGTATGGTGTACTCGCATACTAGGGACTAGGGCACTCACCAAACCTGAGCCAGCCTGGTTAAGTGGGGGGAGGGGGCAGGGAGGCAGGGGAAGGGAGCAAACAAAGAAGACACCAGAGCTGAAGCTAGAAAACCCTGAAGAAAACAAGGGAAGTCTCCGTGTTGTCTGCTGCTCCGATCTGGAAGGTTCCGCAAAGGCCAATGTGTTAAAAGCTTGGTCCCCAGCTTGCCACCAGCCCTGGAGGTGTGCAGCCATCTTGGTCACAGGGGGAATTGTTTTACACACATGCTCCCACTATTATGAGCTGTCCATCCCAACAGAGGTCTAAAGCCAATGAGCCCACCCAGAGGTTCCAGCCTCTGTAGTGTAGGCTTAAAACATTTCTTTGAGACGTTTTTGCACAGTCAGGCCAGACTTGAATTCCTTACCTTCCTCCTCAACCTCCTGAGTACAGGATTTATAGAATTATACCATCATATTCGACTCTAAAACTTGATAACTCGGTTGTACTAGGTATTTGTTGTGGCAGGAATAAAGCTGACAGCTTCAGCTCTGGTGACAGAATCTCTGCTGCAATAATGGCACAAGCAACGAAGAAAAAAGACCAAGTGAACCGTGGGACTCAGAGCATGCGAGCTTGAAAGACTCAAGAGTGTGAAGACACCGTGCGGAAGAGGTGGCCTAGCTGCGAATTACACATCTAGCAGCGGACTCCATCTGACAAAGGACTCAAGACTCAGAAAAGACAAAAGAGACAGAAGATAACGAGCAGAAAGCTCTCTAGCAACCAAATGGCCGGCCAGTAAGAACACGAGCAGGTGTGAAGCCTCATTAGCTTCCAGGGAAGTGAAATCAAAGCCTGCGGAGAGATCCCCTTCCACTAGGATGGTGCAATTCCAAAAGTTCTAGAAGTGTCGGTGAGGAAGAAGGGTCTGAACCCCGCTCCTGCTCCTCAGGTGAGAACGAGACACGACCTCTGGGAGAGAGGTCTTCTTGGTATCTGAATGGTTACAGGCCCCAACAATCCCATGCCTTGGCGGATGCCCAAAAGATCTGAAAGCGTGGGTCTAGACAACAGCTTCCTCGTGGCACTGGGTATAGTAGCCCAAGAGGGGGAAGTACTTCAGTGTCTGATGGACATGACCTGTTGTCCAATGAGCATGCAGGGTGGACTGTGTATTCACCACCCCTCTGGGATCAATGCCCAGGAATGAAATGTTTTAACTGTTTTTAAAATGACCACCTAGCTGGGCGGATGACACACCCCTATGCTCCCAGCACCTGGTGAAGGAAGGCAGGAGGATCGGGGGTTCAAGTTCACACCCACAACCTCAGTTCACCTGACCGATAACGCATACTGTAGAGTGTGGTCTTCACATGTAACTCCAATTGCTTCTTGACTTTTCTGTAACGCAGTGAATACCGACCACACCTCTCCAAACGCCAACTGGAGCGGTTCATTGCCGCAGGCCACGATGCTGGGGTTTTCTCTATGCCTCCTTGTGAAGCCAGCAGCAATAAAGAGCACTAAAGACACCTCCACTTTGTCCCCCGCTGCGTACTACACCATCAATAACTGTGCCTTGTGGGAGTTTTGATGACCTGCTAGACCTGCACAGTGCATCCAGTTGTCAAGGATTTCTATGGTCTCTGATGATATCATGGAGTTCGTCCAGGAAATAGGTAAGGACAGCCTGTACCTTCTCGGTGACTGTGTGCCTAAACACGACTTTTTCACATGTCCTGTAGAATCTATTACACTGGTTATCTTCCTTGGTAAACACTAAAAGTATCTGAAGATTATCTTGATGAAATCTCATCAGGCCAACTGCTCATCGGTTACTGATACCTTTGAGGTGCTGCTCTTGTGAGGCTGAGGCTCCACGATCCTGGCACAGCCAAAGCTGGATGCAGTCGACCACCACCATCTAGACTGAGCACCCTAGTCCTCACTGAGGGCGCTTGTCTTTAATCTCAGCACATGAGAGGCAGAGGCATGTGGATCTCTAAGTTTGAGGCCAGTTGGATCTACAGAATGAGATCCAGGACAGCCAAAGACACACAGAGAAGCCCTGTCTCAAAAAAACAAAAATTAAAACTAAAAATAGAATTTTTAAAAAGCTACATAAAGATGAAAAATACACAGAGAATCTGGATACTGTATGCTATTGTGTTGTGTTTCAATTGTTTGGCTGCTGAGGAAGGAGCAACAGCTCCTAAAAGACATTGGCTTCTAAGTGCTGCTGGATTAATCCAACCTATATATTTTGAAAATGCCTTGACTTCAAAATTTAAGTCAAAAGAGACATTACTTTGGAAAATAGGTTTTGCTTTTATTTCCACAGGAAATGAGAGGCTGTGGATTCAATTCTGTGGACAGAAATTCATTCTGTGGATAGGTTTTGATCAAGGAAGACCCCCAGAAAAATTTTCAATGAGAACAGATGGCTCAGATTCACCAACGTCTCAGAGCACCTCTGTTGCAGTTTCTTCTGAGTTCTGCATCCAGAACAGCTTCAAGGCTGCTGGCTGAGATGATCAAGCCTCAAAGAATACTCCAGTCAGGACTTGACCACAATCCTAAATTTTCTTTGGATCCCCATAAGATTATCAGCACCCCCAACCAGCAGGAAGTAGCCTAGAAAACTATACCCACATTCCCAAAAAATATGGATTATAGGTATTTGTCATTGTTTAGAGGGGTTGGTTACAAGTAATGGTAATGGTCAGGAAAAAAGCTAAATAAATGAAATTATCAAGGTTTATGTTTTTTTAAAAAAGGAGGGATATAGATATGATATGATAAAAGGGTAGATTATTGAACCTACTCTGAAAAGAAAAATGGGAAGATATATTAAGATAAAAAGGTAAATTATTGAATCTACTTTTAAAAAGCAACTGTTAGTTTTAAATGTTTTACATTAGATTGAACTTTTGTATATGTATGCAAATTTTGTATATTATACAAATTTGAGATTAATTTTGTTACAACATACTATACATATATATATATATATATATTTACTCTTGTTCAAGGTATTGTACCTACATAACTCATTTAACAATGTAATGCAAATTTCTAGTTCTTGAAATTATTACCAACTGCATAAGATAATAACACAGAGTTAGTAGTTAGTCATCTATTATTATATCTGAACTTATAGTCAAATAAGGTATGTTTTCAAAGTCAGATATATTTTAGATATAGACGGGTCATCTTCAAACACTTCAGAGATCTACAGAATATGGCATTTAAAATGTTTTAATAACCTAGGTTCTTCTTTTTTATGTCAGGGAGACATGTCTGTTCCTGGCAGCACCAATCTACTTTAGAGAAGATAATGACATCAAACAAACTCCACATGGAGTTTACTTTCTTTGCGGCAAAAGTAAGCCATTGGGCAAGAAAATGTCCTTCAACTGCTGACAGTATGCTGTCCTAACTAGACAAACAGGACACAGAAGAAAGTGACTGCCAAACACTGTCAAGACAAGGACGGACAGCCCTTCAGAATAGTCTGCCTTCACAGAAAGTGTGTCAGATATGATAGGCCTGTAGGCTGAAGATGGAAGTCGCAATGTTTAGAAGAACCCTGAATGACTGTCCAGGCAGACAGCTGTTTCTGTCATTTCTCAGAGTTTTTGGAAGTCTCTTGCTTGTATTTCCTGCTTACTTAGTTAATATTTCCTTCTCAGGTCTCTGAGGGAGTTGAAGACTTTATAGTTATAGTTTGCCAGATGCAGAAAGCAAGTGATGATAAAAAATAAATTAGGTATAAGACTTTGGATTCACCAAGGTAGGATAGATATGGAGTATTTTCTCTGAATTTATCAAACGCAAATAGACTAGATATTGTTAATGCATTTATTGCCTGTATATATTGAATATAATTATTGTACTTTATAGTTTTTCTTATATTAGTTATAGTCTTTCCCCTTTTAATACTAGACGAAAGGGGAAATATGATATTTCATTTGTATTTTAATAAATAAAGCTTGCCTGAAGTTTGGAGAGTAAGACAGCCACAATGATCAACATTACAGACCAGGAAGTGGCGACACACACCTTCAATCCCAGTAGCCACACTAGTTTGCCATAGGAACTGGGTGATAGTGGTGCACGCCTTTAATCCCAGCCCTAGAGAGGAGTATAAGATGCGAGGAGACAGCTCTTAGGCTCAGTCTCATTTTGAGATTCTTGGAGGCAGGATCGCCATTTCAGACTGAGGTAGAGGTAAAAGCCAGTGACTGGCTGTTTTGCTTTTCTGACTTTCAGGTTAAACCCAAATTTTTGTCTCTGGGTTTTTATTGTGTTACGACTGTCCTTCAAAACAAAAGCAAAAGCAAAAACCAAAAAAAACAAAAATGCCAAAACAAATAGCAAAATACAATCAGTTTTCCAAAGCCATCCCCAATTTTACATTCCTGGGGGAAGTGACATTTAAGCTGAAAACCTCAAAGATGGGAAGAGATCAAGCCATGAGGTCAACAGGGAGAATTCTGTCTGACCCATGGGCACAGCAGTGAAAGGGAGTGCCTGAGGTCCCACAGATGGGAAACAATGGCTGCGGAGGACTCAAGAGGAAACTGGTAAGATCTGTGCTGAGGGCCCTGAAGGATGACAGGACCTGCATTGTGCTGTGTGTGTGTGGGGGGGTGAGTGTGAGGGATGGAGGCCCTTTGGGATGTAAATGCCAGCCACCTGGTGTTCAAGGTGCCAGGTTAGAGTGTGGAGGTTAACTCGCATCTGAACCCTGACTTAGCCTGGAAGATGCTGGGTGAGTGTCTCAACTCTGGCTACGAGGTGGGAGTCAAGTTCCCTATGGCAAGCATTCTGAGGACCGCACTTATGGGTGGGAAAGTTTCAGACTGGTGTCAAGGCTGCCTCATGACTCCATAGGCAGCAAAATCCACTACTGGACTCCAGAGTCAGCCAGGAGTCTGAGCAGAGCTGTTGCCACAGCCGCTGGCCCTGGCACAGATCGCCTAGGAGTACTAGTCCTGCTGTGACTATGTTATGCCCAAATCCGCGAAGCCCCACAAAAGCCAACCAGTAAACCAAGAGTCCCGTATTTAAAAGCAAAGAGCCTTTATTTTAATCAAGTTTGCAAACTCAGTCCCTCCGCATGTCCAATGTATTGGAATATACTGGAGAGCCCTGAGCTCAATTAGAATAGGGTGTTATAGTAGTAAAGGTGGGGGTGAGGGGTTTTTGAGGTTTTAAGACCCCTGATTGGCTGACATTTGTCTAGGGGTGCCCTGGTGAATGTGCCCTGGTAGATGTTTCTATCTACAGCAGTTGGAATGCCAGGCATTTCCCTTGACTGGTCTGTTCTTTTTTTTTTTTTTAATATTTATTTATTATGAATACAATATTCTGTCTGTGTGTATGTCTGCAGGCCAGAAGAGGGCACCAAACCTCATTACAGATGGTTGTGAGCCACCATGTGGTTGCCGGGAATTGAACTCAGGGCCTTTGGAAGAGCAGGCAATGCTCTTCACCACTGAGCCATCTCTCCAGCCCCCGAATGGTCTGTTCTTGTGTGGGGGTCAGGTGATCTCAGCCTGTGGTCCCTCCTACAGCCAGGCATTGTCTCAGGGTAAACTATTGAGACTCAGGCCTCTGTTGAAATCCATCGATGGCCAGAGTCCCAGGTGATAATGGTTGGAAGAACTTCCTTTGGGTGACCTGCCCGGACTTAGCTTATCAAGGCTGGCCCCCACAGCTGCAGCCCAGGTACAGCCATGCAGGGCTAGGTGTGGGGAGCAGCATAGGCTTTTTTGCCCTCTCAGGGTCCCCCACACCAGCACCTCCACAACCCCAAAGGCTCCATCATTTGGGAGTAGTTTTGGATCTTTATGTAGTTATCACCACTGGTGACAGACTTCATCCTCTAGTCCTCTCCCTCACTATGTAGTGTGAGGCAGAGAGCCCCAGTCCTCTAATCCTACCTGGGTCTTTCTGGTGACCAGGCCCTGTCCTGGAACTACTCCCAAGGGCTGCCAGACCCCCAATGATCCCATCCACACACAGAAGTTCCAAATACAAGCCAGCGATCCAGCCACAGAGCTGACATACACTCTATCGCACACACTCCAAGAACAGGTGAGTCCTGGGTACCCTGGTGGGCACTAGAGCATGCTGGTGTGCGGCATGTGTGGGTATATTGTATGAGTGCATGCGAGGGGCAGATGCTCAGTTGGACTCTAGGGCTTTAAACTAGACTTTGTGGTTCCACTAGTCCCTCTGCTGCCACCCTCACCGACCCAGCCACTCAGGCAAAGAAAAACCAGGCAGGGTCCAAGGCTCCTGGCAGGGCATCCACCGGCACTGGAGGCTCCTGGGTGCAGGTTCCTCACCAAGCCTCCTTTGTGTTCGGGCCAGGAGGCCTCTGCATGACAGCAGGTCGGTCACTTGTGGTCTTTGCACCACACAAAAGGACAGACAGAACCAGACTCTTTAGGATTCATTCAAGAGGCCCAAAATTCTAAAGGAGCTGTCAGGGGCAAAAAAGAAAGCCAGCTTCCTCCCAACCCTGTTTAGTCTTCCCTCATCCCTTCTCCCTCCTCCTTCCCCTCCCCCCTTCTTTCCTCTCTTCTCCCAAACCCCATCCCCTCCCAGACACTCTGGTGGAGTCTGGAGGACCCTAACACCTCCAGGAGTCCCCTCCGCAGCCTGCCCCATTCCAGCACCCTGGTTCATCAGGTCTGTCAGGAAGAGCCCGGAGGTTGCAGGGCAGGAGCTGAGCAGGACTTAATCTTCCCTGGAATATTAATGGTACTGTCAGGAGAGCCGGGGAAAAGCTGAGCAATCTGCCTTATTAACAAGGCAGTGCCAGCTGAGCAGTGCCCCCCCCCCAAGTCCCAGCTTGTCGGCCTGCGTCGTCGGCCCAGCTGTAGCAAACTGGAGAAGCCAGCCCCAGGCCAGGATGGGTGTGACAGGAGGAGGAGCTTGGAGGAGTTAGGAGCCTCATGACACTCACCCCACCCTCCTGTCTCTTTAGAAAGGCCGCCCCTGGGGCTGCAAACTCTCCCTGTGGTTTGTCCCCATCACAGGCACCGCCCTCTGTAATTGTCTGGCCCAAAACTTCTCTGCCTTGGAAACGCTAGAGTCTCCTGGGGAAAGCCAACCACCCTGATATCCTGCCCACCCAGGATCCCTCACCTCACCTGTGGGCCAGGCAGATTTCATGCATATACCCACGCTATGAGTCAACTCTGAGCAGGTTTATAGTGGAAGAAACCGAGGCAGAGGTGGAAAGTCTTGCTTAGGCATACAGGGAGCAGAGGCTGCTGCAGGCGCCTGGGTACCTGAGGAAGGGAAAGGCCGGGAGAAGACAGGACGCCTGTGGCCCCGGCTCTTTTTCTTAAAAACAAACACTGCGGAAGCCATGAAGGAAGCAAGTAACATGGAGGCTGCTGCTTAGAGAGTTCACTCACTATCCTTGCCTGGGGGTTTTCAGAGGCTTTATCTGTGGGGAAACAGAGTCTGGGCACACTGAGGCAGCTTCTCAAGCCACTGTAGTTATGAGCTGGGGATGAGAACAGATGCTGCCTCCGGGTCTGACTGTGATGTGTGTATGTGTTCACGTGAATGCCAGAGAGCATGTCAGCCACAAGTGTGCAGAATGTGTGTAAAAGTCAATGAGTGTTTGCAAGGGGTGGGGGAATGTTTGCTTTGAGCCCATCTGGATGCTAGCCTGAACCCGCTCCCAGGCCTCTGAGAACAACACCTGCTTGGGAAACAGAGTGGACTAATGGCATGGGCCATGGACTCTGAATAACCTGGGGGGGGGGCACACAATTCAGTCACCTTTACTCCACCGTCATGGGAACGGGGTTATGAAGCTGAGATTAACCACCGGCGCTGTGGCTGTGCACAACGCATGCTTTTCCTTTTCGTTCACCAATTGAATTAAAGTTGTTCACTATTGATTGGTTCCGATTTCCCCACAGTGAAATGAGGCATTTGCCTCAGGCCACATTTCCCTCGATGCAATGAGACCTCCAGACCAGAGGGGGCGCAGCAGCCCCTTTCCCCAGCCACTTTCAGCACCCTGACCCTAAGGAAGATCATTGTCCTCCCCTCAGCCTTGCAGATTGAATGAGTGGCCTGACCCCACCCCCACCACTGCCTGTGACGACACCATCACTGACACAGAACGGCAGTGCCAGTTGGTGTCCACTGGTGAGGACATCCTCTGCCTCAGGCCTGGACTCACTAGCTTAGGCTGAAGAGGTGAAGAGATCTGCCTCAGGAGACAGTGGTAAAGGTCAGCACCCCAAAGCCACTGTCACCCCAGGTGAGTGTCCTTTACTATCTGGCCAGAGTCCTGCTCCCACACTGCTGCAAGTCCCACTGTCACGCAATAAATGCAAAACCAGCTTTGCCTTCTCCTCAACCTTGATAACCAGAATCACAGCTACCACCCTGTGACCACGAAGATGTCAGCCAGTCACAGCTACCACCCTGTGACCATGAGGATGTCAGCCAGTCACAGCTACCACCCTGTGACCACGAAGATGTCAAGAATCTGCAGGAGCAGGAAATAGATCACAGTCCCTGGTTGACATCTTTAGTTGTCATACCTATTCAGAAATGCTGTCTGGACTTCTGATTGGACTAGCCACTGAAAGCCATGCTGTGTCTTGGCTTCTGATTGGACTATCCATAGAGAAACCTGCTGTGTCTCGACTTCTGATTGGGCTAGCTATGGAAAGCCATGCTGTACCTGAACTTCTGACTGGAGTAGCCAAGGAGAACCTACCCATATCAAAGTCTCAGCCTGACATCCTCTTCTCTCTCCAGGCTTTCCTAGCTGATCAGAGTCAGATACAAGCAGTGTGACTTCGGTGCCCCTTCACAGTCTGTTCCTATCACCATGAAGGTTCTTAGCATAGTGCACATCACCTTTTCTGAAAAAACCTTTTAAACTGACAGCAGGTGACATAAACCTGTAATTCTTGCACTAGGAACTGTCAAGAGTTCAAAGCAAGCCAACACAGGCTATGAACTACATAACCAGATCACACCTCTAAAAAGACAATGCTTTTAGTTTTAGGGGCTCAATGTCTTGGCAAAGAGCTTGCCACACAAAGAAGGACCTTTTGGATCTCAAGCGCTTTGAAAGGCTAAGCTAGAGAGAGGCCTTAGTGCTTGGGGATGCTTCCTGCTCTTCCAGAGGACCAGAGTTTGGTTCCCAATGTCCACGTCAGTTGACCACACTGTAACTCCAGCTCCAGGTGCTCCGACACCCTCTTAGCACCCTTGAGCACCCGTGTGCAGGTGGCACAGACTCACAAGCACACATACAGGCACATTTTTAAATTATAAATCTTTTTTAAAAAGGCCAAGCATGTGCTTGGCGTGTGCTTGTACTCCTAGTGCTGGGGCTGGAGGAGAGGTATCTGGGGTGTGAGGCGGGGGGGGGGGGGCGCAGGTGGATTCCTGGAACTTGCTGGCTGGCCAATCTAGCTGAAATTAATGAGTTTCAGGTTCAGTATTGAGAAGCTCTGGCCTCCGTGTGCACACACTCATTCATACACTCACATGTGCACACACACAAGAACACCCCACAAGGCAGCACCTGAGGAAGACGTAAAAGTTCTCTGGTCTCCACATGTACCCACATGTCTGTGTACATGTTCACGTGTGCACACCTCACATACATACACACTAAAAAAGAACAGTCTTAGGTTTATATCACGCAGTGGTTTGAATGAGAATGACCCCCATAAACTCATATGCTTGCTTTATCCCCTGTTGGTGGGACCGTTTAGGAAGGATTAGGAGGTGTGACCTTGTTGGAGGTGGGCTTTGGGGTTCAGAAGCCCACTCATTCCTGCTAGCTTTCTCTGCTTCCATCTTGCAGGACAGATGTGAGCTCTCAGCTACTGCACCAGTGCCGTGGCCCCCCACCATGACGGTCATGGACTCACCCTGTGAAATTGTAAGCAAGCCTTTAAGATACCAGTCCACTTGGGCATGGTCTCTTATACTATAAATGCAGCTGTAAAGCCTGCGCTTGCTCTCTTGTTTCTGGCTCTCACTTCTGGCTGCTAGACTCTGTTCCTGTTCCCTGTTCGTGCAGAGGACGGACAGTGATCTGTGAGTCTCCCCTAAATAAATAACCCTTTGTTATACGTAATTCTGAACTAGTATGGGATTATTTTGTATCTTCCTCTATCAAGTCACCAGCTAGGGCCAGGTTCAAACACACTGGCCCATGGGGGGACGGGGGGTACATCTTATATGCAAACTGTAACCTCTTGACAGTTTTTTTTTTGGTACAGAGTATTTCATTGTCTAGACATAGCACAACTATTTTGATATTTTATCCACCTCCTCACAGGATGGTTTTACATCCAAGTTCAGTGACTCTGAGTAGCGCCGGTGTAAACATGGCGCGGCAGCCTTGCAGCAGGGGCATTTCCAGCTCCTTTGGCTGAAAGTGGTTGTTGCATCACTGACAAGTATCCCAAAGTGGCCGTGCCATCTGGCACCCCTAGAAGCAGAGGGTGAGCCTCTTCAGCACTAGGGCACTCACGCTCTTCCACCCAACCCCCCACTGAAAGGCCACTTGTCCCCACTGACACAGCAGCTGTCTGAACCCAGCATGTGGTCCCTTAAATGGACCCCTGACCAATGTCCAAGTCAAATCCTTCTAGGACAAGAACCAAGCTTAGGATTTGATCTCAAGCATAGGACATCAGGATGTGCTGCCCACACCCATGGGAGGAATGAAGGGCATATACCCAGCTGCTCTGACTGAAGATATTCCTGCTGCCAGTCCTTTGGAAGGCTGCCTCGGCTCAGGTCAGCTGCTTCATCCAAAGCCTCTGTCAGGGAGTCCCAAGGCTCATGAAAGCCTGGCCCCGATCATGACCCCAGGAACTGAGGTGAGATCTGGGCACTTGGAGATGACAACACACATGACACCCACTTTGTCCTGCATCCTTGCTTCCCTGCACAGGTGTGAGCATGAAGCAGTCTCACAAGAGGCTACAACTGAGCATGTCATCTAAGGGTTCAGCTCAGACACCAGGCACTAGGACGTGCAGTCTGCAGAATGACAGAGACCTATACTGTAGGAAGATGAAAGTGTGGGGGACAGTGACTCCAGGGAGGGTATGTGGTGAGCCCAGCAACCATGGAGAACCCCAAGGTCTCCCTGGTGACTAGCCAGCTCCTCCCAGCCCTCGGGTTCTGATGCTGCTGCTGATAACTTTTGGTGGAGCTATGTCTCCCACCACAATGGTCTTTGAACATAGCTACCCCTGTGCTGAATAAGACTGAAGTTTGGAGGGAAGGGCCACTTCCACCACTGCAGCAGGCCAGTGACAGGACCACGTTGTCACCCTTCCAACTGCTCACAGCCCAGTGGCAAAGAGATGAGAAACAGGCAATGAGAACAATTTTAAGACCAGGGCTGTGGCTCAATTAGAGCAGCGCCTAGCCAGGCTAGAGACTGACGGAGCCTACTCAGAGGAGGGGCACCATGGCAAGGCCTGCAGGAAGGCAGAGTCCTCCAGGACAAGAGTCAGAGTGTGTGCAAGGGCTCACAACAGAAAGGGAACAAATGACCTGCAGAACTTATACTAGAGTTTTATCTGCTTAGCATCTTTTCTGTGGTCCCTGGCTTTCCTGGTTCAGGGGCATGGCCAACCACAAGGACACCACTTTTTCCTTTACCCTGAGGTTAGGACCCCATGTGGCTCAGTCAAAGCTCCTGAGAGACAGGGTCTCTGGTGGAGACACAGAGATTTAAGGTGGTAAGAACTGAGGTGTCATGTGGCCCCATCCTAGGAGAGACAGTTCCCACTGCCACCTCCAAGTGGCTCAGTCTCATCCTGAGACTCAGGACCTAGTTTCACTTCTGCGCAGTGGCCTGTTCCTCCAGCTCCCCAGTGCACCCATATTCTCAGGTGACTTTCTCAGAGCCAAGTTTTGGTGTTTGTAATCAAATAATCCTGATGTGGAAACTGGTACCAGGAGTGGGATCCATGCAAAACCCTGAGGGATACAGGAGCCACCTGGGACAAAAATAATGGGCTCAGGTTTATATTACTGGGCAGGAAGTGGTTGCCAATGATACATGGTTGAGAGATAGTCATATTATACCTCCAGTCACCTGGGACAAGGTAAGAGCCAAAGTAAGAGTCAGTGGCAGTAGCCATGGGCCAATTTATAAAAGATGAGAAATCTGTTTCCACTGAACACTGTATAATTTAAAGCAAAAGAAAATGAGGGGCTCAAATCAATGTTCACCTCAAGGCACAGAAAGAAACTCAGGGCCATTACATGGCCATGCTGAGCGAGTCTTTTATTGCATATAGCTATAGAGTTGAAATTGCTCATGACTGAACTTAGAGAGGTTTTGAAGCTACTGAATACAGTGTTGGTTGGATTTGCAGCCTCACTAGGTCCCTTTTAGGACAGGGAGGAAACAGGCCAGGAGATGCTAATATCCTATCACAATCATGCTATGTGGGAAGGTTGAGGCCCTAGAGGCCCTGAGCCCTCGGGTTCCTTCCTGCTCCACCTTCAAGCTTCCACGTGACTCACTAACTTCTCGGGATTTCTTCCAGAATATTCAGGATCTGGACGCAGTTCAGTGTGGTCCACTTGTGAAAATGCTGACTTGGAGTGGGGAAAATAAGAATTGTGCTCAAAGTGGCAAGGTTGGGCGTGGTGACACACACCTTCAGCCACAGCACTCAGAAACAGAAGCAGACAAATCTGTGAGTTCAAAGTCAGCATGACTGAGCCAGTTCCAGGACAGCCAGGGCTACACAGTGAGAGCCTGCCTCAAAAAAGTCATTAGGATTTGCTGATATACAGAGGAGCCTGGGATGGGCATAGCCATCTCGGTCAAGGTGGGAAGACAACTGTGAGTTTGGATGTTTATCAATAAAATGGTGTAGTGCCAGGCGGTGGTGGCGCACGCCTTTAATCCCAGCACTCGGGAGGCAGAGGTAGGTGGATCTCTGTGAGTTCGAGGCCAGCCTGGGCTAAAAGAGCTAGTTCCAGGACAGGCTCCAAAGTTACAGAGAAACCCTGTTGCAAAAGGAGCAGAGGGCTGCTTCCCGCCGCCCGGATCCCTGGCTAGTTTACACCCAAAATAATTACACGGAAACTTATTAATTTAAACACTGCCTGGCCCATTAGCCCCTTATTGGCTAACTCTCACATATTAATTAACCCATTTCTATTAATGTGTGTAGCACCACGAGGTCATGGCTTACCGGGAGGATTCTAACCCACGTCCATCTTGGGCAGGAGAAGCATGGTGTCTGCCTCATTGCCTTCTTCCCAGCATTCTATTCTGTCTACTTCACCCATCTATGTTCTGACCTATCAGGCGAAGCAGTTTTTTTTATTAATTAACCTATGAAAGCAACACATAGACAGATGACCCTCCTACATAAAAACCCTGTCTTGAAAAACCAAAATAATAATAACAATAACAATAATAATAATAATGGTGTAGTAACAAGAAATGTCATGTTCAGGGCATCCTGTTGGGCAGCTGGCAGATGGTTCGACACTGCAGAAGTCTCTAGGGTGAACCAGAACCAAATGATGATCTGTAATAATTGGCAAAAAGGGACCAGAAAATCCTTGGCACTGTGACATAAATAAAGTCAAAAAGTCAGAGTCGGGACTGCTTGAAGGGTCTGCCCAGCCGTGTCTATCGAGAGGCCATCACCTCCTCTCACTTAGAGGACACCAGCCATGATGAGATCATGCATCCTGCCTTGGCCTTTTAAAGGTTAGACACTCGAGACAGCCGCAGCACACAGGTGAGATGCTGGCCCCACTGGAGGCACAGGGTAGGTCAGAGTAAAAGGCATCTGTGAAGGAAAACATGGATGAGGCAGAGGCTGTGCCTGAGTCCCTGTGTCAGCACCAGGCCTCGACCCTGAAGGGCAGAGGGGAGAAAGAGAGGGGAGAAAGGCAGAGGGGAGGAGAGGAGAGGGGATGATGGGAGCCGGGCAGGTGTGAGACCTCGTGAGGCTTGGTAAACATATCAGCCGGGCCTCGGGGAAGCCGTGAGCCACAGCGAAGGAGTCTGAACCCCACGTAGGACTTGATCGTCAGTAGGAACAGAAGGTTAGTGTGACCTGGGATGCTGTGACCCTGACTGAGGCAATAATACAACTCTGGCTAGCTGCACACCTGTTCCCTGGGTCCTCCCACCCCAGGCATTGGCAGCCCTAGGCTTCTCAAAAGTGGTACAGGTGGAGCCTTTGTGACACCCAGGATATGATGTCTAGTCCTCCAGCTTATACACCTGTGGTCCTTCACCTGGGTGACAACGCGCATGGGATGTGGGCGACTGGATGGTCGTCTACGCTATCTGTCCCTTCAGAACTGGACTGTTGCTGGGCCATGGAGGGCAGCCTGGCACCCGATTGCTCAGACACCCCCCATATGACTTCCTCTTGTGGTTACCCTTGAGGTCAGGGGGACTAGAAAACCTTCAGGTCTCCCAGCCATAGTACCACAGCCTATTAGGAAGCAGCGGCAGGAAGCCAGGTGTGGCTCCAGAACTACAGGTACTGTAGTCTAGACGTGAGCGCCTGCTCCGAGGGACCAGGGAACTGAGTGTCAGTGACAAACCACAGAAATGTCTCCATGACAGCTCTGAACCACGGGTGGCCAGTGTGGAGCAGGAGCAGCAAGGTCATCATGGGGTCACATCACCCCCACACCCCACCCCTGCCCTCCAGCATGGTTCATCCTGCGAGCTTCAACCACTCTTTCCGTGTCTGTTTGACGATCTGGAAAATGGAAAGCATGACAGAAAGCGCCGGGCGGGGGGGGGGGGGGGTTCTGCTGATACCCGGGCTGGAGGTAGGGCGGGTTCCTGGCCTGTGGGCTCCTCCTGCAGTCTGAGTCAACTCCTGTGCCCTTGGATTTAATTTGGTAAAGGTTTCTGCTGGGGCCCTGGGGTCATTCTGATGCGTCCACCACAGATCCCTCACCTGGGTATCTTGTCCCAGGTGACTGGGTGCTGTGGGTGCTGCTGCCCAGCACTGCAGGAGAGCATCTGACCTCTACTGCAGCCTGGGAAAATGTTCACATTCAAAGTGCAATGCTGTCTATTGAACCCAGGCAGCTCTCACAGCATCGGGAAGCCGAGAGATAACAAGCTGAGCCCTGAGAAATTCAGGGCCATCTATCAACAGCAACACCCTGAGAGTCTGAGTAATCACTTGTCTGTCTCTTCATCAAGACAACTTACAGGGAAAGGGCTCATTCTGGCTCCATGGGTACAGTCCAGCCTGGTGGGAAGGCATGAAAGCAGGAGTATGAGTCAGCTGGTCACATGGCATCCACAGCCAGCTGGTCACAGACACCCACAGCCAGCTGGTCACAGGGCACCCACAGCCAGCTGGTCACAGGGCACCCACAGCCAGCTGGTCACAGACACCCACAGCCAGCTGGTCACAGACACCCACAGCCAGCTGGTCACATGGCACCCACAGCCAGCTGGTCACATGGCACCCACAGCCAGCTGGTCACATGGCACCCACAGCCAGCTGGTCACATGGCACCCACAGCCAGCTGGTCACATGGCACCCACAGCCAGCTGGTCACATCGCACCCTCAGCCAGCTGGTCACAGACACCCACAGCCAGCTGGTCACAGACACCCACAGCCAGCTGGTCACAGACACCCACAGCCAGCTGGTCACAGTCACCCACAGCCAGCTGGTCACAGACACCCACAGCCAGCTGGTCACAGACACCCACAGCCAGCTGGTCACAGACACCCACAGCCAGCTGGTCACAGACACCCACAGCCAGCTGGTCACAGACACCCACAGCCAGCTGGTCACAGGACACCCACTGTTAGCTGGTCACAGGACACCCACTGTTAGCTGGTCACATGACACCCACTGTTAGCTGGTCACATGACACCCACTGTTAGCTGGTCACATGACACCCGTAGTCAGCAGACAGGGATGAGTGTTGGTGCTTAGTTCACTTTCTTCTTGTTCAGTCTAGGACCCCGTGGGCTGATCCACCCATATTTGGGGTGGGTCTTCCCTTCTCAGTTAAAACATATTGGAAACAGAATCACCATAGAAACGCACCTCTGGGGGTATCCTTGAGGCTAATCTCAGGGAAGCTGATAAGATTTGCTTTAACAGGATCTGACAAAATGGAAGTCATCGGTGGCTATGGGAGAGCTGATCTATGAGAGAAACAGGGATCCAGCTGGGGACCCAAAGTCTCGGAGAGGATCCTGAGGGTCCAGTGGACTGTCACCTACTGGAATGTTCTCTTCATGCAGAAAATTAGCAGGAGTATATTAGGGGGAGGACTTACTTGGATTTTGAAAGTAGTCTTGGATCATAAAACAGAATCCCTGTGGGTTTCCAGCTTTTGGTAAATATAAATGACTTCTGACTCAAGGAAGCAGATCCCTGAGGATCGGGGTGGGGGCGAGAGCCAGATTCATGCCTGAGGCTGGGAGGCAGAGCTATCCAGACAATACAGGGTGGGAGAGGGCTGGTCCTTCAGTAGATGGGAAGTGTGGACACAGGGCCCAACAGGCAGTGGGTCTCAATCATCAGGCTTGCCCGGTGTGGGGGCTGGAGTGAGAAGGTCCCCATGGGTTCTGGCATTTGGGTATTTGATCTCCAGTTGGTGGCACTATTTGGGGAGAGTTGGGAGGTGTGGCCTTGTTCAAGGAACTACATCACTGGGGGTGTGCCTTGAGTTTTCTAAGCCACAGCACTGTTTCCTGTTCACTATCTTGGCTTCCTGTGAGGGATTCAAGAATTGAGTCCCCAGCTGTCTGCCCCAACTGTCTGCCCCAACTGTCTGCCCCAACTGTCTGCCCTCTCCATTCAGCCATCATGGACACTAACCCTCTGGATTCATAAACCTCAACAAACTCTTTTCTAAGTTGACCTGGTCATTCATGATTAAACATATATTTCTCTCTCTCTCTCTCTCTCTCTCTCTCTCTCTCTCTCTCTCGTGTGTGTGTGTGTGTGTGTGTGTGTGTGTGTGTGTGTGTGTGTCTAGGTGTGAGTATATGTCATGTGTATGGGGTGCCTACAGCAGCTAAAGGAGGGTGTTGGCCCTGAAGCTGGAGTTCAGTTCAGGTAGCTGTGAGCTACCCAGCATGGGTACTGAGCACCAATCACACACTGGTCCTTTGTGAAAAGGAGCGGTATGTGCTCTTAACTACTGAACCGTCCCTCCAACACCTCAGCTGAATGTTTCAAGACTCCGATTCCAGTCATGTTTCTGGTTTTTGTCTCCCTGGGTGTTCCTATTGGGATGAAGAAGGGTGTGCATGTGGAAGTGTGCCTACCAGAGAAGCGGGGCAGGGGCTGTCCCAAAGCAAATGTTGTGCCAACCCTTAGGTCCACTTTTCCTTAAGCCTCTAGTTCTCTGGACAGTGGAGGCATAGAGTTCTCCCCTAGTAACAGACTGGGAAGCAAGTTCTTAGAAATCACGGGCCCTTCCTCTGGTGCCTCCAATTGTGACTACCCTGTGAAGTAGTTTATCTTTTTTCTTTTATTTTATTTTAAGGCCAAGTCTAATGTATCCTGGGCTGGCCTTGTACTCTCTAAGCTGCTGAGGATGACCTTGAACTTCTGATCCTCCTGCTCCTGCTTCCCGAGTCCTGGCATCCCTGGCTGCTCCTCCACACCGATTTCCTGCAGAGCTGGGGATGGATACAGACTCACACCACAGACAAGCAGTCTACCCTCTGAGCCTCGCCCCACTTCACACAACTCTGGTCTCCTCTGCTTGTCATGAAGCCCAGTGATTGAAGATTCTCAGGTGTTTCTGATTTCAGGGGAAAGTTTGTGGACGGAGGCTGTGGCTCCATCTGAATCACACCAGATTTGAACAGATCGCTGAGCCTTGTCATCACGTGCAGAGCAGGTGTGTGTGTGTGTGTGTGTGTGTGTGTGTGTGACTTCTTCCTTTAAAAAGTATTTATTTTAATCCTGTATATTTGTTTTTTGCCTACTTGTATGTATATAGGCCATGTGCCTGCCAAGCCCATGGAGGTCAGAAGAGGGAATCAGATCCACTGGAACTGGAGTTACAGGTGGTTGTGAGCC
Organism: Myodes glareolus; assembly: GCF_982192425.1. Lineage (NCBI taxonomy): Eukaryota > Metazoa > Chordata > Mammalia > Rodentia > Cricetidae > Myodes > Myodes glareolus. Next base: position 67,784,127 of record NC_142043.1, on the reverse strand, counting down.
ACCATGTGGGTGCTGGGACCTGAACCCAGGTCCTCTGCAAGATAAACAAAAATTCAACTAGATCACAGTTCTGTGAGATCTTTCCCATGCCCCCACCACTCCCTCCCTCTCCCTTCACTTTGCCCCAAAGGTCTTGTTCTCTTTAACTCTGTCGCCCCTGTGAGCTCCCAGAGGCCCCGCCTGGAACTGATGCTTTCCGGGCTGCTGGCTCGGCCCTCTGTGGAAACAGAAACCTCACTTCCCTGTTAACCCCAAGGGCAGGGCCTTGGACTTCAGGCAGCTGTTGATTACGTGCATAGCTGTGTTTGCCTTGTCCAATGGCAAAATTTTCCCTATGTCTGAGAAATTGGCTGTCATGGCCTGGGATTGAATTCTCGGTAATTTTTTCATTAAAATTAATGAAAATATTTCTTCACTTAATGGCTTTTCATTTAGGGGCAGGACTTTCAGGGATTAATGGGCTTGCAGCTCGAGGACCAGGTGCTCACTCAGGCTTTATTGAGCTCTCGCTGCCGCTCCCTGTCTCTGTCTCCAGAGACAGGCAGCTCTGTCTCCAGCAGGCCCTCATCTGACCGGCCCCTGATGTCAGGAGGGAATCTGTGTTCTTCTGTCAGAAAAGAGAGGTAATGAGGGGTAATCAACCTGCCATGGGGAACTCTATGGAATGTTCCACCCTCAGGGGCCTCTGACATAGACACACACATGTATGCACACATATGCACACACACAGGCACACATGCAATCCCTTCAGGCCTTGCCCCAGTCCATCACTTCTTATTCCAGACCACAGGCACAGGCTTTGCCAAATCTACAGGACAAGGAGTCGTGGCAGAGGGAAGGACCCAAAGGTCCAGAGGCTGGGACCCAAAAGAAGCAAAGTGGGCCAATTAGGACAGGGTCAGGAGGGCAGGCCAGACTCGGGGGTGGGCTCTCCGTGCGGTGGAGGGCAGAGCCATAATGAGCAAAGAGCTTCTAGTTATGTTAGGTGGGTGCCACATGCAGTGGGAAGGCAGAGGGAGCAAGTAGCTCAGGTTAGAAAGGGAACCTGCATAGAGAGGGAGCAGACCTGGAGACCAAGGTGAAACTACGCTGGGGTGGAGCTGATGGCTGGTGGCCTAACACAGTCCTTCCTGTGTGTTATTCCTTTGGGAGTTAACTGTAAACCTGATGTGGACTGGTGACTCTGTCAACCCTGTGTTAACCAAGTTTTCTGTCAAAGTATCAGGAGTGCACTTATTGGCTCGAGTTGACGAAAAGCTTCAGGTACGGCTGGATCCAGGTGTCTAGCTTCACTTTCAGCCAAGTCTTCCTTCTGTGAGCTGGAAAGCTGCTGCAGAGGACTGCCCTCTCCAACATGTTGTGTAGATGAACCTGAAGCCTGGTGTCCATATAGAGCCAAGAGTAAGGCTAACCTCGTGGATTCGATATGCTGAGAAGAAAAGCCAGGGGGCTGGCTCCCACAGGAGGCCAGAAGGTAGGGCCCCAATATAATGCCCCAAAACATGGACATGTTGGATGCATGGATGGATGGATGGATGGACACAGAGAGAGCTAAGCTCTTTGAGAAGGCTAAAGCACAGCACCCCACCCAGGGACTTTTCTCAGTGATGGCATGAGGATCTCAGGAGGAGAGTGAGAGGTCGGGAGCAGCTGGGGGCTGCAGCGGGTGACTTAGAGGGAACCAGACAAGAGAGATCAGGGGCCCTGTAGCTGATGTCATCTCTCCAGGAAGGGGCTGGGGTGCTCTGGAGGAGAAGAGGGAACACAGAGCCTGTCCTAGGAGAGAGCACAGTCACTCACCTGTAGGTCCTTGGGTGGCTTTGTCCCCAGGACCTGCTGGCCTGGGTAGATGCTAAATGATGACAAGAAAGGTAGGTGGGGCTCCCCTTTCCAGGAGCCTCCCTCTGGAACTACTGGGTATAGATCCACAGGGCAGGAGCATGGACCAACTCTGGTCCCAGCATCCTCAACTCCTCTCTGGGCTGTCTCCACCTGCGGAGGCCTCTGTTGGGGTAACGGTGACATTGTGCAACCCTGTCTAGTCTGTCCCTTCTGGGGCCACAGTTCTTCCAGGGCAAACAGATCACAGTGTGTGCTCCCAAATGGCTGCATGGCACCCCCAGAGCTGCACAGGGTCAGTGTCCCTCTGTGCACTGAGTGTGCACACATGGGCATGTGTGTGTCTATGGGCCTGCTGCATGTGTACCTGTGTGTGTACTTGTGGTCTTGTGTAGCTATGTGCATTTGTGCCCTGTATGCATTTGGCTTCCTGTTTGTCTCCAGGGTAGTCTGTCTTGAGTCCTGGTTGGCAGGAAGGGGGACAGGGAAGCCTGGGGAGGGGCTGACTCCTTCTCTGCCTTTGCTGACAGGTGCTGGCAGCTTATCTAGCTGTGATAATGAAGAGAAGGGGGCCACTAATTCCTTCTTGCTTTATTGAATCCACCAATCCCTCACAGCCTCGGGGGCTGAGAGGGGCTGATTAAAAGACACTTCAGCACGCCAGTTATTGCCAATTAACAGACTGCAATATAAACAATTAATAGAGCCATGGTGGGAGGTAGAGGGAGGGGTACTATCTCCCACAGGGCACACAAACTTGCTCCTAGGACAGCCTGCAGGGTGGCGGTCAGAAGTAGTGGATGACAGGGACATAAAGGGTGAGAGCTGGAGGGGGGGACACCCATCTGCAGGCCTGCAACAGGAGGGCTGTGCCTGTGCCCTTGATGTCAGTGAGGATTGCCCTTCCCCCCACTCACCCTTGGGCAGATAGCAGCCACCCAAGCCTGGTGACTGTCCACTGATCCGAGGCTCGGAGGCCATCACCAGCCACCATGCCTCTTAGGACAGACACTGCAGCTGTTTCCGTGCCAGGCTCCCCTCCCCACCCACTGTGGCCTCCGCGACTTGTGGAGAGCACCTGCCGAGGACAACTCCCAGAGAGTGAAAAGCTTCACAGAGTCCCTCCACACGTCAGATGCCACCAAGACCACTCTCCTGGAACCCTCAGGGACCTGATCTGGAAGCATGATGTAGAGAGACACTCACGCTAGGAAGGGCTGTAGAACATTTCCCTAACCAGCAAGTAGATGGTGACCTGCTCTTGACTCTAGAAACCTGATCCAGAGGCCACCGTGCTCCAAGGCCAGGAGTCCTCAGCCTCAGTCTGGGAAGGATCAGAGAGTGTCTGAGCCTGGCTCACTCCAGCCTGCACACTCTCAAACCTCGTGCTGCTAACAATTGTGAGAGCAGCTGCAGTTGCCTGGCATGAAGTGAGCATGGCCATGTGCCAATAAAACTTTATTTATGGCTCTGTGATCCAAATTTCATACAACTTTGCATGTCACAAATACTCAGTGGAATTCTCTGTCACCTATTCAAAAATATAAAAGCCATTCTCAGCTCCAGAACTATACAAAACCGAGTGAGGGTAGGCTGTGGCCACAGCATGACTCAGACGTGAGGTCTGAGCCTGTGGGACTTGGGAACACTCCTGGGCTGTGGCTTCTTATGGAAGGAGAGTCAAAAGTTCCCCCATGGAACTCCATGCTGGAAGGAACCCAGTGGCCAAGCAGCAAGGCCCATAGGGGACAGAGAGACAGCTGAGAAGTCGGGGCCTGTCAGAGGCCCAGACCATGGAAAATAGCAGCTCCCAAGACAGCTCCTGACACTCCCGAGGGACATGGCTGTCTGCTGCTTGGGACTTTCCCCATTTAAAATTTTGCATTTTATGTGCCCATGTATATAGGTGCATATGTGTGCGTGTGCACACACATGTGTGGGCATGCCATTCCTCAGCAGCTGTTCATCTCAGTGTTTGAGACAGGGTCTCACTGTGAAGCCCAGGCTAGCCTGGAACTCACTATGTAGAGTAGGCTGACCTAGAAGTCACAGAGATCTGCCTATCCCTGCCTTTCATAAAGGTGGGCCCCCACCATGCCCAACCTCACCCTGGGTTTTTAGATTGGGCCTCTCACTGGCCAGAACTGGATTGAAAGCAAGGCTAGGGCACACCGGCCTCTGCCACCCTGTCTGCACATGGGTGGGTTCTGGAGACAAAATGCAGGTTCTCTCGTGCTTTTGTGACAAACATTTCAATAACTGAGCTGTCCTCCCTCCCCTGCCCTGGGACATCTAAGCAAATCCAAGAGGAATAGGTGTAGCGAAGCGACAGAGGGCCTCTGCAACTCCTTTGTGCCTCACTCAGTCCACAAGCATGTTCCTCCAGCTGTGCCTTGTGTTTGAGACCAAGGCTCCTGGTCTTGCAGCTGTCTGTGGAGCTGTCCCTGGAGGAGGGCAGTGTTGTCGTGGATGGGGGAAGATGTTTCTGAGCCTCCTGAGAAGTGGGTACAGAGGATGTTCCTGACAGCGGAGCAGAGGAAGTTGTGTGAGGGACTCCCTGGTGTTTGCACAGTGAGTCAAGGGATGAGAGCAGCAGCTCTGAGCACCCCAGGGACCTTAGATCTGCCCTGCTGGGTGCGCCACAGTCTCGGGAAGGGGTGGCATTGCACAAACCGGAGACTGAGGCCCTGCCCTGTTCTGCTAGAGACTCCTGACTGTTAGGCAGACACACCTGCTGTTCTAGATCTGATGTCCATCCAACAAGGGGTTGTCTCTCTGGGTCTCAAGGGGATGCTGCCCACATGTGGTTTCCCAAGCACCAGGGCCCAACTGATGTCTCGCTCACTTCACAGGTAGAGCCCCAGACTCCGGGTTAGGTGGCCCAGCCCTAGGTTCTCTCGCTCTGCACAGGCCTCGAGCATCCCTCGCAGTTCCTCTGCCAGCCTCAGCCTGGTGCGGCAGTGCCTGCTGGAGCAGACTCACACGGTTTCTGAAGCCCAGTCGTGGATTTAGGGGTTCTGCAGGGACTCAACAAGCCTCCATTCCAGGCCAAGTGTGATTGTGACCTGTGCATCTCCACAAGTCAAAGAAAAGTCCCAGATATCCCATGGAGAGATAAGGGAACTGAGGCTGAGTGCCAGCACCCCAAGTCCAGCCTGGCCTGCTCTACATGGCCATAGCTGTCCCATAGCACCATGGGAAAGGGGGCATTTCCTGGACCTGGAGAGCTACTGCAGGGGTGTGGGCTGGGCTGCTGCTACAGAAGATAGCTGAGCGGAGAAAAGCAAGTGGCAGCCATGTCAGTGCCTTGGAAGCACATCGGCCCCTCCTTACACTGGCCTCCAGGAAGGAGGTAGGACCACCCATCCCTCAGGCTCAGGGATGCGGTTGCAGTTGGCACCTGCTCACCTGCATCAAGTACTTGGCATTTCGAGCCCACAGGTTTACTTGTGCCTGTGCATATCCACATAAATATGTAGGTGGGTATGTGTGTGCCTACATGTCCAGGGCACACTTGTGAGTGTACAAGTGTGTATGTAATGTGCACGGGTGCTCATGTGCATTAGGTGTGAGTACATGCATGCTTGTGGGAACGTGCACGAGTGCGTGGGTATGTGCACACGCATACTTGGGTGACATCTCTGTAGAGAGCTGTGTTTGTGGGCTGTTGCTGCTGGCTTTCCTTTTCCCTGGAGCTGCCTGGGTGAAGAGGCTGTACCCAGATTCTCTGGGGAGGCCTGGGAACCTTCTCCCAAAGGTGCCAACAGCAAGGAAGGAAGCAGCATCTTATTTAAATGCAAATGACTGAAATCCAACTTTCTTTATTAAAATGCAAATTGTGCTTCAGTCTCTGGCATCTTCTGAGTACCCCAAATCAGAGAACACTACAGGAAGGAACAGAGGCAGGAGGCAGCCGGAGCACCCAGGACTTGGAGACTCCCTGGCAGAAGAGGCAATTAGACCCTGACCAGGAGTCAGGCAGGGCACAAAGTTGGAACTGCCAGGGCTTTTGGGAGCTCCACTTGGATGGGTCAGTGTAGTGCCCTTGGCTGGGAGGTCTTGACTGAGGGTGACTTAGGTTAGTCCTGCACCCCAGTCAGGCCTGAGGCAGCCCAGCTTCAGCACCCACTCTCGGCAGGGCTCAGGCCAGGCAAGGAACGGGAGCAGCCCCTCTCCCCGCAGCCTCATGGCATGGTGTGGAGCCACGTCACATAGAGGAAGTCAACTTTCTTCGCACTGTGGACACCAGCCTTTTCCAATCCACTCACCAGCATGGCCCCTCTTCTAATGGACTCTACCTGCTGACGCTGGGGGCCATGAGACCCAGGCCTCCTTTCCTCTGCGTCATACCTGGCCCTAATCTCCTACTTCCCCCTTCCTGCTCCAAAGTCCTCGGATCTCTGCCCTTACTCCCTCTCTTCCTCCATTACCTCACACCCAAGTACCCCTTTTTCTGTAGATCCCCCCCTCCAATGGGTTCCTTGGAGCCAGGCTGCTGCTGGAAGGGAGCTCTCCCAGAAGGGTGGTGGGCCAGACTCCTGCAGGCTGGGAGGGGGTCCTGCCGCTCCCATCTGCCTCACTCCTAATATAGGCTGCAGCAGCCACAGGGCGGAGCCCCAGCAGGGAAGCAGAAGGCAGGCGGAGTGGAGGTGAGGAGGCCGCCTCCACCACACAAATACTTCTGTCTGTCACCTCTGGGCGGGTGGTTTCCTGAGACTGAGAGGCTGCGGTGTAAGAGGTCACCTTTCTGTGCCTGGGGGTCTTCCACACCTCGGCCGTTTGTGACCTCTCCAGCATGTCCTGGTGACAAGGCTTGAGCCCCACTGAAGTGCCCACAAGGGGTTCATTTTTGTAACACCCTCAGACCACTCAGAGCACAGCCCCTGGGGTGGCACTAGCTATAGGTCCCCTGGGTTCTGCACTGTTCCCTGCCTGTCTGTGAGGGGAGCCCCTCATTTCCAGGGCGTCTCATCCCGGAAAGACAACACACTCCTTACCCACCCCACTGAACCCCAGATCAGGGGGATGAGCTTCAGTTTTTCTTGTGTTGTGGCGGATTTAGACCCCAGTATCCCAGCCAACACCTGGTTGACACAGCTGCCCCTCCCCTTAGATGAGGTCCTCACACGTGTGGAGAGGACGGGGGTAGGGGGATGGCCCTGGGGCTCTGTGGTGAGAGCTCCTGGAGGAACCAGACAGATCCTGGCTATACCAGGATGAGCAAGGATGGACAAGACTCTGGGATCTTCCCAGATCTCTGGGATGGAGGGCCAGGCTCCATCCCGTCAGCACTCTGAGCCCCAGTCCCCATGGAGCAAGAGGCAGAGCCAGCTCTCCTGCTTTCACGCCCTCAGGGTTGGCTGTACCACACCTGGATCATCAGGGCCAGGAGAGGTGCAGGGTCACTGTCCCAAAATCTACAGCCGGTGAGGGCCACAGACTCTCTCCAGCTCTTAAGACCACAGGACCCTCTCTCTCACCTGCAGGGCAGCAAGGGATTGAGGGACATCTCCCCCTCCCCAGCCCCCTGCCCATACCACCAAATGGCAGATGAGGGGCGGAACCAGATCTCCCACACCCCGTCAATCGTCAATCGGGTCAGTTCCACTATGTTGCCCAAGTGAGGTGCAGTGCCCACCTTCAGGAATGCTGCAGCTGGTAAGGGGGAGGGTCAGCGCCCTGCCACCTGTGGTGAAGTTGCCCTCATGACCACACAGACGAGAGGGGTGGGGCTAGCTGCTCCACTATCACATCCTCAGGTCTTGGGGCTCACTTCTTAAGACGATGATTATAATGCAGAGAGAGCTAACTGGGAATAGCATGGGCTTTTGAAACCTCAAAGCCTACCCTCAGTAAGGTTTCCTCCAACAAAACCATACTTTCTAATCCGTCCCAAACAATTCAACTAACTAGGGACCAAGCACCCAAATATATGAACCCATGGGACCATTCCCATTCAAACCACCGCAGGGGCTTCTCCAAGTTTATTTAAAAGCCCAGTGTGTGCAGACACCAAGTTGCTCATGAAATTAATAGGTCTATTGTATGAACATAGAACTGATACACAGAGAGCTCAAGCAACTTTCCCTCAATTCCTCAGCACACAGCTAAGCTTGGAATCCAAGAGTTCTGGCCGCATTGCTAACTGTCCTCTGCCTTGGTGGGGCAATGCCCAAGGAAGTGCTTAGACTGCTGCCAACAGAAGGGGTGAGAGGCAGGGCTTCTGAGAACCAGGGAAGGCACTGGTTGCCCCCCTTGAGCTAACCAGGAGTCTAGGAGCCAAGCTTGAGCCACCCTCACAGGAGGATGAGGCAACAGCAGGTGGAGACAGCTTGGGGTGCTGAGCACCTGGCCCTATGGGGAGCGAGTGTGCCACGCTATAAAATGGCGGATAGGGCCGCTCACCTGCTGCACTGGCCAGGATTAAATCAGCTGTGTAAAGGTTTCAAAGGGACAAGTTTTGAGTGTTGTGGGATATTTGTCTACTGTGTAAAGATATACTATTGTGATTGGTTTAATAAAGAGAGCTAGGGAGGCGACATAGGCGGGACTTCCAGGCAGAGACAGAGGAAGTAGGAGAGAAATCTAGGTGCAAGTCAGACATCAACAAGACATGGATGGAGTCGGACCTACAAAATGAAAGGAAGGTAAAGAGCCAAGAGGCAAAAGGTAGACTAATATAATATAAAAGGGTTAATTTAAGTTATAAGAGCTAGTGGGGCCAGCCTAAGCTAAGGCCAGGCTTTCATAATTAATGAGTCTCCGTGTCATTATTTGGGAACTGGAGGTGCAGAGAAAGACTTGCTACCCTTGAGGGCCTTGGGTTGCCCAAGCCACAGTGTATCACGTGCTCCTCGGCTGCCTGTCCCAGGAGAGGCCTCCCCTCCCTGTAGCCAGTCCTCCCAGGGCTTCTCAGATCTGTCTTCTCAGATGCTGAACAGCAGGGCCCAAATGCCAGGGAGCTCACTCACGACTCAGCCTCCCTAACAAGCCAGACATCTGGCTGACAAAGGGCATGGCTTCCTCCTGATGAGGCTCCTTCTGCACAAATATGCCCTTAATATTCAATTAGTATTTATAAACTGCGAGCAACAATTATGCCGTTGACTCTCAATGAAGCGCCTGGTTAATTAATGAGCACGGTCTTTAGCATGCTGGCAGGATCTCTCTGAAAGTGAGGCCTGAGAGGGCAAAGGGGTGCCAGCGTGAGCCAGCTGTGGAAATGGGTTGCCCTGGGGAACCCCAGGCTCCAGATGTGAGTCAGGCTGAGCACGTACCTCACTCACAAGGTGTCTACTGCAATGGAAGGACCCTGACTGGGATGTATAGCAAGCCGCTTGACCAGGCTCACCAGCCTCCTCCTCGGAAGGCACTGGGCCCCCAGGGTCTCCAAAAGCACACGCTTCAAGGCAGCATATTTGCATGACTCCCTGGAGTGCCAGCCATCAGCTCCATACGGCTGCCCCACAGAGCAGTTCCCCCTCTCACAGCCCTCTCTGTCTGCCTCCTGCCTTGGCCCCCAACAGTGTTCTCCCCTGCCCCAGCTTGGCCTAGACTGTTTCTCAGTCCTCTGCAGACCCCCAAGTCCCAACAGCCTGGCTCATAGCTTCCACAACCATCAGACCCTGCTGAGGTCAAAGGGCATGGCACCTTGGCCACCTACTTTCTGTGTGACCCTAGGTAGTTACTCAGCAGCTGGTGCCTCAGTTTTCCTGCTGCTGCATTAGGAAAGTAACAGTCTCTATAAGAGCCCCAAAGTGTCACGGCACAAGTTTGGCGTCAGTTCTTGCTCTCACGGTGCAGCCCAGAGGTACAGCCTGTTGCACATGTGTGTCCTTGTGCGGTCGCACAGGGCCCAGGTTCTTTCTGTCTTGCTGTCCCACCTTCCCAGCCATTGTCCTCATGGCTCACACTGTGTCTCCACCACCAGAGTCCCATTGGCAGCGGAGAGGGCCTCAGCCACGATCTTAAGGCCCTGCTTGAAGTGGTCCCACACCCCTGGTCCAGCTTCCATAGGAGACAAGGGGCTACACGACCCACGTAGCCACAAGGCAGGCCAGGAGATGGGGTCAGTCACACACCTGGGAAGAAGTGAGAGGACATGGGTGGACAGGGAGTGACCTGTCTTTCAAAGGTCACTAGGGAGATCAAAAGACAGTAAATATGAGACCCTGGGTAACTGGCCCATGGCTAAAGCTGTCACTGTTACAACCTTGTGCCATGCATCCCTGTAGGGTTGGGGCTAGAGGCTCAGTGTTACCCCAGGGTTAGAAGTTAGCATTAGGGTGCAAGGGAGGGGTTGAGAACAATGGTTGGTATCGAGGTTAGGGTAGGGTAGTAGTTTAGTGTGGGAGAATTGTCTGTATTCTGTCAATCATGTATTTTAATAAAACGCTGATTGGCCAGGCAGGAAGTATAGGTGTGTCAACCAGACAGGAAGTGGAGGCAGGGCAATGAGAATAGGAGAAGGCTAGGGAGGAGGAAACTTCCTCAGTCACTCCTGCGCAGACCACCGAAGAGGCAGCATGTAAGCTGACAGCTGAAAAAGGTACCAAGCTATATGGCTAACATAGATAAGAATAATGGGTTAAGATAAGTCATAAGAACTAATAAGTAGCCTGACCTAATGGGCTAATCAGCTTTATAACTTATAGAGATCTCTGTGTGATTGATTTTTCTTTTTGGGGCATGCCGGTTGTGGGGTACCGGGCGGGACAGAAACCCCAACAAGCCGGCCTCATATTACAGTAGTTAGTGGTCAGGGTTAGATTATGTGTTAGTATTAGCATTGTAGTTTAGGGTTAGAAGTTAAACGGGTTTGAGTTTTAGAGTCTGGGTTAGTGGCTAGGGTTAGGGTTTGTGATAGTGTTAGAATTTAGGGTTCAAGTTAGCATTCAGGGTAAGCATTCTCACTGTGTCTGGTCACGATTCTTTGAATCGGATCCTAACAGCACAGACCCGACGCGCCCCCACCCCGGGGTCCCTGAAGTCCCATGGGTCTCTGGAGTCTCCCACTTGCTGCTTCATGTGTTGGAAAAAGCTTGGGCACCGAGACAAGCTCTGCACCCTCAGATTGACACAGAGCACCCCACCACTGGCAGGAGGACTATCCAGGTTTTTGTTGCCATCCTGGAGCCAAGGCATGCCCCTCTGGGCAGTGAGACACCGTCCCTGCTCCTTCCCCGGGACCCTCTTTCCTTGGCATCTCTGAGCCCACCCTAACCCAGCCTCACCAAGGCCACTTGGCAGCAGGGGCTGCATGAAGGGAAATGGGGGCCATGAGGAGACAGCAAGTCCTGGGGGCACGTCTACCTTTTAAGTCCACTGGGTGTGAGATCTGGGGAACTACCTGCATTTCCTGGCCCAGGATCCTCTGCCAACTGTGGATTCAGAAACCAAAGTCCCTCCCTTGGGATTTGGAGCTTCCTGCGGTGCTATGCTGTGGTCACCTGGAAACCTCCATGGTATGCTACAGGGCCCAGCAGGCAAAGGTGCTGGCCACTCTCCTGAGGACCAAGTTCCATCCCTGGAACTCAGACGGTAGGAGAGCAGCTTCCCCAAGTTGTCGTCTGACCTCCACACGTACACATGCGTGCCGTGTTGTCTCACACACACTTCCCCACTCCTCACCCAGGCCTTCGTGCCTCACTAAAACCCCACACCTCCTCCCCTGCTGCTCTGTCCCTGACAAAAGCTGGGATCCTGTGAGGGTCTCTCTGCAGCTTCTGCTTCTTTATCCTGGACATCAGGTGATGCCTCCCTGGGGCCCAGCATTCAAGAGTGAAGGCTGCCCTTCCAGAGCACACAAGTTAGGTTCCCAGCACCCACATGGCTGCTCATTACCATCTATAATGCCAGTCCCAAGGGTTCCAGCGCCCTCTTCTGGTCCCCTCAGGCAGTGCATGTACATAGTGCACAGATAAATAGTGCAGGCAAAATATCCATACTCTAAATAAAAAAAGTAAATCATAAGGGAAAAAAGAAGACAGACAAAGGCAGGCTTGTGTGGTGATCCTTTTGTTTGTGCTTTAACAAGTAAAGTTTGCCTGAAGATCAGAGTGTGAGGCTAGCCACATTAGTTAGCCCTAGAGGCCAGGCCATGGTGGCACATGCCTTTAATCCCAGCCCTAGGGAGGTGGAGATGGGAAGGATATGGCTGGCCTGAGAGGAGTATAAAGCAAGAGGAAATGGAAGCTCAGATTCAGTCTGAGTTTTCGCAGAGAAGGCATTCAGTCTGAGGACTCCTAGAGACAGGATTGCTCATCCGGTCCGGGATTCGACAGAGGTAAGAACTAGTGGCTGGCTGGCTGCTCTGCTTCTCTGATCTTTCAGGATTTACCCCTCTATGTGACTCAGGGTCTTTATTATTAAAACCAATTAGAATGTGTGCTACAGGCTTGGGACAGTGTTGGCAAAAGACTGGTCCCCAAGAGTCTCTTGGATGGGGAAGAATGAAGCAGTCTGCAGGACCTGAGGGGGGCTGTCTCCTCCTGCCAGGGAAGGGTTCCAAGTGGAGAGAACAGTGGGTGATAGCAAGGACACCCAGCATGGCCAGCAAGGGGCAGGATACACATGGAGCGTGGGTGCAGGTAACAGAGGACGGGGACAGGGGCAGGTCCTGCCAGCGCGTGCCGCTGTGCCACTCCGCTGACACCCAGGGTGTCTGCCGCCTCTTTGGGACCTCTGGGAGTTGAGGCTGCTTTGTTCCCAAGCATTCCACCAGCCACGCGTGGCCCAAGGCCATGACTGCAATTTAAAATGGCCTTCAATAAAACAGACAATAAAGTCACCCTGCAGGACAGCAGAATCCTCACTTGAAGAGTCAGAATCCGCAGTGGTGACAGCACAGCCACCATGCGGTGATGGTAAAGGTGGCAATTCCCGCATCAGCTGTCGCCACCACACCTGCCAATCTGAGGATGGTTTCCTCTGAGCTAACTGAAACAGAGAGGGGTAATCTGGAAACGGGTCTTTCCCTGACAGAGAACCTGATGAGTGGAAGTCAGGAAAGAAAAGGTCCTAGCAAACCCAAAACCTGGCAGGTCAGCCAGAAGCCTGGATGACAGGAATGGTTGGTCCCCACACATCAGAAGGAAGCCTGGGTGACAGGAATGGTGGTCCCCACACATCAGAAGCCTAGGTGACAGGAATGATTGGTCCCCACACATCAGAAGCCTAGGTGACAGGAATGGTTGGTCCCCACACATCAGAAGCCTAGGTGACAGGAATGATTGGTTCCCACACATCAGAAACCTGGGTGACAGGAATGGTGGTCCCCACACATCAGAAGCCTAGGTGACAGGAATGATTGGTTCCCACACATCAGAAGCCTGGGTGATGGGAATAGTTGGTCCTACACATCCGAACCTGGCTTCCTATGACAGGGGAGACCACAGGCCCGCCGGTGCTGTGCTCACTTTTAAGGGAGGGCGAGTAGTGGGCACATTGTCTGGGAGATGAATGAACTGTTTACACTGATAATTTACTTTGAACAAGTCAGGTGAGTTTTCTGTAGCCACTTTCTGAAGGGAAACAGTGAATGCTTTTCTCTAAGGGCAGGAGTAGGACTGCTCACGCTCCTCCCACCTACCTCACGCCACAGGAAATGCTAGCCACAGCAATAACGTAGGAAAAGGAATAAAAGGCATGCACATGGGAAACGAAGAAATAAAACTGTCTTACAGGCCACGTGATTATATAACATATAGACAACCTACTTCTAAGAGCCCCCCAGTGGCAGTGAGGGAAGTTAGCAAGGTTATAGAAGGCAGGTTCACACACAGAAATCCTCCCATGTCCACGGCAGGTGGTGGGTGCTTGCAGATGGAGAATTCCAATATTATGTGGTGGTGCACGCCTTTAATCAAGAGCTAAGGCAGCAGAGGCAGGCAGACCTGCGCTAAAGGCCAGGTTTATACAGTGCCTTCCAGGCCATCCAGAGCTACACAGAGAGACCCTGTTTCAACAAAACGGATGCTGATGTAGGAAATGAAAGACCCAGACAGAGAAACATAACGTGTTCCCGGATTGGGAAGATCCAAACGAAGAGGCACAGTGCAGGTGTGATGAAGAGGACTCAGGTGAGCGCAGACTCACCCACTCCCAGCAGGTGTTCCTGCAGACTGGAGAAAAGGCAGAAGAACAGCTCACACTTTGGCCAAAGGAGAGGCTCCCTGAGGGTGCTAATGCAGGCCTGTCATCTAGCACCCAGAGTGCTGAGGCAGGATGATCACTCTAAGCTCCAGGTCAGCTACAGAATGAAACCTGTTTCAAAATTTTAGGCTGAAAAATTAAACTTGAATGATAGTAAGCGATGCTGAGACTGAGAAAGCGACTGGTCAAGAATGGCGTATCAGCGAAGAGACAAACACGGTGGCGGCTGGAGCAGATTCGAGGCCGAAACAGACTCTCACGTGCTGCCCTCGTCCTCTGACAAAGAGCAGAGGGAGCTGATGGAGAAATTTCATCTTCCCAAAATATGTCGCCGCAAACAAAGGTTAATCTCAGCTCATACCCCACACCTGACTCAGACTGGCTCGCAGTGAACACGCTGATATAAAAGCTACAAAACTCGGCCGGCAAAGGCACTTGCTGCGGAGCTGCCAGCTGGAGTTCAGCTCCTGGGACCCGGGGGCGGGGGGAGCCAACTCCCACAAACTATCCTCCGACCTCCACACCCTCTCCATGGTACACATACAAATAAATAAAAAATGTAATTTTTAAAAACGTTAGCTGTCTAGGCTGCTCACACATGGCTGGGAGGACTGGGCTGCCCCAGACTCTCTGGGGATAGCCTCTCAGTTACTTTTTCCTTTTCCTTTTTCTCCTCTTCCCCCTCCTTCTTCCTCTCCCTCCCTCCCTCCCTCCCTCCCTCCCTCCCAGGTCTCACTCTGTAGCCCTGGCTGGTCTGGAGTTCACTCTGTAGACCAGGCTGGCTGTGAACTCACAGAACGGCCCTGCCTCTGCCTGCTGGGACTACAGGGCTATGCCATCATGCCCAGCAGTGTTTCCTATAAAGCAGAATGTGCACCAGCAATCCCACTCCTGGTGTTGACCCTGGAGAAAACACATTTTTACATGGTTGGGGAAAAAAAAAAGAAAAGAGAAAGGACTACAGACAAAGCTGCGTGCAGCAGCGCAGCTCTACCTACAACCACACGCATGTGGAAACAACTCAAACGACAAACAGCCCACATGTGCTGAGGAATACCTCTCAGCCGTGAAGAGGGGCCGCCAACGCGGCAGCAGCTTGCAGGAGTCTCAGAGGCATTGCACCAAGTGACAGCAGCCAGTCTCAAAAGGTCTCAAACTTCCCAGCCTCATTCCTGTTGCTTTCTGGGAAGGGCAACATTGTAGCTATTGAGAACTGATTAGTGCTTGCCAGGATTAAGAGTTGGGTGGGCATTATACAGGACTGGCACAAGGGGACACCCTGGGCCAGCCCAAGAATTGTGGTACCTACTTCTGGGGCAGAGGCTGTTCTGACCATCTCATGAAGATCACAAAGCCGCTACCCTGTATTAATTATAGAGGTGAGGAAACGGGCCAAGGAGCTTCATGGCATGCTGAGGAGATGGAGGAGCAAAGTTCCCACCCAGGATGGTGGGTCCTGGGCACTCTTGCTGATGCCCACACCTGAGTCCCAGGAGCTCACCCAACCACAGTCCCTGTCACCCTGGAGTCATGACACCAGTGGCACTGGGGAAGGGGAGAGGATGCTGTGAACCAAGTCCTGCCCGGAGTCCTTTATGTGTAACCTGTGACCCTGTCCTCCCCTGTCCTGCTGGCTAGAGACTTATCATGCCGTCCTTTCCCATTCAGTTCACCAGGGCAGCAGGCCTCAGGTCACTGTCAAGGTCCCTAGATTTTTCAGGCTTTCTGCAGGCCACTGCCTCTGGCCCTGTAGGAGACCTGGTAGAGGCAGCTAGAGGATGATGGTGTTTGTTAATTCCTACTACGGTGGTCTGCAGCCCTAGAGCCTCTGTGTATTAAATAATGCTGTCTGGGAAAAGGCTTCCATGTACAATGATGCGACTTTTAAAATTTAATTGCTGCCAAACAAGGTTACAGTGTAGAGGTGGGCAGTGGCCCTGAAGAGGACTGAGGGGTGCTGTCATGGAGCCGGGAGCCGGGGATGAGGTAGAGACTACAACATGGTCAGCTGCAAAGTGTACACACCCTGGGCTGGTACCACCTGGCCAGGCCCCCAGGGGCCTCTGGGCCTCACCTGCAGCTTCTCCCTCCCCAGCCTTACCTCCCCATGCCAACCCCTCCTCCCCAACTGTGGGCACAATCTCAGGAAGGACACTTGGACAAGAACATGACCAAGCATAATTCTGAGATTGCTTCTTCACTCTGTGTGTGGCTTTTTGAGACAGGGTTTCTCCATAGCTTTGGAGCCTGCCCTGGAACTCGCTCTGTAACCAGACTGACCTCCAACTCAGATCCGCCTGCCTCTGCCTCCCTGCTGCTAGGATTAAAGGCGTGCGCCACCACCACCAGGCTATCCTTCACTGTTCTGAGATGCAGCCCTGCCTGGCCTTAGACTTTCAGCCATTCCGCCTTCAAGCGCTGGGCTTGTACGTGTGCACTACCATGCCCTAAAATCAGGAGAGATCTTTTACAGATTTTTTCCTCCCTTCCAAAATTTCTAATCCCTCTCTCCAGTTCAACAAGGAGCCACTTGTCCCCAGAGATGGGATTGAGAGGACCACGCAGGCAGTGGGCAAAGCCAGGTGTGATTCTCCCCTCATCTGGTTCTCACACATGCACACTCCCACAAACACACTTCAGTCGGCTTCCGGCTTCCGAAAAAGCAGGAGTCAGCTTCCCTGTCCCTCAGAACTCTGCCCGTGTTTAGGTTTTCCTCCCGCCTCCCTCTCCCGCCCTTTCCTTCCCACCCTCCACCCCCACCTCGCCCCTCTCTTTCCACCCTCGCTCTTTGTCTCAGCTCAAGCTTCATGTTGCATTTTAAACTGAATTTGCCCATTGTTTTCCGCCCTAGTTGGCGGTTTGAACCCGTAGAGTGGAGCCTAAAAATGAGGCGATCTAATCTCATTTATCTCTGAAGAGCCAACTTCAGGCAGACGGCAGACAATTTATAAACTGAGGGTTAAAAGTCACATGAGCACAGTGTCCAATCACAAGGGTAAGCCAAGGGCATGTGGTGGGCGGGCAGTGCGTGGCAAAAAAAAAAAAAAAAAAAAAAACCCTGTTTTCCCCTAGAGGCATCTAAACAAATAACGGCCAGCTGCAATGAATAATCTGAACTCAGCTAGCTCCCATCCACTGCACCTGAGAGGGGCACAGATGAAATGAGGTGCCAAGACTCTTGTCTTGCTTTCTTAGGGTTTCCTCACAAGCACTCAGAATTCCCCTCACACCCATTCATTCTTGGACCGTGTTCCGACAGCCCGTTTCTCAGCAAAACACCCCAAAAAGCCATACGCAATTCCCAGTGAACTCCCAGATCCCACTAATGTCCGTTGAGCCCCTATGGCACAGCACTAGGGACAGCAGACACAGGAAAGGTGGTCTTTGTCCTTGAGCTGGCATTTCTGACGTGAAGAAAGGTTAAGAGGCAAAAGCAGGGTGATCGTGGGCAGCATGACACACTGTGGCAAGAATCCAAGGGGTGCAGGCTGGGGTGGGGGAGGTGTCACAGGCCAAGGTTGACTATCTTGGGTGAAGTGGTCAGAGGAAGTGCCGCCTGAGGCTAAGAGGATGCTGCTGTATAGGGAGGGACTTTCAAAGGAAGATCTGAGCATCTTGTGCAAAGATTTTGGGGTAGGAAGTGCCTGGAGGCCGGCTGGAGAGGCTGAAGCCCAGGCTCACTGGAGGGCCCGAGTGAAGGACTGAAGGGTAGAAGCTAAGGCTAGTGTTGGATCCTTTAACCCTGACCTAAGCAGGGTCAACCCTAGGCCTGTTAGAAGACAGCTCTTTATTTTCTGGTGGACCCAGACAGGGTCTTTGGTGTCGAGCCAACGGGCACCTCCACAGCCCCAGAAATGGCCTCAGCAGCTCCACAGCTGTGGGGGTACGGAAGCTTCAGGGCCCAGGACAGTCTCTGGCTCCCTTTGTTGGACATAGAACAAGATGGCAGTCCCTCCTGGAGACTAGCTCATCTGCTCATTTAACCCCAGTGCTGGTCAAACGAGTCCTCTGATGTCAGGACCTCATCATTCTCCTGGTACAGGGCCTTCTGTACCAGGGTCAGGAGCTGCAGATGGCCTTGGAGTCACCAGCACTGCCGCCCTGCTGGGCTCACCCCCACCCTCACAGAGGAGCAGCCAAGGCCTGTTGGGACCCCTTCTCCCACTGGGACTTGTTGGTCTCTCCAGCTGCGGACCACAAGCTGGAAGAGAGAAATGAGGATCCCAGTCTCCCCCTTCTGCCCCCACCCTTCTTAGAAGAAGTCTGGGGGTGGCGCCTGGGTCCCCCACCATGGTAGTGCTAGCACACTCAACTCGAGCTCTTTGTCAAATGAAATCTAAACAGAGCTGTGTGAATGTGTGCCCCAAATCAGTCGCACTCCTCGAGGGCAGATGCCCTTGGCGTGTTCACACGTGTGCCGCATTCTTCTCCTAATGGGAGAGAGCAATTAGGAACACATCAGATAAGATGGGAATGATGCTGCTTCGGGGAATATAAAACAGAGAAGCAGGATGCCAGAGACAGATCCCTCCTGCGTCAGGCGCAGCCTCGGCTCCTCTGCTTCACATCTGTGCGCGAGCTGCCGTCTATTCTCTCAGATAACCACTTGCAAGTAAATGAGGGGCTTTTCTTTTCTTTTTCTTTCATTTATTTTGCTTTTTTTTTAGAGACAGAATTTCTCTGTATAACAGCCCTAGCTGTCCTGGAACTAGCTCTTGTAAACCAGGCTGGCCTCAAACTCACAGAGATCCGCCTGCCTCTGCCTTACGAGTGCTGGGTTTAAAGGCGTGTGCCACCACCCCCCGGCTGGGGTTTTCATTTCTATCTACCCCTTCTTGCAATGCTTTCCAATCAAATACAGATTCAAGAGGGCTGGGGTTGTGGCTAAGTAGTAGTGGCCCTGCTAGAATCCCAGGGCCAACCAGGGAAGGGCTGGGGACACAGCTCAGAGGTACAGCAGCTGCCTAGTGTCCCCCCAGTGAGGAGCTGAGGGAGTGGCTCAGCATCCTTGGGGCCCCTGGCTTACTCCCAGCACTGCAAAAAGAACAAAGGGAAACCAGCTACAGGTACTCTTGAGCCTGAGGCCTTCCCACTCCCTGCCTTGTGGCGTCCAGTTTGCTGAGCGCTGTGCCTTCCTCGGGCTGGGCTTGTCTCCAACACAAGCCTCAATGATGAACTTTGGGCCAAATGTGTAGCTCAGAGCTGCACCCAGAGGGGCCAAGGGAATCCACATCTCTCTCAGTGATGCCTCCTAAGGACTGGGCCCTGCCTTTTCCTGGGGCTTCTTTCTGTCTCTCTGAAGACAAGGACAGCTAGAGAAATTACCTATGGCCATGCAGTTCGAAGCCTGCCTTCTGCAGAGAATCTTCCACTTCTCTTTGGCTCTGCTTGGATGCCTAGAATAACAGGGATCCCACTGCTGTGTGCGGCCTCCTGGCCTGGCCCGTCGTCAGGTGACCGCCAGATGTTTCTTCTCTCGGTATCTTTGTCCGTAGGACAGCTTGGTAAGGTTTAGCATGCTGAGCTGGGGAGCTGGGTGAGATGATGTGAGCTGGGCTGCAGGGTAGCCCGGTTGGTAAAGTGTTTGCCCACCATGCGTGAAGCCCTGGGTTTGTCCCCACACAACATAAACCAGGCATAGTGGGGCAAACTCATAGTCCCTGCATCCAAGGTGGAGTTGGAGGCTCAGTTCAAGGTTACCCTCTTTCTGTGTAGTAAGAACTCAAAGTCGAGGCTGGAGAGTTGGCTCAGCGGCTAAGAGCACTGGCTGCTCTGCAGAGAATCCAGCGCTCACATGGTAGCTCACAACCTTCAGTAACTCCAGTTCCAGGGGACCTACTGCCACCTTCTGATCTCTGTGGGCACGGGGCATGCATGTGGCACACAGACATAAATGCAGACAAAACATTCAGACACATAAAATAAATAAATCTAAAATATTTTAAATAGTTAAAAAAAAAAGGATGTGCAAAGTACCCAGGTGCAGAGTTAGAATCCCCTTATGTGTTCAACAGTGTGTATGCCCTGTCCCCAGCTCTGTCCCCAGCCCTGTCCCTGGCTCTGTCTTCAAGAACTTGTTTCATGCCCACAGTGTTGAGGAGGAGGTGTAGGGTGCAGTGTGCCTTCACGGACACAGCCGAGGGAGCTTGCGTCCTTGGTACCTAAGAGAGGTTGCTGAGGAGGCAGACTTGGACCAAAGCCCTAAGGGCAGACAGGGAGTGGGACCCAGTGAGTTCCCCGGCTCCACATTCCTCATCCCTCCCACGCCTTGGAGCCTCCATCCATCTTCCCTCCTCCTTCCTGTCACAAAGCCTGTGGAGGAGGTGAGGGGATTAAGTCCAGGCTGGCCAGCACCCCGCTGAGGAGCAGGGACTTCATTACCCGCCTGCCCAGCTGTCTGCAGCCATCGATTGGCCCTGGCCCTGGTGACCTCCGATCAATGGATAGCATGTTATTTACTGGATTCTGTCCTGAGCAGGCTGCAAGAGGGGAAGGGGCCTGGACGCAGCGTCCAGAACCGTCTCTAAAGGCCTTGCTCTTAGAACAGAAGAGGAATGGATGTGAGTGTCTGGGTGGAGAGGGGGAGCAATGGTGGCTGCCCAGGCCTTTAGAGGCCTGACGGTCCTCTAAAGGAAGCCGAAAGGAAGGGTGTCATGGCCACACAGGGCCTGTGGTAAATGGAGAAGCCCCTGATTCTGCTGGTTTTCCCCTAAAGACAGAGGGAGCAGCGCTCCTTCTGGAAGTTGAAGCTGGGCAGGAGTGGGGGGTGAGTGTCCATCTCTGTGTTCCACTTCCTACCTCAGGACTTCCGCCCAATCAACCCTCCGCCGGGCAGTCAGGGTGTCCCAAGGCAGTTCAGCCGAGGATGAAGCTGATGGGCCACAGCCACAACTTCCTACTTCCAGTGAACAGTTGCGGGGTGTGGTCTCCTCCAGCTCCCAGGAGACAGAGCCACAGTGCCCATGGTCTGCACTGGCCGCCTTTTCCTTCCTCCCACTCACTCTGCCCCACCCTACTTTTGGGGGGGTTCACCTCAGAAAAAGCAAGTCCTTCCTCAACTCAGGCTCTGCTCCAGGGAACCCCAAACTGTTGTGCATGCAACGCCACCCAACAGGAAGACTGGAGCCATTACCCACAGAAATGATGACGTCACCCATACAAGGGCACATCCACCAACATTCTCAATATTCACCTGTCCCCTCATGGTTGCAACACAAGTGGGCTGTGCAGACGTCAAGAAACAAGCCAGAAAGAGGACCATCCTAGAGCGGTCCCAGCCCACATACACACCACGGGGAGATGTCCTAACGTGGGGGTGATGAGATCCAAGCCACGGTATCTGGCCTTCCTAGGGAAGAGGGGCGCAGAGTGTTTCCTAGGAGTTCTTAAGTGGCTTTTAGGGGAGTGGGGACTTTGAGAGACAGAACTGTGACAAAGATTATTGGGAGAGCACTCCTCTGCCCCAGTCTGCCCAGCCCCTTTGGAAGAAAGTGTGGCAAGGACACCTTATGCTCCTGGGCCTGGTGATGAACCTGTCAGTCGCTGGTGACCTGAGTGGTAAAGGCCTCTGAGTGGGCACGGCTGAGACCAGAATGGGGCTGGCTAGAGCAGGTGGGCAGGATGTGCAGCACCCCCATGGAGGTTTAGAGACATAGAGGAGCAGCCTATCTGACTGCTGAGAAGCTGGGCAGTGGTCAAGGCAGAGAGCATGGAGCCCTGACCGTCTACAATCCTTACCCGACAACGTGATCCTTAGACCAGTGGGGCCGGTGTGAGGAGAGGCCAAGGGAAGAGGCTGGGGCAGGGGACTGGGGGAGGCTGACTACATCAGAAGCACGGGGCGATGTGGGGACAGAGGGGACATTGCCGTGTGCTCCTCAGGCGGCCGAGACACGGCAGGGATGTTGGCTTGGAAAAGAAGCTAGGTTTGTGCTGGGTCACGAGGTGAAGCTGGGCGAGACGGTGTGGTGTCATTTCCAGCCCCAACATGGCAGGTCAAACTAATGTCAGAGAAGTTAGCACTGAGGGGACCCAAGGGCAGAGTTCTCCAGAAGATACCCCCATCCACTCTACAAGGAGCAGGTAGAGGCTTGGGTACTAACCATACTGGGGCCTCTAGACCTGACACATGTGGACATGGGTCCTGAATTTTGTCTACAGGAAGTGGCTTACCTTGTTGTTCAGGTGCTCATGGTCTTTGCCTCTTCTATAGTTCCTGGGGTTCTCCTTGCCGTGTGGGGGTCTCCCTGTTGTGTGGGTCTCCCTGCCGTGTGGGGGTCTCCCTGCCGTGTGTGGGTCTCCCTGCCATGTGTGTGGATCTCCCTGCTGTGTGGAGGTCTCCCTGCCGTGTGTGTGTGTGTGTGTGGCTCCTCACCGTGTGGGGGTCTCCCTGTCGTGTGTGTGGGTCTCTCTGTTGTGTGGGGGTTTCCCTGCCGTGCGGGGGGTCTCCCTGCCATGTGTGGGGCTCCCTGCTGTGTGTGGGTCTCGCTGCCGTGCGGGGGGTCTCCCTGCCGTGTGGGGGTCTCCCTGCTGTGTGGGGAAGTCTCCCTGCTGTGTGGAGGTCTCCCTGCCAGTCTTTCAGTCCCAGTGATAGGGACAAGCTCCTGTCCACCATGTTTTCCAGTGTCTCCCCAGGGTGCTACCTGACCATAAGCCTTCAGCTGCCTTTACCAGGCTACAGAGCTCCTCCTTCCTTCCTTCCCCACACACCCAGACAACCAGTTCTTACACCCTGGATGTCAGGACCCTTTGTGTCTTAAAAACTGGGCTGGGAATGTAACTGGGTGGATAGTATCCTTGTGTGACATGCACAAAGACCTGGGTCCCATGTCCAAGCTCCTCATAAAGCTGGGTGTGGTGGCACACACGTGTCAGCACACCGGGATCAGAAGTTCAAGGTCGTTTTGCTGCTGTTGTTGTTGTTTGACTAAAAATAAAGTTTGAGACCAGCCTGGGATACTTGTGACCTTGTCCAAAAACAACACACACACACACACACACACACACACACAAAACCTTATTGAGGTGGACATGGTAGCACAAACCTTTGAGGAACTTAGGAGGTAGAGGCAGGAGGATCTCTGTGAGTTGGAGGTTAGCCTGGTCAGCTAGGGCTACACAGTGAGACCCTGACTCAAAAATAAAAATTACTGGAGCTGGAGAGATGGCTCAGAGGTTAAGAGGTCAAGTCACTGCTCTTCCAGAGGTCTTGAGTTCAATTCCCAGCAACCACATGGAGGCTCACGGTCATCTATAATGAGATCTGGTGCCCTCTTCTGGCATGCAGGCATACATGGAAAAATGTTGTATACATAATAAATAAATAAATTTAAAATAAATAAAAATTATCAAAAACTCTCAAAGTATTGATTTGTATGGTTTCAGCAGTTTTTGCTATATCAAAATAAAAACTGAGAAGCTTTTAAATATTTGATTCAAGGGGCTGAAGAGATGGCTCAACAGCTAAGAACACTGGCAGCTCTTCCAGAGGACACAGGTCATTCCCAGCACCCATATCGCAACTACGCCTGTCTGTACCTTGGGCCACCCAGGGGATCTGGTGCCCTCTTCTGGCCTCTGTGGGCACTGCACGTACATGGTGTACATACATGCAGGCAAAATACATGAAATCAATTAAGAAAAGTTTAAAATATCCAATTAACTAACTCATTTAAGATAAAAATAATCATCTAAGTTCATATTAATAAAGTGATGTATTTTTGTGAAAGATAATTATTTTAAAAGCAGGAGGGAGGAGGGGTGATAATTAACCTCCATTATCAACTTGAGTGGATTTTGAGTCGCCTTGGAAACCTCTCTCACTTCTGGGGTTATCTTTGAGGGGATTTCCTAAAGGGTTTAACTGAGTGGGGAAGATCCGCCCTGACTGGTTGATGTCCCCGGTGTCTGGGATCCTGGACTGAAAAAAGGGAGAGAGTGAGCTGAGTGCAGCACCCACCTCCTCCGTCCCGTGGGTGTGTGACAAGGTGCCCCTGACTCCTGCCGCCATGCCTTGCCACCATGGTGGACTGTGTCCCCTCACCCTGGAGCCAAACTGTAAACCCCCTCCTTTAAGTTGCTCTGTCACCACAGTGAGGAAAGTACCCACCAATGCGCGCCACCGCCAATGCGCGCCACCGCCAACGCGCGCCACCGCCAACGCGCGCCACCGCCAAAGCGTGTCACATCGCTTTAAACGCAGACAACTGGATTCTTAGCTGCTTCTGCATCAACTCTCCGGCAATATGCTGTTTTGGTTGAAGGAGATTAAGAAACTCCGGCTGTGGGCCTTCCGCACCAAACCTTAACATATGGCAGAGCCTGGAGGGCTTACAGCCTGGCATCTTAGGAACGGCAACCACAGGCTCTGCACTCCGTGATATTAAAGTCCTCGTGCCGCTCCCGCGAATGCACCGCTTCCCATGGTAACAATGCAAGCCTGGCCACTTGTGAGAACTGCTTTCAAGGCTGGAGAAGCCGGAAGGGCCCCTGCTTCCTGAATTCTTGATTATGGATTGAAAACTCAAACTCTATCATTGGCACTAGATCCTAACAGTGTTTACCTCAAAGAAACATACTTGTTTTTTTTTTCTTTCAGGACCCAGACAGAACAGCTCTGATCTGTCTGTGGGGGTGTGGGGATGGGTGTGTGCCCACAGCCCACAGCCCACGTGCAGAGGTCAGAGGTCAGAGGACAGCTAACTACAGCTAACTACAGTGACTTCTGCTCCTCCACCATGCAGGTGCCAGGGATTGAACTCATCAGGCTTGGCAGCAGGCACCCTACTCCCTGAGCCACCTCGCAGGCCCTGCCCTGCCCCCACCCTGTGATAAGAGTGTCCCACAGAGAGAGCAATCTCCGCCTAGAGTTCTGCCTCCCTCCTCCTGTGCAGCGGAGGGCCTCCACGTCACCCTGAGGTTTTTAGAATGTTAAAGACTCATACACTGGAGGAGGGGATTTAATCGGGTTTGGTCTCAGCTCAGCTCTCAGAGACGTCTTTTGTGGGGCTGACTGTCCTTTCTTCCTAGCCGGTGTGAGGGGGCAAGACAACATGGCTTTCAGCCCTGGCTGGCACCACCACGCCCTTCATGCCAAGCCACCGGTTTGTGGGGTAGAGAGAACTGCACAAGCCTGTAGCGTGGTCACTGCTACTGACGCTGCTGAGAAACTCTGTGCTCCCTAAGACGATGTGTGAGGTGGGCACCCTATGACCACTCAGGTCACAGGTGAACTGGAGCATCTCCTCTGAGAGGGAAAGTCACCCTGACCTCCGGGAGGGATGGGAGGAAATGGGGCTGCTTCCAGTTTAAGGAGTTTGCCAAGACGTGAGCCCTTGGGTGGCCTTTGAAAGACCAGTGGGTATCTTGAGTCCTACTGGGTGACTTAAATGAGAAAGGACACCACAGACTCATATATTTGAGGGTTTGGTTCCCAGTTGGTGGACCTGTTTGAGAAGGATTAGGAAGTGAGGCCCTTTTGAGGGAAGTGTGTCCCTGAGGGGGCAGGTTTGAGGTTTCAAAAGTCCACGTCATTCACCATAAGCTGTCTATGCCTTGTGCCTGTGGATGAGGATGTAGCTACTGCTCCAGCACCCTGTCTGTCTGTCTGTCTGTCTGCCTGCCTGCCTGCCTGCCTGCCTGCCTGCCTGCCTGCCTGTCTGCCTGCCTGTCTGCCTGCCTGTCTACCTGCCTGCTGCTGCTATGTCCCCTGCCATGACAGTCAGAGACTCTAAGCCTTTGGAACCAGGAGCCCCTAATAAACTCTTTCTTCTATAAGTTACCTTAGTCACAGTATCTTTTCACAGCAACAGAAAAGTCAGACGCTTGCACTGGGATCAGAGAGACAGAAACCCAAGAGGTTAAGAACATGGTAGGGACAAAACTGGGGTCCACTGAGTCTTGGACCCCAGAACTCCCAGATCATCGAAAAGCAGCCAGTGTTCCTGACAGCAGGGCTCATCCTGACCCTGGCTCAGAGTCTGAGGGCCTGATCACTCCTCCCCCGAGCTCTTTCTCCTGTCTCGGCCCTTAGACCTTGGGAAAGGGTCTCCTCTGAGTGGGCTGGACGCTGGGACAGTGTGTGGTGGCAGGGCTTCTGTACCCGGTGCTCGAGCGTTCCATCCCCCATTCTGTAACCAAGTTTCCTGCATGCCTGCCATGCAAGCCAATGACCTCTGGGATGCAAGCTGGCTGAGTGGCTGACAGAATCAGTTAGCACTGCTGATTCTCCTCCGTGTGCTAAGGCCCTTGAGGCCCAGCTCCTTCCCTCCCAGCACTGAAGAAAAGTAAATAACCCCCAGGAGCAGAGCCCACAGGTAAACAGCCTGGAGTTTGTTCTGAAATTTTTGTGCTTGCACCCCCAGGCTGCCGCCAAGGACAGCAGAGTCCTCTGTGAGTCCCTTTTCTCCTCCTGACTCCCTGGTTCCAACTGCACACTGCCCGCCACACCTAGAGCAGGTGGGAATGTCTTCGGGCCTGGGGTATTGGAAGTGAAAGCTTCCAAGGAGGGTGGGGCCACTGCCCAGAGAAGCAAGCAGGCCTTGAGTTACACAGTGGAGGACAGATGTGACTGGAACCAGCTGGAATTGGGAATCTTCTGTCAGGATGGTTCTAACAGGAGCTAAATTCTGATGTCACCTTGGTTCTTGTCTTTATTGCATACAATGCCTTGCAGGTCCCCTCTCTGCTGCTGAAGTCCCTCTACCCCAACCTCTGTGACCAGAGTCCACTCTACAGTCTCTCTCTCTCCTGTCATTCCCTTGACCACCTCACTTTGAGGAGCCCCTGGGCCTCTTTTTCCTGCTCAGGTCCCTCCACAGCGAGTATTGAACTCACAGCTTGTGCCGCCTTGGCTGGTGCTGCCCAGGTTTCTGGGGGGCTGGGCAGAGCCAGGACCTGAGGGGTACAGCACCTCTAGAGTTCAGGATGCAGGAGAGACACAGGCACACTGCACTGTGAAAAAGGACTTCATGTGTCCCCATGCATGACAATGCAATGGCCACTTACAGGCATGACTATGCTGGTCTGTCCACAGATCCCAGATCTTTGCAGGGCTTTGGGTGACATAGGGTAGAGCCCCGGAGTCAGGCCTCCGTTGAGCTGTGTGGTCAGGACTGGCTAATACCGCTGAGCCTCAGTTTCTTCATCTATGAGACAAGGGGGAGGGGAGGCCACACCGTGATAACATTCCACACGGCTGGATTGTAGAGTCGGGAGGCTGCAGGTCCAGAGCCTGATTCCATTTTATTTTGTGCTATTACTCGCCGCCCTTTATTGCCATTCCACGCTGGGCCGTGGTGTTTGGGGCACCCTGGCAGTGCACTCTAGGGCACAGACACTCATCTTAGCTTCCAGAACAAACTGCCCCTTTCTCTGTTTGAGCTGAGAGCTGGTTTTCTGCATCAACAGACAACAGGGGACTTGTCGGGACACTTGTCACCAAGCAGGTACCCAGAAGGCAGAAGTTCTGGGTGACAGTTAGTGGCTCTTACCAGTCCCAAGTCCCAGGGAGTTTTGAGGGATGGTTTTTCAGAAAACTCCCAAATCCAAAGACCTCTGGACCCTAGGACATGAGCGACTGGCAAACCTCAGGCTCCTGTGACTTGTCTGGAGTGCGGGGACCGGACTGGAAATGTGACGGCTTCGATCAGAGTTGTAAGTTGGGGTGGGGAATGACAGAATCTGACAGCCAAAGGGAGTCCAGTCTAAGAGGATTAAGACATGGAGTGTCAAGTTGTGATGTCACTGAGAGGGTCAGTGCCTACGTGTCACCTGCTGTGGACCCAGATAAGCCCTTGTCTCCAAATCCCCAGACAGCAGAGTCCTGCGGGTGGAGGGGTTGTTTGGGGACAGAGATGACAACTTGGAGCCAGGGCACAAATACAGGCAGGGACCAGGCCAACCCTGAGATAGATGGACAGCTCCGTCTGGGGCTAGAGAGACTCTGCACTTAGTGTTCACAGCTTAGTCCCCGTGGTGTGGACCAGAGGCTGTCACTGACCCTGACCGCAGAGCTGGGTGACAAAGCTACGGTGTGGCCGGCCTGACCCCCACAGACGTTTCAGTCACTGTTAATGTGGGTGACCGCCATGTAGCATAGACCCTCTGTGCTAACCTGCAGTTCATGCCGTGGCACTGCAGCCGCCGGACGGGAACAGGAAACAGAAGTCCTCATCAAGGCATGTCATTTATGTTGAACCTTTTCAAAATATTATACTTAATTTATTTAGAGTGCGAGTGTGCGGGCGTGCACGTGTGTGCACAGATGCTCACACCATCTTTACGCTGTGTCGAGAATGCGGAAGTCAGAAAACAGTTTGTGAAAGTTGGTTCTCTTCTTCCATGTGCGTCCTAGGAAATGGACTCCGTCATCAGACTTGACACGGGCAGTGACGCAGGCTCCAGGTTCAGTGAGAGATCCGGACTCAACAGGCCACGTCGAGCTGCTGAGGTGGCTCAGTGGGTAAATGCACTTTGTGGGGCTCTCAAAGAAAATGGTTCCCAAAGGGAGAGGCACCATCAGGAGGTGTGGTCTTGTGGAGGAAGTGTGTCACTGTGGAGGGGGGCTTTGAGGTCTCATGTATGCTCAAGATACCATCCACTTCCTGTTCCTACAAGATGTAGAACTCTCGGCTACCTCTCCAACACCTTGTCTGCCTGCGCTGCCATGTTCCACCATGATGATAATGGACTAAACCTCAAGCCAACCCAATTAATTTTCCTTTATAAGAAAGAGTTGCCATGGTCATGGTGTCTCTTCACAGCAATAAAAACCCTAAGACGTGCTTGCTGCCAAGTCTGACCTCCCTGACTTCAGTCCCAGAACCTAGGTGATAAAAGGGGAGAACTGACTCCCACGAGCTGTCTTCCCTACCCCGTGTGCCCCATGCATGAACAAATGTGCACACATGTACGCATGCAGGCACTCACACACACACACACACACACACACACACACACACACACACACACGATACACAGGAACAATTCCTTAGGAAATTTCTAGGGTGTGGATAATGCTCTATATCTTGGTTGAGGTTGGATTGTACAGATGTGTCACCTTCCAGAGTAATCCACACAAGTTCTGTGCATTTTCCTTGTGTGCGCGCGCACACACACACACACACACACACACACACGAGCCATCAGCAAATACTAAACCCCGTTACCAATGTCATGCTAACATTTGGGGCTCACTGTGAACTTCATCAAAAGTCAGAATGGGTAAACCTCACGGGCCAGAGGATGGCTTCTCCGTCCAGCTCTCCTTACTTTCTGTGACACGTGAAATTTTGCATGGTAAAGCGAGTTTGGGAAATACCTGCTTCCCTGTCTCCCTTCTGTCTCTCTGTCTCTCACCTCCCTATCTCCCAATCTCCCCAGTGTCTCCCTGTCTGCCTGCCCCTTCTCTATCTTCCTCCCAGCCTCTGGTGTTCCATTGTCAGGTGTCAAGGTTAAAACAGCACAGAGGCCATCTTTGTCTTACAGCATCATCCTGTGCTTTGTGCGTTACTTGTTCCTCTGCTGAGGGAGTCCTGGGCTGTAGTCCCAGGCTGTGGCAGTGGGGCTATTTCAGGCTCTGAGTGAAGGCTGGCCCTCTGCCTCTGCCTGTCTCTCCCCTACACTCTGCTGCCCATGAGCAGGATCAGGTCTGCAAGAGTTTGACTCCCAAACACCCCCAGCAGTGTGTGTTAAGGTGTGATCTCCAGCTGCTGGTGCTGCTGGGTGGGGGAGATGTCCTTGAGGGGGAGATTGAAACCGTGGTCCTTCCTCTTCTTCTCTGCTTCCTGTCAGCCATAAAGTGAGCAGCTTCCTCTTCTGCAAGTTCCCATCATGCTCTGCTGCTCTGTCACAGACCCCAGTTGGAGCCCAGACTTTGAACTGTGAACCCAGATGAATCAAGTCTCTCCTTCTACACCGATGGTCTCAGGGATGCTGCTGCCCACACTCAGGACAGCATTTCCACTCAGCTCGTCCCGTGGGACACCCTCACAGACACACCCAGAGGCACACTCACCAGTGGCCTAGTGACTCTAAATATAGTCACGCTGACCATGAAGACAAGCGAGGACCCTGCCCCCATCTGTGTTGCCTGAGTTCTGTTTCAGTCCTAGGCCTTCTTTCTAGGTGCCTCTTAGGGTGACCCACTCTCAACAGAAGAGGGTGCAGGGACACTGCTGGGGTCCTGGTGATGGCTTGAAAGATGAACTGGATCCTTAAAGGCGGGGATGAGACCAGCAGTGGAGGCTGGGAAGCAGTTAGGAGTTAGAGCAGCAACAACTGAGGCTGTGGACCCATGTTTATTATCTCTAATGAAATCTCCAGCTCTGCTTCAAACAGGACATGCCTGGAATTCTTTTCTTCATCAAAGCCATGAACCCTGAGTTTCCTGAATTGAGGCCCCAAATAAGATTAAAGGAACCCCTTAGGCCTCAAATAGGATTAAAGGAACCCCTTAGGCTAGTGAGGGCATCAGTGGCGGAGCTGGCCATAGAGAGCCATGGAGACAGGGCAGCACATGGCCTGGAAGCGCTCCCCATCAGTCCCTTGGCAAGCACTCAGCACACACCAGCTGTGTGGGAAGGGACCGAGGGCACGGTGGTGCCAATGCCTCACTCCTGCAGTCTGTGAGGGAGACAGACGCACAGAAATAAAAGCCAGACGAGTGACATTTTTCCTATGCTTGCTTAGGTAACCAGAGCTCAGGAGTTGGGGAGTGTGTGCTGTCTTGGAAGGGACAGCCAGAGGGGGCGAGTCTTAGGCTACAAGGGAGTCAGGGTGAGCCAGGAGTGTCCCCACTTTCCCTCTCTTTCAACTCCCCCCAGCACCATGGAAGAAGTATTCTGTTGGATGAGGTCCAAGGCTCCTCTTGCAGGCTCCCAATTTACACACACACACACACACACACACACACACCATGCCAGACACTTTTCTGCTTAGCAGGTAACTAGGACCGCAGAACACCACTGCATTCCATAACCAAGTACCCAAAATGCTGACTCCAAAAGCAAACAATGCCAGACTTGCCTGAGCTTGGAACTGAAGAATGACTGAGAAGTTGGGGTTGCCATCAGAAGGCGTGGTGGGGAGGGCCTTGTTCATCCTCAGCCTAGAGCTGGCCAATGGGGCCCCTGCAGAGAACTTGCAGTGTGAGCATCCCAGAGATGCCCAGGGGTCCTAAGGTGCCCAGGCCTCCAGCAGAGTCAGGTTGTTGCGTCGGGCGCCTTCATTTCTGAGTGCCTGTCACCCGGGTGCCCGTGGTGCCGGTGACCTGGTTAGTGTGAGAATTAAATGAGATGAGATCGGCAAGGTGCTTAGCCCCTGACAAGTGCCATCCAAGTGTTTTTAAATAAAAAGGGAAGTGCTTAGTAAAGTGTATTTTAGAATCACTGTCGTCCATGTAATTGTGTTTAAAATGTTCCCTCGGAAAGGGCCTGCCCCCTTTAAGAATGACTGAGAAGAAACTGCTTCTGTCAGCATAAAGCGGAAGACTAGGAGACAAGGCTGGAGAGGCCGAGGATTTAATGAGCCCAGCCAGGAAGCCTGAGCAGGTAGCCCTAATTGGGGACTCCAGTGGGACGGTCCCATCTCACCCCACCCCAGGCCTGGCCCTCCCAGGCTGAGGAAGCTGTAGGGTCAGCCTTGGCCTGTTGGCATCTGGTCTGACACAGTGCAGGGCACATTTGAGCAAGGTCAACTGCAAAGGAGGCAGAGAAAAGCCGGGCTGCCGTGAGCAAGGCAGGGTGAGTGACAGCAGGGCAGTTAGAAGTCAGCAGGCAGCTAGCAAGCACAGGCTCACACCTGTCAAACCCAGGCTCGGCTGGCACAGGCAGCAAGGAATCATGGGAGTTGGAGGCGTGGGCTACATAATGAACTCTAGACTAACTTGGGCTACCCAGAAAGAAGCTGTCTCAAAAAATCCAAAAAGAAATGAGGGGTGGGGGTGGAGCATGGGGTGATGGCTCAGTGGATAAAGGATTGGTGGACATCCATCCCCAGGTCCCCTGTGATGGGGGGAAAGAACTCAGCATGCTAGCCTCTGACCTCCACATTTGTGCCGCTGCAGGAACACACCCATACCCACCACAAACACAAAATAAAGAAAATGATTTAATTTTTAAAAAATGATAGTTATGGTAGGTGCATGTCCAAAATTCCAGCAGGCCAACTTGGTTGACAGAATGAGATTCAGTCTCAAACAACAGGAGGGAGGGACGGAGGGAGGGAGGATGGAGGGAGAGAAGGAAAAAGAAAAGAGGGCCTTGACTGTCCTGGACCAGAACAGTCAGTATTGCCAGGGTGTCAGTTTTCTCTAAAAGGATCTGTAGTCAGGTCTAGTAAGCAAGTCTGTGACCCAGGCACTCTGGGAGCCGAGGCAAGTGAGACACTTCCAGGTCAGCCAGTGCGAAGTAATGGCAGCCTGTGCCACAAAAACCTAGACAGGAAGATAAAATGTCTGGATGCCATCAGTACCCTGTGTAGATGGAGCAGCCTGCTCTGACATCGGGGCTGCATGGGGGGCGATGGGGGGAGCGAGTGCTTAGCATGGGGCATGGGAGCCAGGACTGCATACTCAAACACTCCTGAAAGTGGAAAGCGCCTCGGAGTCAAGACAACCACAGAAAGGCCAGCAAGATGGCTGGACCAGCAGAGCCCCGTTCCATTCCCAGCACCACAGAAATTTGGGTGGAGGTGCAGGCCTGTCATCCCAGACTCGGGGCGGGGGGAGGTGGAAACGTGAGCCTGTGTTCCTTTTCCATTTCTAGAATAGTCCTGCCGCTTTTACACCCTATTGTCTAGCCCCCCCTTTCCAGCGTCTTTCTGACCACAGTACAGACCAGAGCCTCTTCTCCTTCAAATCCCCACTGATGCTTCCCAGGTCCATCTGGGCTGAAACCATGGGTCGCTCTCACTGGGGTCACAGCAGCAAGTTGTATGAAAGGGGCCCTGGAGGCCTGCTACAGCCGGCTCATCTCTGACTACCGGCCCAGGGGTCTCTTATCAGGGACTTCAATCTGGGAGCTGCTGCTAGGGGCCCACACTGAGAATCTGCAGATACCCAATAGGGGGCTCCCAGTGTGGAGGTGGGGGAGTCACTGACTCACATGGAAGGGGTTCATATAAAGTGAGTCTCCCCAAAGAAGTATGGATATCTGCCAATCTGAGGGGCCTCCCAGCCTCTTCCAGCCCTACAAGGAGGTGTATTTTGGTTAGAGAGCCCAGGTACAAAGATGTCGCCCTAGGCCCTAGCCATAAAAGCAGAGTGGGAATTTGAACCCAGGCCCTATGGTCCCTTCTCAAATACAATGGTCAAGTACACGCATCAGCTGAGCATGCGAAGACACCCACCTATGTGCCCACCTGCCTCGGGAGCCTTGAGGTTCGTGGTCTCTTGGAAGAGGATGCATGTGGTCTGTAGATGAGCCAAGTCACGGATGCGGACAAGGGTCACTCTGCGAGGGGGGATTGGGGTCCTCTCTGGATTGAACCCCGCCCTGCAGGGGCTGCAGTGGGCTTGGGAGAGCAGCGTCGCAGTCTCCATGGCTACATGCAAGGGCAGTGGGCACATCTGCGGATTGATCCGGCTCAGTCAGATTCAATCCCGAGCGAAAATGGATTTTTTAATGCGTCTATTAGCTGCTTTGAAAACGCAAATTGAGTTCAAGAGAGACAGACGCCACCATCAGAAAACAATTTGGCGTCGGAAGGCCCAGTAGCCAGGACACCCAAGCACAGCAATACCCCTGCAAGCCTGCGTGTCCTTGTGAGGGGCAAGGAGGGTCATTAGGCCACACTGCCGGCCCCCCAGTCCTCGGGGTTGGTGTAGCAGAGTCGTGGACAGTGTGCTGCAGAAATGAGCCAACTTCCCACCAGAAGAAAGCAGGTTTCTGGGACAGTTCTGGAAGGCGTCCTGGAGTTGGCAGTGCCTGAAAGCCTTTGGGAAATGAGCCCAGCAAGCCCTTCTCCACTCCTTCAGTTTACAGAAGGCAGCCTCTTCGGGTTTAGTCTCACAGTCGACGTACAGTCAGGCCCTGCGGGCACATTGCTCTGTGTTGGGGCACCTGTTGCCCACGGCTGACCACACAGGGCAAAGGCGGGACTAGGGATCCCCCCTCTTCTGGAGGAAGTGCCTGGGCCAGACAGCTGGCTGCTGCCCCTGGGGAGCAAGGCTGCCTCTCCGCTGCCCTGGGAGCCTGAGGCTGAGGCCAGCCAGCCGGGAAGGAAGCCCCTCAGCAGTGAGGTCAGAGGCACCGTTCCTTCCCTCCATTGTCACTCTTTGTCTACAGCCTTCTTTGCATATGCAAATGAGTTCATCCTCCCGCAATTACACAGTAATCAGGAGCAAATTACCTTCTTGCTGTTTACTTTCAGCGTCCTTAATTAATCCGGTTATTAGACGATTAATGGAGCTTGTTTGGTGAGAAACTCATAGCAAGAATGGAGAAGGGTGATGTGGTTGAGGGGAACGTGTCTGTGCATTGTGCATATGGCGGCGGCAGGGAGGGGGGATGTTTCGTATGAGAATGTGTGTGTGCGTGAGTGTGTGCGTGCGTGTGTGTGTGTGTGTGTGTGTGAGCACGCGACGCACACGCACATGTACATACATACACATGTAAGAGTGCGTTGGGGATAGATGAGAAAGGATTGCCCTGGGTTTTCTGTCCTCATGTGCCCTTCTCAGCCTCTCTTCTATCCCCCATCCCCAGTCTCCTCCCATACCCCACTCATCACCCCTCTCCTGGAACCTCTGAGGGTCAGGCAGGCAGCCCCACCATCCAGCCCCTTGACAGTAGAGGCTCCAAGAGGCCTAAGGTCCTGGAGATAGGATTCAGGCTTCTCTGCTCCCCAGAACCCACACTGGTACCCAGAGCAGCATGGCACGCTGCGTGGGTGACCTGCCTCTGCACGGGTAATTGTGCCTTGTGTGCACTGACTTGGGAACTAGCAGCCAAAGATGAATATAACTTCTGGTTCTCCTGGTAGGTGCACCTCATTGCCTGGTTTGTCTGACTTTGAAAATAGCTTTCTTGGGTACCAGCGAGATGGCTCAGTAGGTAGAGGTGCTTGCAGCTAAACCTAATAACCTGAGTTCAGTCCCTAGAACCCACATAGCGAAGGAAGAGAACCAACTCTGCTGGTCATTCTCTGACCTCTACATCCATGTGTGCATGTGCGTGCACGCACACGCACAATTGTTAAAAAGAGAGAGAGCATCTTTTTTGGGTTTTGTAGCTCACAGTGATGATTTTAGCTCTGGGTTTCTTTGATTTTTCTCTTAGAATCCTCCTCAGTGTGTCTTTTTTTTTTAATCAGCTCTGAAAAGTTCCTTATCAATATATACCATTAAATATCACCTCTCCCAATTCTCCTGATGTCTTAGAACTCGTTCTCTGTCCCATGCCTCCCCTTGTCTGCTCTCGCTGTGTGCTCATTTATAGCTAATAATTTCCTCCGTTCTATTTCCCAGCTCCCCAGCTCTCTCTTCCACTGTGTCTGATAATATGCGGTCTGACCCTTCAGCTTCAGTGTTGTCTTTGTTTCTGTGCCTCATGGCTCCTTCTCATCTTTGCCTAGAGAGATGGCTTCCCTCTGTCTGCTAGGAGTCACCTAGCAGATCCATCTCGGTTTGTTGTAAAAGCGTTTCCAGAGACTTTCACTGAGAAGATCTGTCCCGAGTGTGGGTGGCACCCCGTGGGCCAGGATCCCAGACTGAACAGAGAGGAGACAACCAGGTCAGCAGCAACATCCGACTGTCTCTTCTTCCTGCCTGGAGGTGCGGTGTGACCAGCACCTCCCACTCCCACCACCATGATTCTCCACCCTGAGCTGTGAGCCAGGAAAAAACCTCCTGGGAAGCAGTTTCAGTCAGCACAGCTGTTTGAATGAGAATGACCCCATAGGCTCATATTTGTGAATGCTTGGTCCCCAGGTGGTGGACTCTTTGGGAAGGATTAGGAGGTATAAGCTGTGTTGGAGAAAGTGAGGGTGGTCTTTGAGGTTTCAAAACTCGAGTCTCCCCACCCCCAACTGCCTGCTGCCTGGGGATCCGGTTGTGTCTTAGGGTTTCTATTGCTATGAAGAGACACCATAACTACATCAAATATTATAAAGGAAAACATTTAATTGGGGTGGCTTACAGTTCAGAGGCTCAGTCCATTATCATCATGGTGGGGCACGGTGGCATGCAGGCAGACATGGTACTGGAGAAGGAGCTGAGACTCCTTCCATCTTAACCTGAAAGCAACCGGAAGTGAACTGAGACACTGGGTGTGGCCTGAGCAGATGTGAGACCTCAAAGCCCACGGTGACACACTTCCTGCAACAAGGCCACACCCACTCCAACAAAACCACATCTCCCAATAGTGCCGCTCCCTGGGAGCTTGTGGGGACCAATTACATTCAAGCTGCCTCAGGGTGGGAAGCTCAGCACTGCTCTCCAGGGCTGTGCCTGTCTGCTTCCCACCACGATGTTCACAAGCTAAACTTCTGGTACGATAAGCCAGTCCCCAGTTAAATGGTTTCTTTTTAAGACTTCTCTTGGTCGTGCTGTCTCTTCACAGCAATAGAGCGGTAACTAAGACAGTCGGGATTTTATCAGAGCAAGAAGACAGGTAATTAATTCTCCCAACTTTCCTTAGAGCGGCCTTATTCGAGCTTTAAACACAGCATTCTAAGTAAATATGCACATAGTTTGGATCTGGAGATAAATCTTCCTTTTTGAAAAAATTTAAGCAATTATCTTGTTATTTTGTTACTTTATATGTATGGATGTTTTAGCTGCATGTTTATCTGTGTACCATGTGTGTTCCTGGTGCCCTCTGAGGCCAGAGGAGGACTTGAGATCCATCTAACTAGAGTTATAGACAGTTGTGAGCTGCCATGCTGGTGCTGAGAATCAAACCCAGGTCCTCTGGAAGAGCAGCCAGTGCTGTTAACTGCTGAGCCATCTCTCCAGACTTCATTCCTCACTTGGTTTTTATTTGTGTGTCAGTGTGGGGATCTGTGCGGGTCAGGAGAGGGCCTCAGGTGCCCTGGAGAGGGGGTTACAGGCAGCTGGCACCTCACTGGCACAGGCCCTGGGAACTGAACTCAGGTCCTCTGCAAGAGCAGGATGGCTCTTAACTGCCAAGCCATCTCTCCAGACCTCAGTCTCACTGTCTAGCAGAGGCTGGTCTTGACATATACTCAGTCCCTAGCAAGGACCAGACTGCCCTTTCTGAAACAACAAAATGTTGATGGGGTGGGTGGGGGCAGAGATACGTGAAGCCGCAGCTCCAAAGAGTTTTAAGCCACACACAGGCAGCCCGAGAAGAACAAAGCTTACAACAGCCCATCCACGGCGTGCTCGGGGACACCCCAGGCCACAGGAGCCTTGAGGAGCCCAGTGAGACCACAGACTGGGCGGAGGTAGGGAGGGCACAGACCCAGGGTCTGGAGAAGGGCCAGGAGAGGAACAGAAAGAACCTGGGCTCCCTTAAGATGAGGACCTTGGCCTCAAAACTATCTTTAGCTCACATGGGCCCCCAGGGGCTGTCCCAGCATGTGGGCACAGTGGAGCACAAACAAGGCCTGGCTTCCCTGTGGGCACACAGGACCCTGGGCAAACGGCTGCTTCCAAGCATCTTCTGGAGTTCTGAAGCCAGACTTGAAAGCATCTGGCTGTTTCCAGCTCATCCCATAGAGTCAGATCACTTTGTAGACAAAAATACCTGGTTCCATAGGAGGCCATCGGCTGTGTCTGGAGTCTGGAGCTGGGGTCACATCTGGCTTCGGGAGACAAAGGAGGGAAGGCTTGGCCAATGAGAGACCAGCCCGAGGGACCTGGCAGCAGAGATCCAAGGCTATCCAATCTCATCATCACACGTGTTCAAGAAGGTCAGAGATGAGAGCCACAGAAGACACTAAAAGGACCAACTCCTGAGTGGGGACGTCCCTCGGCTGAAGCTACTCACGTGGTGGGTGTGACCCCAGCAGACTGGGGAGCCGGAACACAAAGGTTAGGGACCTGAAAACCTTGGAAACGGCAGATGGAAACCAGTGGTGGTGACACAGACCTAGGGATGAGGAGTTCAAGGTAATGAGTAGGAGCCCAGCCTGGGTTACACGAGACTGTGTCTGAGATATAAATAAATAGGCAAATAGATAGACAGACTGACAGACTAAACACAGGAAGAGACGGAACAAGAATCAAGAAGAGGAGGCCTTCAAGATGGCTCAGTGGGTAAAGGTTCTTGCTGCCAAGCTCAGACACCTGAGTCTGATCCTAGGACTCACAAATTAGAGAGCAGACTCCTACACAGTGTCTTCCCATCTTCACAAGAACCCCCAAAATAAATAAAATTTAATAAAAAGAAAACGTTTTAAAGAATAAAGAAGCACCTTGGAGCTGGGGACAATCAAGACCTAGGGTACCTGTGCGACAGAAGCCTCGGGAACAGAGGAGAGCAAAGAGGCGACCTGAACATTTTTTTATTTACTTATTTATTTATTTATAAAAATTTCCACTTTCTCCCCTTCTCCCAATACCCTCCCACTCCCCCCACTCCCTCTCCTCCTCCCTCTCCAGTCCTAAGAGCCCTCAGGGTTTCCTGCCCTGTGGGAAGTTCAAGTTCCTCCCCTCTCCCTCCAGGTCTAGGAAGGTGAGCATCCAAACAGACTAGTATCCCAAAAAGCCGGTACATGCAGAGGAAACAAGTACCAGAGCCATTATCAATGGCTTCTCAGACAGTCCCCGTGTCAGCCACATTCAGAGAATCCGGTTTGATCACATGCTCGTTCAGTCCCAGTCCAGCTGGCCTTGGTGAGCTCTCATTAGATCAGTCCCCATGTATCAGTGGGTGAACGTACTCCTCACATTCCTGACTTCCTTTTTCATGTTCTCCCTCCTTCTGCTCCTCATTTGGACCTTGTGGGCTCAGTCCAGTGCTTCAATGTGGGTCTCCGTCTCTATCTCCATCCATCGTCGGATGAGGGTTCCCTCGGATCCTGCCTTCCTTGCTTATGTTCTCCCTCCCTCTGCTTCTCATTTGGACCTAGGGAGTTAAGTCCAGTGTTCCAATATGTGTCTCTGTCTCTATCTCCATCCATCGCCAGATGAAGGTTCTATGGTGATATGCAAAACATTCATCAGTATGGTTATGGGCCAAGGCCAGTTCAGGCACCCTCTCCTCTGCTGCCCAGGGAACAATCTGGGGACCTCTCCTTGGGCCTGGGAACCCCTCCAGAATCAAGTCTCATGCAAACCCTAAAATGGCTCCCTTAGTTGAGATATATACCTCCCTGCTCCCATAACCATCCTTCCTCCCCCCCCATCCCATTTCCCCAAGCTAGACCTGAACATTTTTGAAGAAATAATGGCCTCAGACTTTTCAAATATAATGGCAGCTATAAAGGCCCAGAGACTGGGCTAACAAGATGGCCTAGGGGCTAGAGGAGTTTGTTGTGCAAGCTGGCAACCTGAGTTTCATGCCCAGAACCACGTAAAGGTGGGTGAAGAAAGACAGCTCCACCAAGTTGTCTCTGACCTCCGCACTGTGCTGGGTGTACACGCTAAAGTTTATTTTAAAACGTCCTAGAAACTCAGCAAACATGAACGCAGCACCGCAGTATACCACCAAACTGTTCAAAACAAGAGGGGCCCACCTCCAGCGGTAAGAAAGGGGGTGGGGGGAGCTGGGTGGTGGTGGCAATACCTTTAATCCCAGCAGAGGCAGAGACAGAGGCAGGCGGATCTCTGACTTCAAAGTCAGCCTAGAAAGTAAGGTCTAGAGAGTAAGTTTCAGGATAGCCAAGGCTACACAGAGAAAACCTGTATTAAACAGACAAACCAGACAGCCATGACGGATACAGACGAGGATGGTAGCAGAGGGAGGATGGTCCTTGAAGATGCTGTCACTCACAGCTAGGGAGCTCTGTGCAGAGAGAAGCAACAGCTGGACACAGGGGCTGCCGAGATGGCTCAGCGGGTAAGGGGCTTGCCATCAAGCTTGAGGACCTGGGTTCAATTCCCAGAATCCACACGTGGAAGGAGAACCAGCTCCCACAAGCTGTCCTCAGAACTCAGACATGTGCCATGGCGTGTGTACCACAGTAGATAGATATAAAAAGAAATATAAATTAGAAAACCAAGTCTGGGAGCTGTGAAACAGCTGGGGTAGGAAAGGAGCCAGGACGGATGGGAAGGAAGACCAGGCCTGTAGTGGGGAGGGGGTGCAGTGGGGTCTGCCCAGGACCAGTTTCTGCAGGTGCCCTCAGAAGCAGGTGTTTGTGAGCCTCCCAGGGTGTGCTGAGGACTGCGCTCAGGTCCTCCAGAAGAGCAGCAAGCTCTTCTAAGCACCAACCCAATCAACTGCCTTGGCAGGTGACTCCTTGCTCATGGACGACTGACGGTCATGGGACCAGCAGAGGCTCCCTCCACCCAGGCACTCAGGCTCCAGACATTTTTCCTCTTAAGTGCTGTCAAGACAGTCAACTGCCAAAGTGGGCGGGCGCAGTGTGAGAGACATCAGACTGAAGCCACCGGTGCCATCTCTGCCAGAGTTACTTGTCCCACGAGTCACACGATTTAGCCCAACCACAGGCAGGCTGGGAAATGCAGGTAAGTGCCAACAAGTTGCCAAGTGCTGAAGCTGCAGGTTTGTCGTCACAGTCCTCTGCTGCACGTGTGCATGCTCTGTAGCCATGCACTCCACGGGGCTTACATTGGGTCAAGATGACTACTTAAGTCTCTTCATCACGTGAGCCCAGACAAGGAACCCAGGTCTTCAGGCGTGTCTATTGATCCATCTCACCCACCCCAGAACTTTAAAATGGAAGAAAAAAATCAAAAGATGCTCAGAGGCCTGGAGTCCCTGAGGAGTCCCACTCTCTGGGGTAAGAGAGGGAAGGTCCAGAACCTTAAGGGAGGGGCCAGGAGACAAAGGGACCTGTGGATGCACTGCCTACACCGAGACATCTACAACCTCCCCAGCGGCTGGCTGTCAAAAGCACGTTCTGCATCTAGTTTGGTCTGTTTCACAGATGTAGGGGCATGTCTGAGGCAGGAGGATTGTAAGCACAGGCTACACCAGAGTCCCTAGTCCTAGTTTCTTTCAGTGGCTGTGAGGAGACACCCTGAAGAAGAGCATCTTACAGAAGAACAGGTTGTGCTTACCTCAGAATTCCAGGTTATTGTCCATTGTGGAGGGCGGGGGGCGAGGCGGGACCCAAAGCTGACCTCCCACGAGTCAAGAGCGGAGATGGGGATGCATGTGTGCCCTGCTCAGCAAACTCTCTCTCCTCCATGCAGTCTAAAGCCAGGTCCAAACTAGGGAATGTTACTACCCAACTGCAGACTGCATCTTCTCGTGTCCAGCGAGGCCATCTGGACCATCCCCTCCCCACAGCTGTACACACACACACACACATGCGCGCACGCACACACACACACACACACACACACACACGCCTGCCTGATCTAAACAATACTTCACTGAGACGGTACCCAGGTAGTTCTAGGTTGTGCCGTGTGGACAATCAGAGCTAACCATCACACCTTGTCTTAAACAGAACACGGAGCTCAGGGTGCATGACGTGACTGGGGTACACAGGTGACTGCTCCCCCACTTTCTCAAGAGCTGAGGGGTCAGAAAGGAGAAGCTCCCGGAACTCCTACCCTCATGTGACAGGCTTCAGTGCTATTCCTGTGTGTGATGGGGCATGGGTGGTCCGGGCAGCCCGGTCTCCACAGCCAGGGCACAGCACCACCCCTGCAGCACCCTCCTCGGCCTCCTGATGCTAACCCATCCCCTTCCACTGCTCCCTCACACCATAAAGGCCTCTGCTGGTCTCAGCCAGCCTACCAAGGAAGTGGAAGAATGGTCTAATTTGCATACTCAGGCTCCTCCCTGCCCTTTATTAGGGGCACAGTTGCCATAGCAACTGTCCCTGAAGCCTCTTCCCTGCACTGTTCCTCTCCTTTCCAACGAGCAAGAATTCTATATGTTCAATCAGCTCTGTGTTCAGAACTTGCCTCGATCTTAAGGGTGAAGAAACTAGACCAGAAGAGAAAGTGACTTGCCCAGGGACACACAGCAAAGTGAGTGCCAGAGCTGGAACCCAGGTCTTCTGACAGGCAAGGTGCCTGTCACCCTGGGAGGGCACGGGGCAGGGTGCTGCTGTCCCACGCTTCCCCCAGCTCCCCAAACCCACCCTTAGGACCCTTAGGAGGAAGACCTATCCCCAGAATGCCCTAAAACATACCCATTTCCTGTCCCTTGACCCCATGA
This sequence comes from Myodes glareolus, assembly GCF_982192425.1. NCBI lineage: Eukaryota > Metazoa > Chordata > Mammalia > Rodentia > Cricetidae > Myodes > Myodes glareolus. The sequence continues at coordinate 67,741,870 of NC_142043.1, read as the reverse complement.
CTGATTTTTCCACGCTGGACCCCAGCACAGTTGCCAGGTGAGCAGTGCGTTTTGGGCGAATGGACTTCAGAGTAGGGGGCACCAAAGCCAGCATCTGAGAAGTCGTTTGGGGGACAGGAGCATCCGGTTTTAGGCAGCCCCATCAGGAAGTTGCCTACCTGGACTCGGTAAGACCACCCCTCACCACACTGCCAGAGACGACAGCCCCCGGGCAGCACACGCCTTCCTGGAAGCTGAGTTTTATTTAACTTTTTATTATGGAAAATTTCCAACATCTGTGGAAGAAGCGTGGCAGGAACTCCCACGTGCCCACTCCCAACTCAAGGATCGCCAGTTCGGACACAGCATATCTGTTCTCTCCTGGGCGGGCTGGAAAATCAGAAGCAAGCCTGTGAGGGAAGCGGGGAGAAGTGGCTGGGGGAAGCCTTGGGATGGGCTAGGGCAGGGAGTTCCCAGGGAAACTCAGGGTGTTCTGGAGGCAGTGGCACCCAGAAGGCAGGGAGGGCCTTGCCTGGCCAAGGAAGCCAAGCCCTGGTCCCGCCCCAGCCCCGCCTCTCCTTGTTTCCTTTCCCCTTCTTTCCCCCTTCACTTGCAATAAAAACATAATTATGGGCTTTGTAAGAAAAAAAGGCAAATTATGGTGACATGCTTTAATTATGAGCCAGCAATGGCGGGCTGAGTTCCACGGGCAGGGCCTCAGAGGTTACCTAAAAATAAAGAAAGAAGGCTCATTAGATGTTAATTGCTACTTTTGCCAGCTGAAGTGAGATCCTGGCGCGTGTGCTTTTCAGCACACAGAGCTGTCTGGGGAACAGGCCCGGTGATGCTCGAAGGACCAGGGCGGTGCAGGGAGGCTGAGGGAAGCCGGAGAAACACCCGAGTCTACCATGGACGCTCAGAGGACATCTGGACTCGGGGTGGGAGGAGAAAAGTGTGGGACCCTCATGAGACTATTACAAAGGGGCTCAGGTCTTTCCTATGGATTCCTTCAGGTTGAGTCCCTCCTGGGGGCTTCCGTGGCAGGACTGAGGGCAGAGGTGGTCAAGGGACAGCTGGCACAGTGCTAATTAGTGTCCCCTCTGTCCTAGCTCTGGGCCCCAGGCCCTCTTGCCTCCAATTCCAGAGGCTGAGAAGCTGCTGGGAGGTCAGACTTCAGGCATTTAGCAGAGCCAGCCCTGGAGCAGGAAGGACCCAGGACTCAGGCTGGGCATTCCACAGCGGTCTCACCTGGTGCAAGAGGAATGGGAAGGTACCACGTGTCTGTTCCTCTCACCTGGCAGTTCTCGGCCCTGGTCCAAGCAGGAGGGGCTGTCTCATCTGTGAACCATAGGCAAGCTTGTGGGTGGGCACTGCTGGTCCCTCCGGCTTCATATACCCCGAGGCCTGGTTCACAACAAACCCATAGTACCTCAGCCATCCTGGGCAGCTGCTCTAGGCTGGTGCCTATCTGTGCCTATAGTGTGTCTCAGCTGTGCTGTGCAAGCAAGGATAGAAAGGGTACTAGGGGTATAGTCCCCCCACTTAACTCCAGGGGAATGTTCCAGGCCCTACAGGGATTCCATCTTCCTGTCTTTCAAGAACTCTTTCTTACTGAAATGTAAAATTCTGGGCATCTGTGGCACCTGTCCACGTGGCTGGGGCATGAGGTGGGGTGCAGACCTATCCACGTGGCTGGAGTGTGGGGTGGGGTACAGACCTGTTATTCCAGCTACTCCAGAGACTGGGGAGACAGAAATGAGAGTTCAGTGTAGAGCCAATGTAGAGAAAGCTGTCTCAGAACAGCTGAGGTGGGCGGAGCTGAGGTGGGCGGAGCTCAGCTGTAGAGCGTTTGCCTAACGTGCAAAAGGCCTAAGATATCATCCCCAGAGCAATAAGAAATGATAATAAAATTTAAGTATACTATCGGATGGGAGCTGCCAGCTGGCCCAGGAAGAGCTTCCCCTCACCTTCTCAGAGCAGGTCTCACCAGCATTTCCATCTGCTTCCCTGACGGCGTCTCCCAGGCAGTTGAACACAGGACCCTCCCACTTCCCCATAGAGCTGGGCAGCCTGACCTGCAGGTCACTCCTGCTAGCCTCAGGTCCATGGGCCCCCAGTTTTCTGTGCCCACACTCTGGGTTTAGGGGTTCGGAATGCATGCAGCCCACGGCTTCCCTACTAACACTGTGTGGCTGTCACCACTTCAGGAATCAACCTATCAGAGTTTAGTCTGGCTTCCCAAGAATGACTCCCAGGCAAGTGAGTTTCCTTGGCCTGTGCCTGCTCACAGGGTTGGGGGAAAGACTGAGGACTGACCTTGGCTCCTCCCACCATCCCCTCCTGACTGTGAGAGGAACAGAGTCCCCACCAGGTGCTGATACCATTGTAGAACAAGGGTGAGGTTACCACACATGGGCATGGGCCCAGCTGGCATTGTAGCTCTGGGCCAGACCTTCTACCTACCCAGCCTTGAGACTCAGAGCTGAGAGGCAAGGTGCCCAGGCAGGGACGCTGTAGGAGTCCCCCAGAAGATGCCTTTCTTCCTTCGAATCCAATCCTTTCCCCCATATGCCTGCTTACTCGAAAGCTTCCAGAAATCACCTGTAATTCGACAATCTAGGTTTGCCTGACTAAGCCTCATGCTAGCCCAGCGCTGGGCAGAATCTGAGAGGCCTTGGAGCCATCCTAGCAGACAGTCAGAGGGAGACAGCCCTTCTGGCTCTTCCCTTCACTGGCAGGTGCAGGGTGCCACACACAGGCCTGGTGATGAGAGGGAGAGGCTGAACACAGCTGGCCCCAAGAATAAGGGCTGGCTCATGGGGCTGGAGCCTCAACTGGTGCACCCCACGGTGATCTCATCTGCATATCTCACACTGGTCCCTGCTGCCTCCCTACCCAGGGACCCTGTGTCCCTTGGGCTATGACACATCACATCCCTGTCATCTAGCTATAGGGTGAGAGAGTTGGGGAAGGGGCAGTGCCAAGAACTCAGGGGTGAGTCCCATTGCCAGCTGTGGCCTCATTGTGCCTCATTGTGCCACCAACTCTCTGATTTTCTCCTGGCAGAGCCCAGCCTCTGAGTCGTGCCCCCGCCTACCTCCCAGCCTGTCAAGGGAGTCACCAGCCAACAGCACACACTTGTACATCTGCCAACAACACACATTTGCACACCTGCCAACAGCACACACTTGCACACCTGCCAACAGCACACACTTGCACACCTGCCAACAGCATACACGTGCACACCTGCCAACAGCACACACACAGCAGCCAGACCCGTACACACAACAAAGATGTGTGCAGAGAAGTTGGAGACATCCAGAACAGACAGATATACAGACCCGCAGAGTCACACCCCTGCAGCACCATGTACCAAGACATGGTTCCCGGGTACCTTAGCACTTGGGAGATAGGAAAGTCAGGCTAGATCTGGGGACCACTGCTTGAACCAAATTCTGTAAGGGACACCGTTATATGGAGGAAGCAGGGGCCAGGAGAAATGTTAACAGTAGAATAATCCCCTAGGTACTTAAATCTTTAGAGATTTCTTTGTTTGCTTGTTTTTTGAGACAAGGTTTTTCTATAGTTTTGGGGCCTGTCCTGGAACTCGTTCTGTAGACCACGCTAGCCTTGAACTCACAGAGATTTGCCTGTCTCTGCCTCCTGAGTGTTGGGATTAAAGACATGCACCACTATCGTCCGGCTGAAATTTCTTATTTTCAATTATATGTGTATGTGTGTAGATTATGTGCATGGGTGGATGCAGTACCCAAGAACTCCACGAGAGGGCAGCAGAGCCACTAAAACATGGAGCTATGCCTGATGTGAATGCTGGGAACCAAACTTGGGTCTTCTGCAAGACACCTGTATCCACCAAGCCATCCCTCCAGCCACAATAGGTGCTGGAATATTCAGAGTCCTGCTCACTTTATTGGGATACCAACCATCCAGATCTAAAACCACCACTGAGCCTTCCCCCACCCCCTGCCAGCAGCCTTCTGAATTTCGCTGCCCTTCTGCCCCCTGGCCACCTGTTGTGGCTGAGCATGGGGCCCTCAGTGGACACACAGGCCAGGTGCAAAACCATGTGTTTATCTTTATTAGAAATGTTCTCAGTATAAAAACAGTCATGCTACACATCGGGAACCATCACCAAACACCCAGGCACTGAATCCGTGTCGTCGGCAGGAGGGGCAAGGCGGGCAGGCGGGCAGGACACACAGCAGACGGGTAGGGTGGGCGAGCAGGCTGCAGGCCACAGGGACACACAGAGGCCACCAGGAGGACGCAGCACTTTGCAACACACTCGAGATTAGTTTTTGTTTGGGCTTTTTTTGTGTTTCGATCCCCTCCCCCCCTTTTTTTCTCTTTTGCAACATGAAAGAGTTGGTGGATGGAGCAAAGGGAACAAAGGCTGGAAGAGAGTAAGGCTGACGGGACAGAAAAGCAAATGCATGAGAAATGACATGGGGTGGGGGTGGGGCAACTCAAGGAAGCAGAAGGCATGGCACAGGGCAGATGGCCGAGGAAGGGCAGGAGCAGAAAAAGCCCAAACAGACAACACATGCAGAGTGAAGTACGGAAGAGAAACACAAAGACGGGGTAAGAACCAACCAGGGTCACCAACAGGACGGACGGAGGCAGAAGGAGGAGAAAAAGCCAGGACTGGGATCTCGAGACCAAGCCCCTGTGCTCTGGGGCTGGGCCCCAGCCTCTCAGCGTCCTCTGGCTGCCCACCACGGCTTGCCCAGCAGTGATGGTCGGGGATTCTACTGTCCTCAGCACCAAGCCACATTCGTGGATGCCCATGGGGCAGGCAGGACATCAGCAGGGCCCTCAGGAACGGCCCTGGCCCGATGCACCATCCTCAGAGGTTGTGACTCTTCGACCTGCTTGGCTCAGCCCAGCTAGATTGCATGGTTGGTGTAGGTGACATAGGTCTGTTTGGTTGCCAGTGCTGGAGAGAGAGCAGAGTCAGGCGTCAACACTGCCTCTTCCAAGGCCTCTGTCCCTAGAGGTACTACCCCATGAAACTCCACCAGGCTTCCAGCCCGGGGTACCCCAGCTGGGTCCTGGACACACCTGCTCCAAAGCTGCCTCTCTTGCCAGCCCCAACCCCAGGTTCCACACAGGATTCCCCCGGCACAACTTTGCTCAGGTGAGCATGCCTCGTCCCCACAACGTCACTCAGATGTGACCCCGTCTTTGAGCACCTCCCCACTATAGACCACTATCATCTCCTAACTCTATCGTGCCTCAAAATAGTTTTTTGGATGCATGATATAATTATAGAATCTTAAAACATTCGCCAAGGGAAATCTTCCAAGGGTTCAGCCCCAGACATTTGGGAAGAGAAAGCACTCAGTGTGTTAGAGTGGTGGCCTGGAGTGGTGTGGGACTGAGAGGAATCCGTGGCCATCGGGGGCCCTGCTCTGAGAGGAATCTGTGGCCATCAGGGGCCCTGCTCTGAGAGGAATCCGTGGCCATCGGGGGCCCTGCTCTGAGAGGAATCCGTGGC